>NC_135181.1:26246093-26561875 GCF_041146795.1 Maylandia zebra | reverse complement strand
CTTTTACGCTACGTCCGCACCTACATGGGTATTTTTGAAAACGCATCCACACGTAAACGGCGTTTCGAATCACTGAAAACGGAGAATTTTTAAAACACCTTTTTTTTGCGGATGAGGAATACAGAGTTTGTCTGGCAACGTCAAAGGAATGTGCCTCTTTTCACGTCAGGCTGGGCGCCACGTTATTGTTTACATGAGATGAATTGCAGAATGGGACATAGAGATGAAATACTGTTACTGTTATTCTGACTGTCTTCAGGTTTTACACGCAGTTACTGTCCCTCCATTTACAAAGGCAGAAGCTTCACGGTGTGATTATTTTACATGTAGTTGTTTTTTTTCTTCTGTGTAATAATATTCAACATTGCTATCAATTCATTTTTCAAAAAATGCCTCTCTGTGCAAAATGGGTTTAAAAACATAAACAGCTGTGGGATACTGTTAGTCCGTGATTTGAACCAGGGGACAAATCCTGGCAGGATCAACCTGATATTATTTTTATCCCGCTGTAACTTTACTGTATACAGAGCTAACATCTCCAAAATGTCAGGAGTAGTTAGTCATTACAACAAGTGTTTGTGAACTAAAAATCAAGAATGTGGTATACTGTTTGTCCGTGATTTGAACAGCCCAGCGCATGCTCCCGACAAAGGGAAAACCAATTCTGCAGGGGAGACCTACCTTGGCACTTGTGCAGGTGAAACCAAAGGGAAGATATGCTTCACCATATTTTCTAGTCTTTGGCTTAGAATGAAGTTGGTTTGGAAACTTATTCAGCGATGCTTCATCTCCTGCTTTGCGTTTCTGTGGGCGCCTGTGCTAGCAGTGTCCAAGCGTTTTGTTTTTTTCCTTTTCATACTGCCAGTCTAATGGAAACACCTAAAATCAAACTGATTTTAGGTGTTTCCATCAGCATAACCGGCTTCCTGAAATAGGGCCCTGGGCCCTATTTCAGGAAGCCGGTTTAGAAAACTCAGAGTGAAAAACGATACTCAGGGTTGAGTAACCCCGAACTGTCCAACTCGGAATATTCGGTTTCAGAAAGGCTAATAACAATTAGTTCAGTCAACGCGGATTTGCTTTAACCCCAAGTTAAGCGCGCGCACGAGGATACATAAAGCTCTGATTAGTGGAGCACAGATTAAGCGAGTCACCATGGAGACGGAGGGAAAGAAGGCGCGGTCAATGTATTTTACAGCGCTTGAGGCCGAAATTCTGATGGCAGCATATGCCGATAACATGCAAATTCCGCGGAAAAAAAGTAACACAGCCTCAGCTGCAAAAGAAAGGGAGCATGCATGGCAAAACATAGCCGACAGAGTCAATGTGTGAGTGTTAATTTAAACATTGAACTAGGGATTTCCACCCATTTAACACGTTATTTTATTCTATTTTATTTTATTTTTTATTTTATACATTTTATTTTGTGATGTGATTTGAGCGCAGGTGCAACCCAACAGGCCCCAAACGTTCCTGGCAGCAAGTAAAAATGAAACATAAAAATATAGTCCAAACAGGTAAGGTGTAATTGTATTATGAGCCATAGTGCTTGGTCTGTTTGTCCGATGTAAATCAATTGCAGTTAGATTCTACATGAATTTTCTTTCTGTAAGCACTTATTGAAATTATCTGAGCACATTACAAGTACATATTTGCTTACTCTGTATGCTCAAATGTGACCCGCTATAGCCAACAGAAAAAAAGCGGAGGCCCGAAAAACAGGTGGGGGTCCTCCACCACCACCACTCACAGAGGCTGAGCAGTTGGCTTCCACATTTGTGATAATGTTGGCAGCATCACATATGATCTTCACAGTGCAGAGAACACAAATTAGCATCCATTACTATAATGAAATAATTTGTTAGTTTGAAATGCTACAGGGAATTATGTACCTGTACATTAATGCTGTGGAAAGACTTCCTGTTCACATAGTCTCCTTCATTTACTAAAGGAGCAATGATTGGAATGTGAGTGCCATCTATACAGCCAATCACGCCTGGGAACCGTGAGAATAAATGTAAAATTTAAGTAGTAGTTCAAATATCACCACATCATGAATTAAGTTTCGTTCATCCTGATACCTGCAATTTTGTGGCATCCCTCTTTGATAAATGTTGTAGGTCTATGACCGGGGAACACCACAAACGAGTACAGGATACATTTCAGTGCAACTGTAACATTCCTGACTGCCCGACAGACGGTAGCCTTGGAAACATGCTCAGCGTCACCAATATTATACAGAAAGCTCCCGTTTGCAAAAAACCGAAGTGCAATACAAATAATATGTACAGAACTGAGAGGATGTCCGCGATGTGTCACATGAGCAATCAGGGATTGTAATATCTAGTCCTTTTACTGAATCTGATTCATTGTATGAGCTGTTTTAAACTCCTTAATCTCGAAAGCACAAATGCAATCATACAAAACCCCATAGCCACAAAACCAAAGTACTCAGCTGGATGGATCATAAAAGGTCTCAGGTACCTCCACAGGTTTACATATTGAAAAAACTAAAATGTGACATAAACGGGAGTCTAACTGCAGTGGAAGCAAAGTAGAATTTTTAAATCCAAGAAATCTGAACCCCCGAAGACACATCTGAGGAAGTGCTGCATAATTAGAAGAGCAATAAGACAAAAGAAGAATTAATTCACAAATTAAACATTTAAAGAGAGCGAAAACAGAAAATCTGTAATGGTTTAATGATATGAGAACTCCTCAATTGGTTTTTGTAATGTTCAAAAATAATTTCAGATATTCTACCTGAACATAACAATAAAACTCAACAAGATAACACAATATTTTCTACTAGCTCAACTATTATAAGAGCTGTTTAACAGCAACACCCACTCACACTAAAATGATTTAAGATTAGGTTTACTTTTGGATGGTGGAAATAAGAGAAAGTCAAATTATTCATCCAACAATGAGACTGACCAAAGAGGATAAACATGTAACTCACACCATTCAAGGTTTTTAAGTGTGTTAGCTCTTAACTCTTCAAATTCAGGGGCTGCCTTAAGGAAATCTGATAACAGAGCTGCACTAACAGTCACATGATGACCCTTGAACTCTTTAAACTCATTAAACATTAACTGTATAAATCTTTATGTCAGATCATAACTCTCTGAATTTGCAGTTGGGAATTGATAAGAACTTATTGATATCAACTTATCAATTCTCTGTTGTGCTCTGAGAGTACCGTAAAAGAGTCTCAGTTTTATTCTGGGAGGAGACACAAACCCTGCCTCACTGGGTCACTCAAGTGTACTTACAGGCAGTGTCAAGCCCAGATAAACAGGAAACCTGCAAGAAGGGTGCTGTTGTGATCCTTCTGCAAATAAGCAAACACTGAAGGTACCTTGCCTCCCAGTAGTGGTATCCACTACCAGCCTAAAGTAGCCATTAAAGAAGGGCAGCTGTGGTTCTCCTGTATCCCACTGGTCATCCTGCTGAAGGTGTGTGGTTAACTTAAGAGCAGGTGTAAAAAAGTTCCATCAGACTTGCCAACAGGGTAGTTGATGATGGCGATACATCAAACCTGTTTCTTCCTCTAAACTCCTACTGTGTTCATGTCAGCGGTCGTGTTTTAAATGGGTTTTAACATTTTGTCTTTTTTTATTTACAGAAGCAAGTCATTAAAAAGATTCAGCCCATCAGCCCTATCATAACGACACAGATAATATTATGAGTAATACAATAAAATAAATACATATCTAAATTTAAGAAAGTAACAAGAGGATCCTGTAGAGAGTCTATGTCTCTCCTCTTGGTAAACCAAATGTGTTTGACACAAAAAAAAAGCAGAATAATAAATTTAAAAAACTCAGTTTAACTATTAACCTTCACGGCTTTATATATTTGGTGTCCTGATACCAAATCTGTAAAAACATTTGTTCAGCTACTTCTGCTTATAAGATAGAACAGCATTAAATCACAATCAATGATTTGAACGTTTGACATTTCTATTACAGACTTTGAGATTGTGTCTAAATGTCCAAAGGGTTTTCTTCTTCTTCATTCTTCAAAGAACACAGAGACAATGTGGAACCATAAGACCAGAATCCAAACCCAGGATACACAGGTTCAGTGAATGTTGTGTTGACTGTGTGGAGGTGGATCAGAGTGTCAGAGGAGACTCTGTAGAACGACAGAGTCCCAGCAGGACAGTCCACGTACACTGCTACTCTGTTAGACATGGAGGATGAGGAGGGCGAGGAGAAGGGGATGGTTGTAACTGTGTTATTGTGCCAGACGGAGTAACCAACAGTATCAGAGCAGCTCAGACTCCATGACCGATCATTCTCTCCAAACCTGCAGTCAGTTCTGTGTCCTCTCCTTCTGATTCCTCTGTAACTAATAGATATGTGAACTCTTCCTTTCCATTCAACCTCCCAGTAACAACAACCAGTCAGACCATTTCTACACAGCAGCTGCCACCAACCAAATCTGTCTGGATGATCAGGATATGGTTGCTCCTCCTCCACAACTGTCACCATCTTGTTGTCTTCAGAAAGTTTAAGGTTTATGTTTATTGAGTTTGTGTCCAGTTCAAGATCACAGACATCTGAAGGCAAGAATAAATAAAAAGTTTACAAGAGGGCACAGTTTTTATCTTACACATCTAATGGCTTTATTCTGTAATTACTGATATGCTGTCATTTGTAGAAAGTTTAATGATAATGATTTGGATTTAATTAGAAAGTTTCACATCATTAGTCAAACTTACACTTCCTCAGACCAGGTTTTAACCACTGTTCACCACTATGGTCCACCCTGGAGAACAAAATGCAAAAACAATGATTGTCTATCCAACTTTCAACGCGTATTAAATGTTGAACATGAACTGTACAATGTTTAATTTAATATAGTCATTTATATAGTATTGCTTTGAGTTTTTAATTTATTTAAAAAAAAAAAAAAAGATAAATGGACAGCTTTTATATTTGGGAAACTTTTCATAGCTCGAGAAAACAGAGGGTATCAGAAAACTTCACAAAGCCTTTTATAAAATGAAAGGTTTCAACAAGCGCTAGATAAAAGAGCTTATCGAGATAAACAGAATCCAAGGGGAATTACCAAATAACTGTCCAGATGTATGGTTAATTCAATAAGCTAGAAATGAAGATTGGGGCCTCTCCTCCTCCACAGCCTGTGCTTCCTAGTGTGGTGTGATGCAAAATATGTTGATGAGTCTACTCATTCACTGGGGACATTTGTCACTCAAGGGAAAATACTTTGTGTGTTCATTACCTGAGAGTTTCAAGTGTGGAGAGCGGGTCTCTCAGTCTAGCCGATAGCAGCCTCACTCCAAAGTCTCCTAGATGGTTGTAGCTCAGGTCCAACTCTGTCAGATGGTAGGGGTTGCCCCTCATAGCTGAGGCCAAAGCAACACAACCTTCCGCTGTGATCATACAACCTGAGAGCCTGGTTTAGACGATATTAACACAAAATGTAAATATTAATAAAAATTAAGTGACATAAACAGAAAACAGGCTTTAATTGATCCAAAATTAGCTGTAATCTGACCTGAGAATTTTCAGTTTGCAATGTGGATTTTCCAGCCCAGTACACAGCTGCTTCGCTCCTAAATCCTGCAGTTTGTTGTTACTCAGGTCTAGCTCAGTCAGCCTACAGGACTGGGAGCGGAGAACTGATGACAAAGCTTTACAGCTTCTTTCTGAGAGATTACAACAGCTGAGCCTGAGAAAGATTTAAGAATGAAAGCCAAAAAAAAAAAAAAAAAAAAGGCTATTGCTCAGATAGTAGAATTGAATGTCCACTGATCACAGGATTAGTGGTTTGATCCAATATTTCTTCGATCTGTCTTGGACAAGACATTGAACTGTAAGGCCACTTTGCATGGCACCTTGACTGCCAGGGGTTTTTCAATGGACGAATAACACATGCAGTTCAAACCTCTTCATGGAACATAGGTAAAGTTAAAAGGGTCATTTGCAAATAATTAAACTCCGACTTTTTATTGAAATGTATACAAAGGCAATATGTCACCTGTTTAAACTGAGGGAAATTGAGCAGTAAACAATCTATCCATCTGTTTTACATCATATCTTATCTTACCATATTTATGGGGATCTCAGTTTAATTTAAATCATTTTTGAACATAAGAACATGTTTATAGAACACTTTGATTTGCATTTATGGAAGACGACAATGTTCTTTAAAGTGTCTGTGAGACCCTCCAATGATTTATTTTAACAAAAGGTTCTTTTGCTTAGATGATCCTTGTTTCCTGCATTTCACTGGATTCTGTGAACAATTAAATTTCCAAATTATCTGCAGTTATGCAATGAGAAAGATTTTTAAATTATTGAACTACACTGAACAAAAATATAAACGCAACACTTTTGTTTTTGCTCCCATTCCCCATGGGATGGACGTAGAGACCTAAAATTCATTCCAGATACACAATATAACCATCCCTCCCAAACAGTGGTCACAAATCAGTCCAAATGTGTGGTAGTGGGCACATCTGCTATATTGAGATAATCCATCCCACCTCACAGGTGTGCCACATCAGGATGCTCTTCTGACATCATGAGTAGTGCACAGGTGTACCTCAGACTGCCCACAACAAAAGGCCACCCTGGAATGTGCAGTTTTGTCTCACAGCAAAATGCCACAGATGCCACAAGCAATGAGGGAGCGTGCAATTGCCATGCTGACAGCAGGAATGTCAACCAGATCTGTCGCCCGTGCATTGAATGTTCATTTCTCAACCATAAGCCGTCTCCACAGGCGTTTCAGAGAATGTGGCAGCACATCCAACCGGCCTCACAACCGCAGACCTCGTGTAACCACACCAGCCCAGGACCTCCACATCCAGCAGGTTCACCTCCAAGATCGTCTGAGACCAGCCACCCAGACAGCTGCTGGAACAATTGGTTTGCACAACCAAACAATTTCTGCACAAACTGTCAGAAACCGTCTCAGGGACGCTCAACTGCATGCCCGTCGTCCTCATTGGGGTCTTGACCTGACTCCAGCTCGTCGCCGTAACAGACTTGTGTGGGCAAATGCTCACATTCGATGGCGTCTGGCACGTTGGAGAGGTGTGCGCTTCACGGATGAATCATGGTTCACATTGTTCAGGGCAGATGGCAGCTGAGAATGTCCCAGTTCTTGCATGGCCAGCATACTCACCGGACATGTCACCCATTGAGCATGTTCGGGATGTGCTTGACCGGCGTATACGACAGCGTGTACCAGTTCCCACGAATATCCAACAACCTCGCACAGCCATTGAAGTGGAGTGGACCAACATTCCACAGGCCACAATTGACAATCTGATAGACTCCATGCGACGATGTGTTGCACTGCATGAGGCAAATGGTGGTCACACCAGATACTGACCGGTTCTGGGTCCCCAGACCCCCAATAGCGCAAAAAACTGCACATTCCAGGGTGGCCTTTTGTTGTGGGCAGTCTGAGGTACACCTGTGCACTACTCATGATGTCAGATCAGCATCCTGATGTGGCACACCTGTGAGGTGGGATGGATTATCTCAATATAGCAGATGTGTCCACTACCACACATTTGGACTGATTTGTGACCACTGTTTGGGAGGGATGGTTATATTGTGTATCTGGAATGAATTTTAGGTCTCTACGTCCATCCCATGGGGAATGGGAGCAAAAACAAAAGTGTTGCGTTTATATTTTTGTTCAGTGTATTTGTCCTCCCCGTTTTTATTTTAAAAAGTTTCAGTTTATTTGTCATGCTCTTTTAATACCCTGCATAAAAAGAACATTAGTCGTTTTAGGTTTTAGATTGCCCAGTCTTTTTTTCTTCTTTTGTTTTTTGCCTTGATGCGTTACTGATATTAAATACAAAATGAAAACCTTTCAAACAGTGATTTTAATATTAGTACCATTTTCAATGACTATTGTAATAATTCTGTGTTTAGGTTTTCTTTTATTTCTACTTTATACTGCACAAACATTTCTATACATGGGTTTGTAGATGTCTTGTACTCACAGAGCTTTGTTGGAGGCTTTGACCACTGGCAGCAGCCTCAGAAGAGCCTCCTCTGAAGAAGAGTATTTTTTCAGGTCAAATCCATCCAGATCTTCTTCTGATGACAGTAAGATGAAGACCACAGCTGACCACTGAGATGGAGACAGTTCATTTGTAGAAAGACTACCATATCTTATGGACTGTTGGATCTCCTCCACTAGAGAACGATCCTTCAGTTCATTCAGACAATGGAACAGAGTAATGCTTTTCTCTGCAGAAAGATTCTCACTGATCATCTTCTTGATGTACTGGGCTGTGTCCTGTGAGTTACTTCCCGTCTGTGTCAGCAAGCCTCGTAGGAGAGTTTGATTGGTCTGCAGTGAAAGACCCAGGAGGAAGCGGAGGAACAAGTCCAGGTGTCCATTTGGACTCTCCAAGGCCTTATCCACAGCACTCTGGTAGAGATATTTTAGTTCATGTATTTCTGTAAACACTTCAGGCGAATAAGATGTTGCCTGTTGATCTTCCAGCAGGTTGACTCCAGAGTTGATGAAGGTCAGATGGACATGAAGAGCAGCCAGAAACTCCTGAACACTCAGATGGATGAAGCAGAACGCCTTGTCCTGGTACAGTCCTCTCTCTTCTTTAAAGATCTGTGTGAACACTCCTGAGTACAATGAGGCTGCTCTGATGTCAATACCACACTCTGTCAGGTCTGATTCATAGAAGATCAGATTTCCTTTCTGCAGCTGATCAAAAGCCAGTTTTCCCAGAGATTCAATAATCTTCCTGCTCTCTAGACTCCAGTGTGGATCTGTCTCAGCTCCTCCATCATACTTGACCATCTTCACTTTGGTTTGAAGCACCAGGAAGTGGATGTACATCTCAGTCAGGGTCTTGGGCAACTCACCTTCCTCACTGGTTTTCAGCACATCCTCCAGAACTGTAGCAGTGATCCAGCAGAAAACTGGGATGTGGCACATGATGTGGAGGCTTCGTGATGACTTGATGTGGGAGAAGATCTTGGTTACCTGCTTCTTATCTCTGAATCTCTTCCTGAAATACTCCTCCTTCTGTGGGTTAGTGAACCCTCTGACCTCTGTCACCATGTCAACACATGAAGGAGGGATCTGATTGGCCGCTGCAGGTCGTGTGGTTATCCAGATGCGGGCAGAAGGAAGCAGTTTCCCCCTGATGAGGTTTATCAGCAGCACATCCACTGAGGTGGACTCTGTAACATCAGTCAAAATTGTAGTTTTGTGGAAGTCCAGAGGAAGTCGACACTCATCCAGACCATCAAAGATGAACACAACCTGGAAGTCTTCAAAGCTGCAGATTCCTGCTTCTTTGGTTTCAGTAAAGAATTGGTGGAACTTGTTCATCACTTCTTTACTGAAACCAAAGAAGCAGGAATCTTCTGTGTTAGGACTGTTTTCCCAATGCCAGCCACTCCCTTTGTCAGCACTGTTCTGATTGGTTCATCTCTTCCAGGTGAGACTGTAAAGATGTCTTCTTGTCTGATTATCGTTTCTGGTCTGTTTGGTTTCCTGGATGCTGTTTCAGTCTGTCTGACCTCATGTTCATCATTCACATCTGAAGTCCCTCCCTCTGTGATGTAGAGCTCTGTGTAGATCTGATTCAGAAGGGTTGGGTTTCCTGCTTTAGCGATCCCCTCAAACACACACTGGAACTTCCTCTTTAGGCGAGTCTTGTGTTTTTGGCGAAACTCTGCAGCATCAGGGTTTCCTAAATGAACAAATAAGAAACATATCACAGTTTTGATCATTTTTCTAGCGTATATGCATGTTTGTGAAAGACCAGAATTTTAAAACCTGCAACATCAAAGCTTTTTTTAAATTTTCTTGTGCATACATGAAAAGTTAGATACAGCAAGAGCAGCAACAAGACACCCCGTAACAGCCACACCGCATATCAGGCACTAAAAGCTTCAAGTAGAACATATAAGAAAATGTTTGGACAGCTTTTATTGCAGTAAGATTTGTTGTATATGCAGTCCAAATGTTTGTTCATAGTAAAGGCAATGTTTGTTTTATTCCAATATAATATAATTTATTTTATTATATGTGTGCTGGGAACGTCTAGCAGAGGCCCCAGTCCGCGAGATCTTCAACGCACACCTCCGGCAGAGCTTCAACAGCATTCCGAGGGAGACTGGGGACATTGAGTTCGAATGGACCATGTTCAGCGTCTCCATTGCCGAAGCTGCTGCATTGAGCTGCGGCCGCAAGGTGGTTGGTGCCTGCCGTGGTGGTAATCCCCGAACCAAATGGTGGACACCAGAGGTGAAGGGAGCCACCAGGCTGAAGAAGGAGTCCTATCGTGCTTGGTTAGCCTGTGGGACTCCGGAGGCAGCCGACAGGTATCGACAGGCCAAGCGGAATGCGGCTCGGGCAGTGGCTGAAGCAAAAACTCGGGTGTGGGAGGAGTTCGGAGAGGCCATGGAAAAAGACTTTCGGACTGCCTCGAAGAGATTCTGGCAAACCGTCAGACGTCTCAGGAGGGGAAAGCGGTGCTCTACCTGCACTGTGTATAGTGCTGGCGGAGCGCTGCTGACGTCGACTGAGAAAATTGTCAGGCGGTGGAAGGAATACTTCGAGGACCTCCTTAATCCCACTGACACGTCTTCCGAGGAGGAAGCAGAGTCTGGGGATGAGGGGAATGACCCGCCAATTTCCGGGGCCGAGGTCACTGAGGCAGTTAAACAACTCCTTGGTGGCAGAGCCCCTGGTGTTGATGAGGTCCGCCCCGAGTTCCTGAAGGCTCTGGACGTTGTAGGGCTGTCCTGGTTGACACGCCTCTGCAATGTTGCGTGGAGATCAGGGGCAGTACCTGTGGACTGGCAGACCGGGGTGGTGGTCCCCATCTTTAAGAAGGGGGACCGGAGGGTGTGTTCCAACTACAGGGGGATCACACTCCTCAGCCTCCCTGGGGAAGTCTATGCCAGGGTGCTGGAAAGGAGAGTTCGTCCGTTAGTCGAACCTCGGATACAGGAGGAACAATGCGGTTTTCGTCCTGGTCGCGGAACACTGGACCAGCTCTTTATCCTCTCCAGGATACTTGAGGGTGCATGGGAGTTTGCCCAACCAGTCTACATGTGTTTTGTGGACTTGGAGAAGGCATTCGACCGTGTCCCTCGGGGTGTCCTGTGGGAGGTGTTGCGGGAATATGGGGTGTCTGGCCCATTGCTACGGGCCATTCGATCCCTATACAACCGTTGCAAGAGCTTGGTTCGCATTGCCGGCAATAAGTCGGACTCGTTCCCGGTGGGTGATGGGCTCCGCCAGGGCTGCCCTTTGTCTCCGGTTCTGTTCATAATTTTTATGGACAGAATTTCTAGGCGCAGCCAAGTGGCGGAGGGCTTTCGCTTTGGTGGCCTCAGAATCTCATCTCTGATTTTTGCAGATGATGTGGTTCTGTTGGCTTCATCGGGTGAGGGCCTCCAGCTCGCACTGGAACGGTTCGCAGCCGAGTGTGAAGCAGCGGGAATGAGGATCAGCACCTCCAAATCTGAGGCCATGGTTCTCAGCTGGAAAAGGGTGGAGTGCCCACTCCGGGTCGGGGATGAGTTCCTGCCCCAAGTGGAGGAGTTCAAGTATCTTGGGGTCTTGTTCGCGAGTGATGGGAGAAGGGAGCCGGAGATCGACAGACGGATTGGGGCTACAGCTGCAGTAATGCGGACGCTGCACCGGTCCGTCGTGGTGAAGAGGGAGCTGAGTGTAAAATCGAAGCTCTCAATTTACCGGTCGATCTACGTCCCTACCCTCACCTATAGCCACGAGCTGTGGGTAGTGACCGAAAGAACGAGATCGCAGATACAAGCGGCAGAAATGAGCTTCCTCCGAAGGGTGGCTGGCCTCTCCCTTAGAAATAGGGTGAGAAGTTCGGCCATCCAGGAGGGGCTCAGAGTAGAGCCGCTGCTGCTCCACATCGAAAGGAGCCAGCTGAGGTGGTTCGGGCATCTGACAAGGATGCCCCCTGGGCGCCTCCTGGGTGAGGTGTTCCAGGCATGTCCCACTGGGAGGAGGCCCCGGGGCAGACCCAGGACAAGCTGGATAGATTATATCTCTCGGCTGGCCTGGGAACGCCTTGGTGTTCCCCTGGATAAGCTGGAGGAGGTGGCTGGGGAGAGGGAGGTCTGGGCCTCTTTGCTTAGGCTGCTGCCCCCGTGACCTGGCCTCGGATAAAGCGGATGAAGATGGATGGATGGAAGTTACAACTATTTTACTAAATGTTGTAAAAAATGACTCGAAAAAACATGTTTTTGTAAGTTTTAGAGCTAAATGTGGATAAATGTTGCTGTTAATTTCGGCATGTTTCAGTTTACAAACGGCACCCCATAATAGTCAACCTTATTCTTACAGAGATGTGATTATTTTATGGATAATTAAAGTCAGTCATACATCCACAAACACAACAACTGCTCGGTTTGCAGTCCTGAATATCACGGCACAAGCAGGATTCACTGCACTGTTAATGTTCGCTATGTTATATTGCTGCCTCTGTTCAGTGGTGTCAAGCCAAACGGACTTTAACGTGTGTTTGAACGAGCTGACGGTTCACTCGTTAAGCTGAAAGAAAGATGCTTTAATCACAGGAGTCACACATGTGTCCACTGTACCATCTGGGAACTCTTCTTGTTTAGCACTTGTAATAACACAAACACTAAATCCTCCTTCTCTTGTGCTGTTTTGTAGCAGTGTATACACCTGAGACTGTCAGCTGTCTGTCTGTCCTGCACTTTCTCTCTGTTTCTTTCTCTCTGATTGTGTAATAAAAGTATGAACATGTATTTATAAGTTACACTTGTGTTTGAATCCTGCAGCTCATCGCACATTTGATTTCCATGTGTGACAACTGCAAGTGTCCAGAGTGAGGACAGAGTGAGGGACCCACTGCTGCACATCATCTGTGAGGCTTTGCACCCCTGATGATCCACCAGGACAAACTCAGCAGTGTGTGAGGAAGAGGAGGAGGAAGAGCCAGCAGCAGCTGACAGATGGAGAGAATAGACAGACTGTTCCCTGTTTGTGAAGGACTGCTAGAAAAGTTTAACATAACTAATTGTCTGGCCTGAATCAGTCTTATTAGGTAATGTTTAAATAATTTTATCATTCCAGTGTTTTCAGTGTGGGAGAAAGTACTCAGGGCCTTCAAGTTACACACTATGAAAGGCAGCAACAAGTTTAATACTCAGAAACCTAAAGTATGTATCAGCAGCAGAATAGACCTAAAAATAAATGTTTGTTTCAGTTCTATGAAGCTTTGAGTATTTTGGATTAGTAGTACTGCTGTGTTTGTCGCATCATATTGCTGTAATTGTTTATATGCTTTATATATTCTGAGGTAAGTTGATCTATAGTGTTACATCATATTTTATAAGGATGTTATGTGTTTGTATACTTTCTGCCCAGTTTGACCCATTTAGCAGAATTCAGCCTGTTTAAGGCTCTGATATCTATTCTGTATGACTTAAAGCAGTTATGACATGGTCTGATTTTCTCACCCAATAAAGGAATATTTCATATATCAGTCTACTCTTCATTCTATCAGAAACAGTTATCACAGCTCGTACATTTGCTTTTTACACATATATGTAAGCATTGAGCCAAATGTAATAATGCCAACATACTGAAGGAACAACATTTGTCTCTTATATATGATACATCTATATATACACTGTCAAAGATACTTGAGTGTCTTTGAGTGAAGATTTAAGGTGATGGGACATATAAATAGCTGCAACTTGAATCTTTACTGAAGCTCAGTATTTGACACAGAGTTCACTCACATGTGCTGTACCAGTGTACCTGCACATGTGATGTGACAATAGAAGTGATTTGATTTGAGAGTTCAAACTCACTGCTGTAATAACTAATAATGATTAGTATAATAACTATAATATTGGCCATATCATATTTACACTGACTTTAGTCTCATGAACAACATTAGCTAATTGTTATTTACTAGCTAATCTTAAACGACTGTTCAGTACAGATATGAAGCCCAACAATCATGTTTTACAGTCCTGTGGTCTCAGCCTCAGATACTTATTAAATCACACAAAGCTCATGTAGAAACAAACAAACGAACAAAATATTTTCTCCTTCATTTCTGTCAACCACACGTTTCCAGCTATCATGGTTGCTAGGCAACCTGGGCAGCGCTACGGAGGCTAGACCATCCCATTTCACAAGCCTCGCACTTCCGGCCTTAGCGGTCTTTGAGTACACGGCCCTTGAGGACCGTTGAGGCTGCGTACTTTAAGGCTGCAGACCCTGAATTGGGATACAGCCCATGTGTACACCTAAGAGGCTGACATGCAGACCAACAATGCTGAATCTAGAACCTTCTCCCCGTGAACATGGAGCCAGATGTGTTTGACGCATCTCAAACACAACCTCACCTGAGTCAGAAACCACATCAGATGATCGAGTTCTACCATCTGTCCACTAGATGGAGATGACTGACAAAGATATCAGCACAGGTCTGAAAGCATGTGTGGATCTCACACAAATGCACACAGACAGTTGTTCAACTGTATGTTAAAGCAAAAATGTAATTAGTCTGACATGGCAGCACCTCCTGGTTCAGGACCGCCTGCTGGAGTTCAGACTGAGGGATATTCCGGCTCAGAGCCTTTCTCTTCGTTTAACACGATCAGCACACAGACAGGATTTACCTCAGTGTGACAGGAAGGCTTTTATGCTTTCTGTTTGGTGAAGTCACCTGATTAAACACGTCACCTGTTCACGTCAGGGATGCCTGTTTGAGTTCATCACAGTGTAGACCAGGCTTGTAAAACATACAGCCCAGGGACCAGATTCTAAAAGTGTGAACAGAGATCTTCATAAGTTTTACAGCTATTCCTACTGATACAGATCAGTGCCCATTCATGCTACAGCAAAGTAACGAAGTTGTATCTATCCATCCATTATCTTCTGCTTTTCCTTGTCAGGGTCGGTGAGAGATGGGGGTACACTCTGAACAGCCTGAAGTTACAGATTTCTGTGATTTTACACTTTCACTTCTTAAAATAAGCAAAGAGTTGAGCTTTTCATTTTTTTTATTTAATCTCAGGGATTAAATGTGTAGTTAAACGTCTGTGCACTGGCAGAAAGAATGTTTCACCGGTCCGGCCCACATAAGATCAGAATGGGCTGGATGTGGCCCGTCGTGTAAAATGACACAAGTTTACGTATGGGGACCTCCAGAGCCTTTCCAACGGCTGCGGACCTGGAGGAAAGCAGTGTAGTGGAAACGACACACTCTTCACTAGTTAAAAGCTTTCTTCTTTGTGAATGAGCGATACATGTTTTTATTAAACATTTGAACATAATACTACACAAACTCTCGTATAAGATATAAAGTCAGATACATGTTTTGAAATGACGCATAGAGCAGCTACAAAAAAATGATGTACAAACAGAGCGCTGCGGTCAGCGAAAGTTTGGGTCCTTCGCTCCAGCTAGCGGTCAGCGCAGCGCGTGCCGTGTCCTTTAGACGTTTTTAGTAAGGCTGTGTGCTGGTGAGCCTCACAGCTTCCTCGTGTTGTTTCAGTGTCCCTGCTTTTATGGCGTGCGTGTGTTGGGGGATGTCTGAGTGCTCTAAATATTAATGGTAAATATAGTTCTCTGCAGCTAAGTGAGAACACTGCTGACCAAAGGGTTAAAAATAAAGGTGCATTATACTTTTCGGGTGTTCCTTTAACCGTGTCTCATTAACACCGTTTGTAAAAATTTAGAGGACTTCACACTTTAAACATCATATTGTTCCAGTCCCACCCTGATAGGACTGTGAAAATACTGTGTGAGTGTGTGTCTCTCTGTGTGTAGGTGTTTTGTCTGTGTGTGTGTGTGTGTGGGGGGGGGGGGGTATGTACCTGTGTGTAAGTGTGCGTGTTTGTGGTTTGCGGAAACAGCAGCAGGGTGGGAGCGCCCTTCTCTGTCCCCGCCCCCTCAGTGTCCCCGCCCCTCTCCGTGCGCTTCCTGCTCAGGTGAAGCAGCTGAGGGTGTTGGAATGTGTCGGTGCTGTCGGTGATTCGTGCTGCGGGACAAACATGGAGGTCGGACTTCTCCTCTTCCTCCTATGACTATGAGCAGCGACGCGTGCGGGAACAGCAGAGGATCTTGGCTGTGACGCTGCGGGCACTCTTGAGGCGTCCAGGTGTGGCTGCTCCACCTGCGGCTGCGCGATCACTGCTGCAGTTTTGACGGGATTTTTGCGCCCCCGGTCAGTTTGCGTCTGCCGGAGCTCACCATGCCGGAGCTGATCAGCGTCACGGAGTTCATCGACGAGACCAATGAAGACTACAAAGCTCCAACCACCTCCAACTTCACTACCCGGATGGGCCACTGCAGGAACGCGGTGGGAGCTCTTGAGGAGGTGAGGAAACAAGGACACACACACACACACGGTTGGAAGTCGGGGATTATAAGAGTTTAATAAGGTGGTAAAAAGGCTTCCACTGAGCCTCTCTGTAAATACCCGGAAAGTCCGGTTTGTTCCTTTTTTCATGAACGTGGTTTGTTTTCCCGTGTGTGGGATTGAAGATGGTTTTAGTCACAGCCTGTTTTCACTGTTTGTGGACCTACAGTGTGAATAAACGGTGATTTCTACTGCTTTTCAAACTTTCCAAGCAACAGAGCGTCAAACGAATCTGTTTTATTCGAAAGAGGAACTGAGAGAAACACTTCCTTCTGTAGACATTTTGTAAGATTTAACAGCTTCTTTTTATTTTCTTTTTGCAACACGATGATGAAGCATATTTCTAAAACTGAAGAGATGAGGAAGCAGAAGTTAAAGGTCAAAGGTTTCAGGTGGGAGAATAAGATGGGGCTGAAGGCTTTCCCCACAGGGATGCCCTGGGAAAAAACAGGGCCGCCCTGGGAAAAAACAGGGCCGTGGGCACAGACATGTGAAAGGCCCCAAACTGCCCTCAAGCTCAGGAGGAAGTCGTCACTGGCTGTTTTTAGTCGTATTTAGAGAAAATATCTTAAAGTAAATTAACGTGATGATTGTACTGTAAACTCAATGATAATATTCATGAAAGGTTAAGGTAGTATTAGCGAAGCCACTCTTCCACTATCACCAACTCGGCTCAACTCGATTCACCTAGACTGGATCGTTTCGGTTGTTTTCCATTACAGTGGAGCACCACCTCAGTGTGGGTGAGATTGTCATCAGTGAAGGACAGTGAGGAGATTGTGGACCTGGTGCTAAACTGAGGTTAAATGTCTGCAGCACATCGTTGGACCATGTCGTTGGGTTTTGTGCAGTGTTTCACCCATATTGGAAAATAAAAAACAGACCTTCAATAGAAGCATATTTATGAGCAGCACATGAATGAAAAGTCTGACAGCCCCCAATTTTAAACAGAATTAAAAACACAAGTAATGATGATGCTGGCGCAGTTTAACATGGAAGGGAATCTGTTTACACGCTGCAAAGAGGCAGAGCCATTACTGAGTTGGTGAGCTCAGGTTGAGTGGTAGAAAACGTGTTTCCAGCATCCACAGCAGCTGTTCCTATGATCAACATTTTTTTTCCTGTGACCACCATTAAAACCTTTACTGGGAAACAGCGAGCGGGAGTCCTTTGTCAAAGCAGCTAACACATTTTAACATGAAGAAAAGCAAATTCTGCAGCTGCTCCGCCCGCTCCTGTTTGTGTTACATGGAGAAAAATCTGCATAAGCCTCCAGAAGTTGTATTAAAATTTGCAGATGAACTGTTAACTTAGTCTGATACATGTTTAAATTATACAGCTAGCTGAAGGCTGACGTTCTATTTTACATGGAAGCGGTGTTACATGGTGTGTGTTATCTGGCTTCATGGATAGATAGAGTTGGGTGTCATTTGCATAGCAGTGAAAATGTATGCTATTCCTTCTGATAATACTGTCTAAGGGAAGCATGTATAATGTAAATAAAATTGGTCCTAGCACTGAACCCTGTGGAACTCCATGATTAACCTCAGCATGTGAAGAGGACTCTCCATTTACATGAACAAATTGGAGTCTATTAGATGGATATGATACAAACCACTGCAGTGCAGTACCTGTAATACCTACAGCATGTTCTAATCGCTCTGATAGGATATTATGGTCGACAGTATCGAACGCTGCACTAAGGTCTAGCAGGACAAGCACAGAGATGAGTCCACTGTCAGAGGACATAAGAAGATCATTTGTAACCTTCACTAAAGCTGTTTCTGTGCTGTGATGAGCTCTGAAACCTGACTGAAACTCTTCAAATAAGCCATTCCTCTGCAGATGATCTGTTAGCTGTTTGACAACTACTCTTTCAAGAATGTTTGATATGAAAGGAAGGTTAGCGATTCGCCTATAATTAGCTAAGACCGCTAGGTCTAGAGATGGCCTTTTTAGTAAAGGTTTAACTACTGCCAGCTTGAAGGCCTGTGGTACATAGCTGATTAATGGAGGTGATTGACAAACATTGATTATGTTTGCTTACTAAAGGAGTTAGAAACTCCTCTATATCAAACATCTTGGCCGAGCATAAGAAAACACACGCTTAGGTCGTATTAGGTGTGCTCATTTAATTGTTTCACAAATCTGGCCATGTCTTTGAAAGCTGACCTCAGGGCAGGAAAAGCTTAGGCGTTAGTGATCACACTTTGTGCATACTGGCCTGAGACTGTTAATGGGACAGAAAGCTGTTCAGTGAGGACGTTGTTGTTGTTGTTGTTGTTGTTGTTGTTTTAATACATATATGCTCTTTTGTGGTCATGTTTTAGTTTTTTTTCTCTCTTTGAGTCTTTGATATCACGTTATAGTTGCCAGCAAGTCTTTCAGGACAGGAGTCCATTGGTTATTCATGGCTTCCTGTCAATAATGAAGGCATTAAATATTTTTTTCACAGGTTTCCTTGTTGATGGATAAATAGAACAGTGTGTCAGAGAGGTTATTTATTAATTCTTAGCATAAAGAGTCAAATGCTCTGAAAAGAAGACACAACATGGATGTTTTTTAGGGAGGTGATCACGTGATTCAGGGATGGATTAAACAATCTCTTATTTCACTTTGTGTGTTTTTGTGGGGACTTTTGTTTGGGTTCCTCTTTTCTTTTTCTTTTTTTAATGGTTTCTAGTTTTTCAGATTCCTTCTGAGACTTTATTGGTTCTAAGGACAGTAAATATTTTTCCCCATCGTTGTAGAGGCCATCTGTTGTTGTTGAGGAGCTGTTGGATTACAGCTCAGAGCACAGAGTTGAACGCTGGTTCCTCTCAGCATAAAGTGAAGAAATCTATGTCCTTGCAGCGAATGCTTTAAAAGCACAACTGAAAACCTGACGTGAGGTCTGTTGAAATCGCAGGTCTGCTGATCATGTCCTCCTCCTCCTGTTGCATGCTGGGATGTTCCCACTCAGTAGACCCGAGGCGATGGTAGAGCCTCACTCCTCTGATCGAGTCTCGACATGATTCGCCTCACCTTGGTCCTCCTGCTGTCTCCGATCTTTGCTTTCCTCTCAGTTAAATCCCTCCATTCTCTCCTCTTTCCTTTGTCATCTTTCTTTGTCTCGTCCTCTTTCTCTCTCTCCTTTGGTCACTTTTAAAGCTCTTCTCTTCACGTTTGAAGCTCATCTCTGTTTCTGTTGTGTCTCAACTTGTCTGAAGTGATGTGAAAGGAATTAAAGTCTCCAATAAATCATCAGCTCCTCCCTCATCTTCAGACGGTAGAATAATTACAGTAAACACATGAAATCAGCATCAGTGTGCTGAATGGTAAAAACAGCAGATGAGTACTTTACACAGTCCCTGCTGGTCTGATCAGTGTTGTGCCCATTCAGGTTTCTTTATCTGCTTCATCTTCCACTCGTCACACTGATCTGCTCACCTGCGTTCACTAATGTAAAATTAGTGTTGTTGCACGTGTTAAAAGCAGCTGAGCAGAGCTGGTGTGCAGAGGCTGTGAAACTGAGGAAACCCTAAAAACAGGAAGCGTCTCGGCTGCTTCTACTGTCAGAAAACTGCTGTGAAATGTTCTGTTTTGATGATTGCCACTCTCCAAATCCACACTCTGGCTCGTGCCTCATCCTGTAGACCTGAGACCTCTGTTTGAATAAATATCACCACTACTGTGAGCTTTAGCAGCTCTACATTGTTGCCACTCGGTTACAGGAAAATTCATGATGATGATTACTTTTAGTCAATAACTGTAATCTCAATGATTTTACAGTCATTACATTAACAGTTTTACAGACTGTTTCTTTGAACTTCAGTGTAAAAACCGTGAGGGTGGTGGGGACATGCGACGTCCTGCAGACAGTTTTAGACACACGTTGGTGGACGTTTCTGACCTCACAAGACAAAGCAGCGCCCCTGCTCGCCTGCAGCCTCCAAGTCAGGATGTCTGCAGGTGGAGGTGGGGCGAAAAGAAGTCAGGGCACCAATAACCTCACCTGCCTTCAGACACCTGCATGCATGCTGAGAGTGATGAAGGCCAACTACCAGTCAGTTAGTTATGATTAGTCAATTGGGCATCTTCATCCATTAACATCCTCCTAGATGTTTGCCTGCAACCTCATAGTAGGTTCCAAAGTCCAAAGAGCTGCATGTTGGGATCACTGGTGATTCTAAACTGACCATGAGTGTGATGTAGATAAGGGGGGGGAAATGATGTACTTGATTTATAACACAGGGAAAAACCAGAGCTTTGTGCTAAAAATGAATTCAGTAGGTAACAGGGGTAATTACCATTAATTATCATTAAATATGAATCCTCTGACGTCAGCCTGAAACAGTCTGAAGGGGCTGCTGGTAAACTTTGATCAGACAGTTTGACTGACGTATCAGCAGAGGAAGTGATCCCCCTTTATCTTTGCTGACCAGGTCAATGATCTATGTGGTGTACAATCATGCACTAAGTTACTATATTTAACCTTTATGACCTCTTTACACCCTTGCAACACCCTTATTAGGGACATAATGAAAGCTCGTGGGTGGGCTGCTGTGACATGAGCCTGTTGGCGTTTGTACCAAGATTTCAACGCTGTCCTCAGAGACCTGCCCTGTGTGTTGTTTGTGTGTTTGCAGGCGTTTCATTGAGATTATTGCATCATTCATCCTGTAGGAACGGTGTTTTCTACGTTTAACCCGTCCTGTAGCTCTTTTTCAGTGAGTGCTTTGGTGAATTTGCAGGTAAACTCTCACAAACACAAGAAGACCATGAATATTTATCTAGAAGGCCCTGCCAGGACCTCAGTGCTGTGAGACCATCAATCATCCACCGTACTGAGTTGAGCTGTTTCTGAGTTCTTTGTATTTGTGCTCGATCTGTTGTTTGGTCTTTGGCTGAGCTGAATGAAGTCGCTGCTCTACACCTGAGCTCACCTGTCGCCTCGCTGTGTTTCTGTGCAGAGATTTGAAATCAGCTCCGGTGTTTGATGAGTGGCTCATCTTGAACCAGTTTTTGGTCAAAGAATAACCAAGTGCATGTTTTTCTCTCTGAGTCATGGACCTGTGACTCAGAGCTGTAGACGCTTAGGTGAACCCCACAGATGAGGTCGGCAGGAAAACACCTGAAGGTCATGTGACTGAACCTCTGTGGTCTCATCAGTCATGCAAACTATGGTAAAGGCTTAGATCGCATGGCCTCTTCAGTCTCCCTCCCACAGCCTCGGGTTAGACACAAGCAGACTTCATGTTCCTGACTAACATGAAGCTAATGCTGTAGCTCGTGTTACCACTCAAAGGTTTAATTTAGGCTGCGTTTTAGCCTCAGGCTAACGAGGAGAGTTTCAGGAACTAGAAGACGTTAGCTTTCAGATCAGCTCTCCTGCAGGCACGCCGGCTTTACAGAATATGAGCTCCCTTTGGGTACGTCAAACAGGTGAAAGAATTCCTTCTGAAGCCCTAACCAGATTCCTGTGAATACAGTGGGCGTGGCTATGTCAGGTTCTGTGTGTTCGCCAGAGCTGATCGTGCCAATCAATACAATACTGATGATTCCATGTGATGTCCTGCAGATCACAGAAGCAGCGCTCTTATTTTAGGGACTAATGCACCAAACTGTACCGCTCAGATGAGGAGGGACACAGGAAACAGGAACAGCACAGAGAATCTGATCATTTTCAGAACATAAGATTCAGTTCATTACAGATTTATTAATATACAACAATGCACATCTCAAGGTGCTTTGTAAGATAAAGACCCTAAAATAATAAATATAATACTACAATAATACCCCCTGTGAGGAAGCACTTGGTGACAGGGGGGAGGAAGAACTTTCTTTTAACAGAACCAGGCTTATGTTTGGGGGAGGCAAAAGTTGATGCAACAGTAAAACACAAAAAGAACTGACTAAACTTTATGAAATGCTGCCAGCATTCTAAAGCCTTGAGAAGGTCAGTAGCTGTGGCCGCTGGGCGCTGTCCCTCAGCAGGCGTCTTCGGATTATGTTGAACTGCAAGAATAAAAAGATCTGCTTCAAAGGTCTGAATGAAACAGTTTCTGTGAGTGAGAGGTGTCTGCTAAAAAAAAAAGCACCTTTAATAGCAGCACTGTTTTCATCAGTCTCTTATTAGATGTGTGATGTCTTGATAATAACTCTGCTTCGGGTAAAACATGCAGACTCTGCAGTCCGTCCACGCACGTCAGCTCAGGGTATGAAGGGTGACAGTCTGAGATGAACACCAGCAGTGGTGAACGGTTCATACTGACTATAAACACACTTTTTCTTTAACTTTGACGTGTAAGCATTAGAGGCATGGCTCCTAATCTGCGTGCTGTTTCTTCTCCTCAGGCTCTCGACTTGGACCGGTCCGTTCTCTACAAGATCAAGAAGTCGGTGAAGGCCATCAACTCGTCTGGTCTGGGTGAGAGATGCAGTTTCATGTCAGTCTGACCCAAAATAACAACGCTTGTCACCACAGTCTCACTTTGACTGTCACTTCCTGTTTGTGGTAGCACACTGCGCTCAGATACAAACTACCAAAATAAAAGCAGTTTTTTTATTCAGGTCAGTGCGGGTGGGGTGGGTTCGTCAGCAGCCGCGTGCTGCTGGTGGGTCTCTGCTCGGGCCGGTGGAGTCTCACCTCCAAACATTCCTGTCATGCTTCCCCGTGTCCCGGCATGCTGAGGGATACGCCCACATCCACACTACAGTGCAAACAGAGGAAAGGCCGAGTCCTTCACACACTCAGCAAACACATAAGATCCGAACATTATTCAGCACTTCTGCAAAAACTGACAGGAAACGCATCATTCAGCAGTTTCACAGACAGAAGGCACTGCATGACCAGAAGTATGTGGACAGCAGAGAGGTTCTGAAATATTTAGCTTCTCTCTGTGACCTGCAGGTTTATGTTGGAGGTAAATCTCCATGTATATACCAAAGATTCAGAGCGGCTCGGTGCCTCAGCTCGAGGGGAACAGGCCATTTTCTCTGCTAAAGAAATGCAGCGGGTACACACAGACATGTCCAACTGAAGCCCAATAAACACTTTTAAATCATCAGAATTATTTAAAGCTGAAAAATTATACGAAAAACTGTAAAAAATTAAGATTTTGTTTCTCTCCTTTTATTTTTCTACTTTTAATTTTTCGTATCAAAAGGGACTAAATTAAATTAACTAGAAATGTTTTTGGAAAAATCTTTTGTTGCAATATAAAATTCATTTAAATTAATTTAAATATAATTTCAATAAATTTACATTTATTTTAATACATTCACATTCATTATTTGTTTAAAATATTTAAAATAAATATTTATGTTTTAATTGTTTAGATTTGTTTATTTTAATTTGAGGTGTGTATTTTATTTCTGTTCATTTATATATCTCCAGTTTTTCTCAGTATTTAGTATCATATTTTTATTTATTCTCTTTGTCTCCTCTTATATTTATTGTTTTTAATTACTTTTTATTTTATTACTTTTTTATTCACACGTGTTTGTTGTCCTTGTTTTTTCCACATGGTGGAGTGGATGGTTTTTGTTTTCACACAGAGTTTAATCATTTTTGTTTTTGGAGTTAAATGAAAGATGATCCGAGCTGCAGTCCGCATTTATTTAAAGTGTTTTCTGTGTCGTAGCTCACGTGGAAAATGAGGAGCAGTACGTTCAGTCCATGCACAAGTTCGGGGAAAACTACCTGACCCGGGGTGACAGGGATGACGGCGATGTCGGCTCTGCCTTCATCAAGTTTGTCGTTTTCACCAGAGAGCTGACAGCCCTCTTCAAGAACCTGGTGAGGAACCAAAGTCAGCCTCAGAGAGTGAAACATCAGACATTTTATTGTGAAAAGTGTTAAATGTAGAAAGTGTGGTGTGTTTTGCGCATTTGTGCTGTGACACAACTTCCTGTTTGCAGCTGCAGAACATGAACAACATCATCACATTCCCTCTGGACAGTCTGCTGAAAGGAGACCTGAAAGGAGTGAAAGGGGTTGGTGTCACTTTCTTCTTCCTGCTGAAACAAACCCGCAGACACTCGCTCAGTTACACTTCACTTCCTGTTACTGTGGCTAAAAATGAATCATGTTTGGTTAGATGACATGTTGACTGTGTATTTACAATAATTACATCAGAACTGTAATCATTTTAAACACACAGCTTCAGATTTAACAAATAAAATCACGCTGGGGTCCCACATTAATGTCTAAATATCTTTGTACCACAGCAGCAAACCAGCCACTGTAAAATCCTCCGTTTCCTGTCATATGAAAAAACAAAAGCAGGAAATCGAAATAAAAGATAATTTTTTGTTTTTTCTGATTTATTCAATATTATTTTTCCTGCTTTATGCTCAGTTTGAATAATTAAAAAAAAAACTGCTTCTTGAATTATAAAATGTAGGCATGTTAGGTAAGGTGGCCCTGAGGTGCCAAATACAACATTTAATTTCTGCAAAACACTGAACAGTTTTTCTTGTAGTTGTGCGATGAGCATAACTTCCTGTTTGTAATGGTGGTGTCGTCCTGCAGGCTGTGGCTCGTGGCATAAAGACTAAATGGCTGAATTTAAAACACCTCTGTTGTGACACGGTCACCATTGTGTTTGTTTTTCTAATCTAACGCACATGCTATCATCTAGAAATATTTCCAGAGTGACTCAGAGGTTAGAGTCCTGTGTGTGTGTGTGTGTGTGTGTGTGTGTGTGTGTGTGTGTGTGTGTGTGTGTGTGTGTGTGCGCACGTTTATGAACTGTGACTGTGTGACGTCTGTTTTTCCTGCAGGATCTGAAGAAGCCGTTCGATAAGGCCTGGAAGGATTACGAGACCAAACTGTAAGAAGGGCTCATTATCAGCTGCTCTCACTGAAATGTTAAATCACGGAAACGAGAACACGTTAACCAGTCGACTCATTCAGCATTTAAATGAGAATGTTTGAATAAAGTTATCTTTATTGTTTCTGTCTCCACAGACTGATACATGCTCTTTTTTTCCTTTTTTCTCAAAAAAAGAAGAAAAGATAAAATATGATGATTGAAATCATGGCGTTTCTTGGCTTCTGTATTTTAGCATCTTTCTATTTTTTCTTCTCCTCAGTTTGTTGTTTTGATCACATTTTTTTGTGTTGAGATTTTAACATGACCTTTGACCTCTGCAGAGCGAAGATTGAGAAAGAGAAGAAAGAGAACGCCAAGATGCATGGCATGATTCGGACGGAGTTCAGCGGAGGAGAAATCGCAGAGGAGATGGAGAAGGAGAGACGAATGTTCCAGCTGCAGATGTGCGAGGTGAGGTCAGAGGTCACACAGGTGACCTGAATGCTAAAACAATCATCTCTATCCTCTGAGGTCAGACCGAGAGCAACGTTTGTTTTACTGCCTCGACCAGTCAGCGCAGATTTTATATGACGTGGAAGATTTGGTGGACAGAGGTCTGTGACGGATTCTTTTCAGAAGTTTTCCAGTTTGATGGTTTTCAGGGTTTGTAGCTTTTTTGGCTTCATCAGGCGCTGATCTTCAGCTCAGTCTGTGTTTCTCGTGGTTTTTTGTTGGTCATGAGTAGAGAAGGAGTGGAGGGTGAATTCTGTGGATATGCTGGTAAAGAGGTGACAGAAAAAAAGCCGTGAAAACGAGCTTCCTCTGAAGGCTGTCCAGGCTCGCTGTTAGAGACCCGATGAGGATCAGCTCAGAGTAAAGCCAGCCGAGATGGTACTGACCAGGATGCCTAAACAAGATGAGGTTTAAAGGCCAGGAGAAGACCCCGGGCAGACCCAGGAAATGCAGAGATGATCTCTCAGCGGTTTGGGAATGCCTCAGTGTCCTCCTAGAAGAGCTGGAGGAGGACAAGGAAGGACTGGTCATGCAGTAACGGTTATTTTCTTCAGTTTTTCTTGATTCTTTGGCTTTTCTCTGCAGTACCTGCTCAAAGTGAACGAGATCAAAGTGAAGAAAGGAGTAGACTTCCTCCAGAACCTCATCAAGTTTTACCATGCTCAGTGCAAGTATGTCCAAACGTGACCAACAGGTCCATGTATGAGTAAGGTGTTAAAGAAAAGATAATAAAGTGTGAATATTAAAACATTAATTTTGTTATTGATTCACTTTTTCCTTGGAGGTTCTCAGACGTTTTTTTCTTCAGTTTTTTCCAGGATGGACTGAAAGCTGTGGAGACTCTGAAACCGGCCGTAGAGAAACTGTCCACAGACCTGACAGCGGTGAGGACGCTTGTGTTCCCTGCAGGAGCATTAAAGCTCACAGCTCACTTACCGATCGCTCTGTGCGAACACAACAATGGGCTTAAAGTTAGAGTTTCTCTTCCTCTGCAGATCAAACAGACTCAGGACGGCGAGAGGAAGCAGCTGGCTCAGCTCCGAGACACCCTGAAGGCGGCACTGCAGTCCGATCAGAAAGAGGTAAAAAACATCAAACATGGTGTAACATCCATTTGACTGATGGCACAGACCGAAAACATGAACACAGTTAAAATGCAGGATAAACACGAGGGTAAAGAGTCGCTAACATGCGCACAGCAGTTAGAACAAACATGGTCTGAATAGATGTCATGAGTCTGATGGTGAGCATAACCAGGTGAGCTCTGACAGGCTCACCTGTTACTGGAAAGGAAGTTGATTAACAAAGCTGTCCATCAAACAGAGGCTGCTCTGAGCTCTGAACTCTGTGTAGGGTCATAGTTCTCACGTCTTTCTGTCATAAGAGCTGCTTCACATAAAGTGTCTGATTTATTGACAGGACGCCCAGGCCAAACAGAACGCAGGTTACAGCCTCCATCAGTTGCAGGGTGACAAAGCCCACGGCAACGAGCGCTCTGGTTTCCTCTACAAGAAAAGTGAAGGGTGAGCGAACTCAGTGTCCCAGAATGCCATATGAATGTGACTGACATGCACATGCAGTTCCTGTGACGTCCAGCAGAGGCAGCATTTAGTCAGTCTACACAGACTCAATGTTAAATGTAACATATTTACAGATTTAACATGTTTTCCTCCTTCTGCACACGTGTGTTAGTGGTAGCTGCCTCAGTCACGACTCCACTCTATGACCTTTCACACTAAAAGCTTTGTCTCTCTCCTCGTCAGACTGAGGAAGGTGTGGCAGAAGAGAAAGTGCTCGGTGAAGAACGGCTTCCTGACCATCTGTCACGGGACGGTAAGGTCCTCTTCTCCCATTGGTCCATGACAAGCCCCCGCCCTCCAGCCTGCACTACATGTCCAATCAGAAATCTCCTCATGAGTTTATCGTCTACATCAGGGGTAGACAACTCCAGGCCTCGATTGCCGGTGTCCTGCAGGTTTTAGATGTGTCCCTGTTCCAACACAGCTGATTCAAATTGCTAAATGACCTCCTCAACATCCCGTGAAGTTCTCCAGAGGGCTGGTAATGAACTAGTCATTTGATTCAGGTGTGTTGACCCAGGGTGATATCTAAAACCTGCAGGAACCGGCACTCGAGGCCTGGAGTTGCCTACTCCTGGTCTACATTAAGTGGGGTTAAATAGTACATTATCTATTTATTTATTTTTTTAGTTTCTTTTCTGCCTTCTGTTTTTTATTTTGAAGTTTGAGCAGTCAAATGGCCAATCAGGACTGAGCTAGCAGAACACAAAGAGCAGAAGGAAAATGATTAAAAGAAAAGGGTGGGAAAAGGATTTGATTTGAAATCTGAGGGCTGCTGGAGAGAAAGTTTCTAATTCTTCTTAACTGTTTCTCTTTAACTTTCAGCCTTTTGTTTCTCCTTGAGCTTGCTGAAAAGCAAATTCAAAGAAAAACAAACCTCATATCTACAGATTCACAGTAACACATATCTTCAGTTCTATTTAAGGTAAATTTCAAGATTAGACTCATGTTTCTGAGAACCGGGTTTCCAAGGTAACCTACACCTTCTTGATAGCTGTCGGTACATCCTTGGGTACATCCCTCCTTCAGAGTAATGTTCCTTCATGAAAGCATTCCTTCAGAGACACGTTTCTTCAGCGTAACATGTCCAGGATTACGCCAACCCTTCACAGCTGGTAGAAACCTTCCACATTTACCACTCAGACTCAAATGAAGACAGGTACTGCAGACAGAGTCCTCGCAGTGCTCCATCTGAGGTCAGCTCACCGAGTTCATCCGTCTTATGGTCCAATGTGCACTTATTCCCACTCCCATTCCCACTCCTTTCTGAGGATAGGTGAAGCGATATTGGAGGGTATTTCTAGTTTAGTATTTCTTTTTTCTTTTCTTTTCCTAAATTGCATTTTGTTTACATGATCAAAATGAATTGAACACAAAGATACAAACGTTGCGCATGATGATCAGCTCCAGCTCTGAAACCTGACTCTTGCCTTGCTTTGGGGAGTAGAACCGTCAGCTGCAGAAGATCCTCTGATATCAAAAATGTGAAGGAAAAACATCATAAAACTTTAGTCTACCAGACTTAAAACGGGTCCATGGGCCCATAGTGGGTATGTATGGGTGAACTGTGGGGCCCGCATGGTACGCCCATTTAGGGAGGCAGGAGACAGTGGTGGAGGCAAGAGGAGGAAAGGAAAACCCTGTGGTTCATCAATAGTTTCCTTATGAATGAGACGTTTTGTGGCATGAAAAGCCAGAGGATCAAAAGTCATCAGGCTTCAGAAAACAGTAGAAAATGAGATTACAGAAAGTCACTGAGGTTAATCATCTCAGAACTTTAAATGATATGTGCAGATGTTTTGCAAGATGAGGGAAGGTTTTGAGTTGTGCAGCTTAAAGTCCTTACAGGTTCTTGCTGTGGGCTGAACCTAACTGGGATCCAACTATTGTCCATGTTATGGTATATAGCAGTACAGACTCTGTGACAGTTTCAGGATCTTTTCTCTGTAACGCTGAATGTTTGATATCCGAGTGAGGTTCAGTCAGAGCTGAGCTCTCACCTCCTCTCGTTGTCTTGCAGCCAAACAAACCTCCAGCCAAGGTCAACCTGCTCACCTGCCAGGTGAAGAGGAACCCCGATGAGGAGAAGAAAAGCTTCGACCTGTTCTCCCGTATGCTGCAGACTTCCTGCTCACATGTTCCTCTGTATATATGTGTGTAAAGTCTAAACTCTGTCTCGTGCCCCCCCGCCCCCCTCCACAGATGACCGGACCTACCACTTCCAGGCCGAGGACGAGGCCGAGTGTCAGATGTAAGTACGAGCAGGCATGGCCTGAGCTGCCGGGCTTCGCGCTACTGCGAGCGCTTATGGTTTGGTGTTTTTTAGCTGGGTGTCGGTGCTGCAGAACAGCAAGGAGGAGGCGCTGAACAAGGCGTTCAAAGGAGACCAGGACGAGGGTGAGAACAACATCGTCCAGGAGCTGACCAAGTCCATTGTGGGAGAGGTGAAGAAGAGGACTGGAAACAACAGCTGCTGCGACTGTGGAGCTGCAGGTCAGAATTATTCAGAAGTCTCTCTCAAACAAACACCACTCATGAAAGGAAACAAAATTCAAAGATTAAACACGGAAGTCCAGTCACTCACGGTCAGGTCAAAAAAGTAGTGACGCTTGAATGAGTCTTTCACCTTTCCATCTGGTTTGAGGGTCTGGACTTGGATGCGTTTCTTTCAGAGGATGCTGATTAGACTCACGGTGGTGGCCTTGACAGTCTTGTTTTAATTTTAAGGCTTCCTGCACATACGCAAAAACCAGTGACAGCTTAGTTCTGCCGGCGTTCTAACCCCACTGACCTCTGCAGGACTGCTTGTGGAAAGCTCTGGGCCTTCAGGCAGTTTTTTTCCTTTGCGGTTGTTTTGTGTGGGGTTTTTTTGTTTTTGGCATTGAAGTTGTTTTATGCAACTTTTTTAGTTGGTCTGTTGCTTTAAACCTAGCTGATATTCTTGTAGATGATGGTTTTACTGAACTGCACTGTGAACACTTGATGTGGAACTTCATAGCACTTCTATTTCCTGTCATGGTTTACAGAAGTGAGAACACGTTAGTGTCATGAGAGAGGGCGCATCAACAGTCTCTCTAATAACACCACAAAACACGTTTTCATCTGTTCATCTCAGCACGTCCAAAGATTAGATTAATAACATACAGTTTTTTTTATCAATTATATATTCAACATTCACTATATTGCCAAAAGTATTCACTCAGCTTCCTCACGTGGACCTGTAGTCCAAACACATTTCTGCTCAGAGCTGCAGAAACTTCCCAGAATTCTTTTCCAGGTTTGTCTGTCAGCAGATTGTTAATTCATCTCATTCACTTTGTTGTTTCTTTAGTCTTGAAATTACATTTTGAGGATGTGAAGGCACCGCTTGTTGTTTCTGTGCCCCCACCCACCCTCTACAGATCCCTCCTGGCTGTCCACGAACCTCGGGGTGCTGATCTGTATTGAGTGCTCAGGGATCCACAGAGAAATGGGGGTCCACTACTCCAGGATCCAGAGTCTGGACCTGGACGTCCTGGGAACCTCTGAGCTGCTGGTGAGTCCACTTCACTGTCCCGACAGAAGGTCAGAGCATTCTGTTTGTCAGTTTGCGGTGACTCATTTCATCATGACTTTAATCTGTTAAATAAAATTAAAATATTTGCAGGAAAAAGCCAAAAAAGCAAAGCAAAAAACCCTCAGATTTTTACCATCCTGCAAGACTGTCTCCTGATTCGTTTAAAACTGTTTCTTTGAAATCTCTTAACCTCATTATATTCACCTGTGTGAAGACGTGAATGGAAGGGACATTCTGAATGTTTGCAAACCTTTTCTGGAATAATCAGGGAACCAGAACCCTTGCCGAGCATGTCAGTCGTCTTCAGCTGTGAAGAATCAGGAAGTGTGATCACGTGTCTAATCTTAGGAGCTACAGCCAGAACCGAACCAGAGTTGATGTTGGGCTTTTGTTGCCTTTTAGTTGGCGAATAATGTGGGAAACGCCAGCTTCAATGAGATCATGGAGGCAGATCTGTCAGCGCAGGAAGTGACCAAACCAACTCCAACCAGCGACATGTAGGTGACGGCATCAGGAGGTGAGTCTGAGCTGTAGTAGGATGTCGTAGTGACTCGTCCGTCTGGTTTGCAGGCAGATGAGGAAGGACTACATCACAGCGAAGTACACCGAGAAACGCTTCGCCCGGCGGAAGTGCACCGACGCCGCGTCCAGGCTGCGGGCTCTCTACGAGGCCATCAGGAACCGAGACATTCTGTCGCTTATCCAAGTCTACGCTGAGGGGGTGGACCTGATGGATGCCATCCCACAGCCCAACGAACATGTATGACCTCCTCATCTCTAACACGAGTTTGACGGACTGACTCATGCGTCTCTCTGTTGTGTCTTTGTGCTCATTTTGTGTCTGTTTTTACTAAGCTTTTACTCTTAAGCTCTGCTTTGTGTGTCCATTCAGTAACACGTAGACACAGCTCTGTGCAGGTGTCCGTTGTTGCTCTGCAGACTGACTGTGTGTGTGTGTGTGTGTGTGTGTGTGTGTGTGTGTGTGTGTGTGTGTGTGTGTGTCAGGAACCCGGGGAGACGGTGCTCCACCTGGCGGTCCGAATGGGCGACAGAAACTCGCTCCACATTGTCGACTTCCTCGGACAAAACAGGTGTGACTGTTCAATTAAATACCTGTTCTCCAGGTGTGTGTATGTGTGTAGTGACCGGGTCTGTGTTTCAGCGGTAACCTGGACAAGCAGACGACCAGAGGAAACACGGCGCTGCATTACTGCTGCCTAACCAACAACAGCGAGTGCCTGAAACTGCTGCTGAGGGGGAAAGCTTCAGTGTCCATCAGTAAGAACACACACACTTGCACATATATCAGAGCGTGCTGAATGCTGACGATGAGTGACAAGTGCTCATATCATTCATATGAGCATTACACACTCAAATGTTGCTTTTTATGATCTTTTACCATACGACTGGTCTGAAATCTGTCCAAACTTGAGGTTTTAAGATGTATTTATGCAGTGTGTGATTGTTCTAAACTTTATGACATCGTTGTAAAGTCGTTGGATGTCATTTTAGAAAAAAAAAAGAAAAAGTGTGTGGTACAGCTCTTTTCATGCCCTTTAATATGATATATCACTCGATAAGGTTTCTTGAAATGTTTTATAAGAGGAACTTTGACATGGGCGCTAATGATGAAGGTCAAGTTCAAATAACCAGCCAACCTGGCTCTAGTTTATTGTTGTGAGGTTTGAAGAAATAAAAGCAAGTTTCACAGCTGGTGTGACCCTCATCTGGGGCCGTTATTGTTTCTACCATCACATAAAATTTAAATGATGTCTTGAGAACAAACAGAGCTGAGTACTTTTCAGGGGGAGAAAAACCTGCAGTAACACAAGAAAAGTGCAGATCTAATCATCTTTCCCTTTTGGAAACAATGTGCTGACATAATTCACCAAAAGTCTGAATGACTGAATTTGTGTCCACAGCTAACGATGCAGGAGAAACACCGCTGGACATTGCCAAACGTATGCGACACAAAGAGTGCGAAGAACTGGTGAGAATCCAAACACTTCCAGGCTGTTCAAAGTAAAGCAGTTCCTGTGCTGTCGAGTGTCTGTACCAATAAAGTTTGATTGATGTGTTCCAGCTGACTCAGGCTCAGACCGGAAAGTTTAACGTCCATGTTCACGTCGAGTATGAGTGGCGTCTGCAAAACGAAGACCTGGATGAGAGCGATGACGAGATGGAGGACAAGGTAGACTGCTTTTCTGACGTCCTGCATTAAACTTTCTGTTGGCTTTAAGTGACCGTGTACTTCCTGTGTTTTCTGTGGGTCCTGCAGCCCATCCCACAGCGGCGGGAGGAGCGCCCGGTCAGCTGCTTTGTGCCTGGAAGTGGACCCGTGCAGCCCAACCTGGCGGCGCTGGCGTGGGATGTTGCCTCCCTGGCATTAGACAAGCAGCGGCCTGCGATCCCCAGCACCATTATTAGCAACGAGACTTACGGCACCATGCTGAATGTGAACCTGCCGCCCCCCGGCCCAACGCCCCCGCTTCCTCCCCGAGGACCCAGCAGAGGTCAGAGGGCGCCTGGGCTGAGATCAGCTCTGCTGTTCAGACCCTGTGAAGCTGTGAGGAAATAAAACTGATCTGATTCTGTCTTGTCACCATCAGGTACCAATAAAGGCACCTCCGTGGAATCAGTAGGCAGACAGCGGTCGTCCTCCGACCCCCCCAACCCTCAAACGCCGGAGAGGAACTCCAAGTACGGTGGGTGGACTTCCTGTCAGATCCACAGCGGAGGGTCTCGTTTGTGATGTTTTTCTTTGCGTCCGTCAGCTTTATTTGGCTTTGTTGCTTTATTTTCACGAAAAGAGCAGACAGTTTTGTCCTCTTTCTGAGGTATGAACCGGCTGTATGAGGCTTTCAATTCAATTCAAGTTCAGTTCAATTTAATCCAGTTCAGTTCAATTCAATGAATTTAAATTCAGTTCAATTCAATTTTAATTATACATGGCCAAATCAAAACAACAGTCGCCCCAAGGCGCTTAATATTGTAGGGTAGAAACCTAGATACATACGGAGAATACCCAACAATCATATGACCCCCTATGAGCAAGCACTTCGAGACAGTGGAAAGGAAAAAAAATCTCTTTTAACAGGAAGTAAGCTCTGGCAGAACCAGGCTCAGGGACAGGCGGCCATCTGCTGCGACCGGTTAGGGTGAGAGAAGGAAGACAAGATAAAAGACATGCTGTGAAAGAGAGCCAGAGATTGATAACAATTATGATTCATATGATTCATTCATGATTTATTCATGATGCAGAGAGGTCTATTAACACATAGTGAAGGAAGAAGAAGAAACACTCAGTGCATCATGGGAATCCCCCAGCAGCCTACACCTATTGCAGCATAACTAATGCTGGGCATACACTGTGCGACTTTTGGCCCATTTTGAGGCAATTTTTTTTTTTCAGTCGTGTGACCATTTTGGTGATCGGCCCGAGTTTCACCTTCATCGTGTGTCATGCGTCGTGTAGTATTGTGACAAAGTGGCTAGGACTGAATTCATTTACCATTTGTCACATGCATAAATTGTTATTTTGTGTTCTGTTATCTTATAGAACACAAAATAAGCACATGTAATCTTGGCTCTACATACTATCCCGGGTCTGTTTGTATTAGCATTGGTTATATTCATTTCATCTGTGCAAATGTTCTTAAAGCTAAGAACAATCTTTCATTTGTTTATATAGTTTGGTTATACTTACCATTGTGTGTTCCTTTGAGCAGGTCCTATGTGTAAAACAGGTATGTGGGAAGGGCTGCCCCAGTACTTCCTGATTTTATAGGTTATGATGTCATTGATCATGTCAATTGGGTGTAACCAAATGTTTCTTTTGTGTAAAATTGTTTATTTCATTTAAAATAACCTCATGAGTCAGATTAAGTGAAGAGATTGACTTTTCAAACTGTTTAATTGGGTGAATGAGTTTGTTAAGTGGAAAAATTATTTTTTTCCTGTTTCTGATGGTGGTTGTATGTCTGTGTGAATGAAAGACAGAGAGGGAGAGCGAGAGACAGATTTTGTTTTATAACCTTCATGTTAGGGATGCACAGTGTGAGCACTGAGGTCGCATCAGAGCATCAGGCCGCATAGTGTGAGACCCTGCATGGTGACCTACAAACTTCTAACCCCTGCAAGTCAATTGTACAGTTTGAGCAGAAGCTGATTAACGTGACTAAAAAAATCGCACAGTGTATGCCCAGCTTAAGGGAGGATTCAGGGCCACCTGATCCAGCCCTAACTATATGCTTTAGCAAAAAGGAATGTTTGAAGCCTAATCTTAAAAGTAGAGATAGTGTCTGTCTCCTGAATCCAAACTGGAAGCTGGTTCCACAGAAGAGGGGCCTGAAAATGGAAGAATCTGCATCCCATTCTACTTTTAAATACTCTAGGAACAAGAAGTAAGCCTGCACTGCACGAGCAAAGTGCTCTAATGGGGTGATATGGTGCTACAAGGTCATTAAGATAAGATGGGATCTGATTATTTAAGACCTTGTATATGAGCTGGATTTTGAATTCTGTTCTGGATTTAACTGGGAGTCAGTGAAGTGAAGCCAATATAGGAGAAATATGCTCTCTCTTTCTGTTCCCTGTCAGTACTCTTGCTGCAGCATTTTGGATTGCTTTCAGGCTCTGACTGTGGAGGTGTGCCTGGAGCCACTGCTCAGGGCTTTCTTGACTCTTGTTCTGCCCTCTTCTCCCAGTGCTCTCACTGGTTCCTCCTCCTCCTCCTCCTCCTCCTCCTGGGCCCAGCAGGAGAACCGGCATGTTGGAGACCAAAGCCGCCACAGCCAAGACTGCCCCCCTCCCTCCTCTGCCTCCCCTGCCGACAGGACTACCTACAGCACCTCCAGTCCCGCCACCGCCCTGCATCCCACCTCCATCACCACCCCAGCATAAAGTTCCTCTCCTCCCACCCAGCCACCAACACAGAGGACCACCAGGATCCAAAGCCCCTGTCTCTCCTCCCGCGTACGTACTGGTCTGATTGAGCTGGGTCTGCTGGGAGGAAGCACACCAGTTTAATGTTGTTCTTATGATTACAGAGCAGCGAGGGTTCCTCCTCCTCCTCAGAGACCTGCAGGCACGATTCCGTTGGAAAAACAAGGTACACGCACACACACACATGAGCACACACACTAAAATATCCACAATCAGTAACATGAAAATATTTGAATTTCACTCAGGCTGCAGCACCGCCTTCTTGGATGTTAGTACAGTAACTCACAGCAGCATATTATTGGTCGTAAGATGTCATTAAAAATGCTCTAAAAGGCTCCAGCAGCACAAACATGGTGCAGACATCCAGTTCAGGTGAAGCTAGCAGACAGCTAGCAGCTACAGGCACCTGTGTCAAACTTTAAGCCTGAATATGATGTAAGCAGGTGTGTTATAAAAACATAACTGCTGTTAAAAGGCTGAAACTTTTGTGCTTTGACAAGGGACTGTTAATAGAGCTCTGTGGAACACCACGACCTGCAAGAACACACTCACATGATCTCTGATGTCACTCATTCAAGGAAAGCTGTGATTATGGTGTACAATACATCAGTGAAATACCCCCGTCATGGTTTAATGAGGTCAGGTGCTCATTAAACCTCAACACTGGATGTTTCTCTGTGTGAAACTTAAGGGTATCTTTGCAGTTTCGTGCCATGTCAGATATTCTGGTGCTTTACTGCAGTGGTTCCCACCCCTTGGGTCTGTGAGTGGTTTGGTACCAGGCCATGAGAGTTGAGGCTCGAGTGTGAAATTCGTGGTTTTCAGGGGTTTTATTGTTTTTTAGCGTTAACTCTGTTTCCCTGGGTCTTTTCCCATGTGATAACATAAGATAACATAACCTTTATTAGTCCCACACATGGGAAATTTGTTTTGTTACAGCAGAAAGTGGATAGTGCAAAGTTGCATAGAAAAACACTGGAATAGGATAAAAATAAGATACTGTACACAATAGAATAAAATAAAATACAAATGCAATATACATCTGACAGCAGTGTGGAGGAAAGACCTGCGAAATCGCTCTGTCCTACACTGTGGAGCTGCTCAGTGCTGTCAGAGTCTCCTGCATGGGGTGAGAGATGTTGTCCACCAGGGATGACAGCTTAGCCACCATTCTCCTGTCACTCACCACCTCCACTGGGTCCAGCGGGCATCCTAGAACAGAGCTGGCCCTCCGGATCAGCCTGTTCAGTCTCTTCCTGAACCAGCAGAGATGCTGCCACCCCAGCAGACCACACCGTAAAAGATGGCTGAGGCCACCACAGAGTCATAGAAGGTCTTCAGGAATAGGCCCTTCACTCCAAAAGACCTGAGTCTCCGCCGCAGGTACAGCCTGCTCTGCCCTTTTCTGTAGAGGGTGTCTGAATTATGAGTCCAGTCCAGTTTATTGTTCAGATGAACACCAAGGTACCTGTAGCTGTCCACAGTCTCAATGTCCATGCATCGAATGTTTAGTGGTTGCAGTGGAGGATGTTTGTGCCTGCTGAAGTCTACCACCAGCTCCTTGGTTTTACTAGTGTTCATCTGGAGGTAGTTCTGCTGGACCCAGTCCACAAAGTCGTGGGTCAGTTCTCTGTACTCCCTGTCGTCCCCATCACTGTGGCCAACTATTGCCAAGTCGTCAGAGAACTTCTGAAGGAAGCACTGGGTGGAGTTGTGGGAGAAGTTGTTTTGTTGAAGCTGGTTCTCCATCTTCTGCCTGTAGCTGAACTTCCCTTTCCTTATCAGTCCTCCAGCTCTCTCTGCAAGGCCCTCCTCTTCTGCTCGAGGACGGTTAATCCAAGGTTTGTTGTTGGAGAAACAGCGCACAGTCCTGCTGGGTGCAACGTTATCCACACAGAAGTTGATATAGTCCGTAATGCATGTCACAAGGCTGTCAATGTCCTCTCTGTGGTCGTCACAGATCACCTCCCACACAGTAGACTCAAAACAGTCCTTAAGAGCCTCCTCGCTCTCCTCTGACCATCTCTGCACTGTTCGGGCAGCTGGTAGCTTCCTGCACAATAAGGGCTCATACACAGGTTGTGATGAGATCTGCCCAGGGGAGGGAGAGGTGATGAACTGTATGCCTCTTCTGCATTGGTGTACAGTAAGTCCAGTGTTTTATTGTCTCTGGTTGGGCGTGTCACATACTGGGTGAAGGTGGACAGTGTGGAGTTCAGTGAGACATGATTAAAGTCCCCTGATATTAGGAGAAGTGATTGCGTTTGCAGTCTGCTGACTACAGAGTGGAGAGAGTCACTGGCTGCATCCGCGTTGGCCGAGGGGGGGGGGACATGCGCTGTTATCGTGATAACATGCGAGATTTCCCGGGGGAGCTAGTACGGACGCATGCTAACGGCTAGAGGAATTTCAATACACAGCAGTATATTCACAGTTTAAACCAGATATTTACATACACTTTATGGAAAACACAAGAACATTTTTTACTGTTAAACATCAATTTAGAGTAAACTTGTTTTGGATAAATAAATATTGAAAGATCTTTTGAATTAGTTAAATGTCGGAATAAGAGAGAGAGCTGTCTATTTATTATCACTTTCATCAAATGTAGGAGCACATATACACTAAGTTTATTGTTAATTAATAAGAAAACTGCAGACGATTCCATTCTGAGCTGAAGAAGCTTCTGATAGGTTCGTAGAGTCCATGTGAGTAAATTGGTGACACACCTGTGGATGCATATAAGGCAAAACACAGAGCCTGTTTCTTTGAAATGGGAAAATCAAGAGATGTCAACCAAAACACCAGGAACAGAACTGTGGAGCTCCATAAGTGTGGCTCAATTTTGAATACAATTTGGTGCCATTTACAATTAAGAAAACAGATAGTTTCTCTCTTTACTCTTAAAGTTAACAAATATGTTTCTTATATTTATCAATCTAAAAAAAATAAACATTTAGTCTGATTTGTTACAATTAAAAAAGTGTTTTTATCTGAAGAGTATGTAAATATCTGGTTTCCACTGTATGTTTGATGATGTTGATGTTTGCCGTGATTGTCAGCACAAAGAGGGAGAGAGAGGAACAGAGAGGGAGAGAGAGCAGGTGAGACACACATGTTAGTCAAATGGTTGTTTGCCAAAAGTATCACCGTATCATAGGTACTCATGTATCTCGTACCTAGTGTTTCTTTTTAGGTTTACTATTTTTCAAATTCTACATTTATTAAGTTATGCAGGCTTGTTTGCACAACAAGGCTAAATAATTATATAAACTTTTCTCAATCTAAATATTGTACTTTGGTAGAATTAAAAAATAAGTGTAGTGCAGGTCTATGATGATTTTTAGTGCTACTATCATCTAGTTCTGATTCTGGTTCTGTCTTGGTTAAGTCCTCAGTAGTCCTGATTTTGAACTGTTGTGTCCTGTTTTAATTCCGGATCAGTTCTGGGTCTGGTTGATTTGGGGTTTAGTCCTCGTGTCTTGATGCAGCCCTGATTTTGTTCTGCCTTGCTGCTTAATTAAAAAACTAGTTTAAGGTGTCCTGCATATGTGATATATATTTTTCCCTATATGAAGTCATTCCTTTTTTTAACAAAACTCAAAACAGAGCCTATTAATCTTTCAGTCATTTCTACCCCCCCCCCCCCCCCCCCCCCCCAATCCCACATGCATACTACCCTTTAGGCCTAAGCCCCGGGTGTATCAAATGTCTGCCTCCGCCTCTGGTTCAAACAAAGGTGAAGTTACAGAAGAGAAACTTTTTTCTGAAGTCTGTGGGGGCTTTATCTCTCTTTGGCAGGTCGTCCGATCGTGTCCCCTCATAATCCGTCTCCTCCACCCCGCAAACCCAGAACTACATTTTCTGTAAGTCCTCAAACACACCACCTCATTTATTTCTGCACACAGACACAGTCATCATCACAAGTCCAGCATGTAACACAGCTTTACTGCTAAATGTGTGCGTGCGTGTGTGTGTGTAGAAGCAGAGGCCTCAGAGGGTGAGGGCCATCTACAACTGTGCAGCGGACAGTCCAGACGAGCTGACGTTCAGCGAGGGAGAGCTGATCGTGGTGGACGGCGAGGAGGACAGCGAGTGGTGGGTGAGTGAGAAACGCCTCCAGCACAGGAAACGCATCATCAGCACAACTTCATTCACTTCACAACATTTATTACAGCATGTGTGTGCGTTTAGATGAAAACCCACCTGAAGAACAATCCTGACCCGTTGTCCAGGTTGTGATTTAACCACCGTCTGCGTTTCAGATCGGTCACATCGAAAGCGATCCGACCAGGCGGGGAGTGTTTCCTCGCACCTTTGTTCACTTCCTGTCGGAGTGATTCGTGCCTCCAACTGTGGTCAGACTGAGGGCACATCTGGATCCTCCTGTGGACCTGAGAGGAGAGTCCGACATCCAAAGAGATCTGATTGGGGTCTCGATCTTCACTCATGCTCTTCCTCAAAAGCTGTCGGCCTGAGTTTGAAATGTTCTAAAAGCTATGCAGCGGACACAAAAAGGGCAGACCAGACCAAAAGTATGTGAACAGTGTTCTTCAGTGATACGTTTACACACAGCAGAGCTACGTTAGTACAGCGCCTCCACAGACAGAGAACAGGAACTACAGCTGAACACAGTTACAGTAAAATCCTTCACTGCCTTAAAAAAACGCGACGAAACAACAGCTTTGTTTTTTTCTGCTTCCTGTTACAAAACCAGCTTCATTTATAGAAATAATCAGTTTACTATGAAAGGACTTCATCTTCACTCTGTCAGGATGACCGCACCGGCACAGCGTCCACATACTTTTGGCAGATGTGATGTACATTTCTGTGGTTCTGCTGCTGGGATCTAGCTGTGTTACATCAGGAACATTCAGCTTGTTTGTAAAAGCTTCAGGATGAAATGATTTTTATTATTTTAAGATCAAACATGTAATCTGAGCAGAAAATCTGAGTGTCCTTTAAATTTTAATGTATTTTCGACTTATTAAAATCATCATAAGTGTACCTGTGAGAGTCTGTCCTGTTTTTCTTTCCCAGCACTCACTTTTTCACTCTCATTTATTTCCCACAAGTTTTGTCAGTGGCACAGATTTGTTTAGACGCTTCACTGCTTCAGTTTTTATTTACATTATTATTTTACATGTTTCTGTGAGTCAGTGAAGAGCAGTCTGAAGCATTTCATAAGTTGGAAGACAAATAATTGGCAAAAAAATCAAATGTAAAGAAATGGTCAAACTCTGCGATCACTTAAAATATTTCAGTTTACTCTCATATGAGTGTTACCTAAAACAATGACATATGTTCAGTTTTATGTGAGCGGAGCCTTTTCATTTTCTACATACTTGGAAAATCATCAGTTTGGACTTTCAGACCAGCTGGAATTACAGATAATCAGGCAGACATACCTGTGTACTAACAGGACATCGCTAATTACACCGACCATCTTAACCACACCACACTGTGGTCAGAGCAGGAATTACAGCCATACGGAACAGAACAACTACTGATGATCTGTGAAGGATCTAGGGCTGAAACTCATCAGAAACATACACTCTAAAAACTATTGTTTAAGCTCAACAAAAAAATTAACGCAACAGTTTCCATTACTCTTTTTGAGTTATGATAACTTATGTTGAAATTAGATTGAACCAACAAACTATATTGAGTTACGGGAATTAAATTATCCTCCATAATCAAAGGTGATTTTAATTACCATTTACGTAATATTTGGTAGCTTAAAAATCATTTCAAATAATGTGGAAAAAGTAATTGGAGGAACATAATTTTTATGAGTAAACAACTTAAAAATATGTTTTTAAGTGTTATGTAATTAATTACAGCAATTACAAAAACAATTTTTTAAAGTTCATTATTTAAAATATTAAGTTGCTGATTTTCATCATTATTATCATCATTTTAGCTTTCTCTTATTTTTTTTTTATTGTAATAGCTTTTAAGAAAGGAATTCATTCAACATTTTTTTTTATCAAATAACTTTTTTATTTTTTAACAGTAGGCATTTCAACACTTTGTATTTAAAAAGTGAAAATAAACCAGAAATTTAGATTTATACCATCACAGCCAAGTTATAGAATATGCCTTTATGTATTTAACACCACAGAAACAAATGTGTTCAATTGGTAAAAAATCTACTTAGAAAACATTTTGTTGCAGTAATACTTCCATGCAAGTGTTCAGTAAATGTTAACTTTCAATGCCTACCAAACTTTACAAGATCTTGCATCTTTCTATTACACAATGCAGCAAACACCTTTAAGATCAATTTTACACATACAGGATTCAAAACACAATGGTTGCAGTCTTATGGTTAGATCCACGGGTGTACCGGTTACTGATGATGGCAGTTTTCATCACCTGCCTTAAGTTCTTCAGTGTCCTTGTAAAGCAAATTTTAAAAAATAGGTTAGTGAATTATAGATTAGACTTTTATACTTACTGAATCTTAATGAATTCAGATGATCAATGGATACCACACACACACACACACACACACACACACACACACACACACACACACACACACAATGCTGAATTACTTACACCAAACTCCAAAACTCCATGAAAAGGTCCTCGTCCTTCTCTCCAAGGAAAGTGATAAGGCAGCAGATGGCTACTTCTCTGCATGTTTCAATTGTATTGTGCTATTTAAGAAAAAATAAAGTATGAGTATAAAATACATGGGTGACTGCCAACAAAGTTCATTTCAAAGCTACCCAAAGTCTAAATAGTTGTCCTACCTCAAGAAGCATGTCCTTGATCTGCCTGATTCTCACTCCCTTAGCTCCTCCCCTTGATAAAATGACATCCATCAGTTTTGGGGTGCAATGGTCAAGTGTAGCCATTCAAGGCTTACAGTGGTTATTCTCTTGAACTCCTCCTGTATCTGTAGACCACACAAACAGAAGAATTAAACCTTGCAGACTATTAGCTATACTGCATTAATGAATGCTGTAATACATTATTTAAAGAGGATAGATGTGATCTAAGGCTACTCCAAGTTTTGAGGGAACAAAAACAATCTTGGTGAAGACAAGGGAGACTTCCCCACCATAACCGTGGTGTAATCTGTAATGTTTTAGCAACCCTGTTTTTGCAGAGGTTTCGAATTTACACATTGTTCACTCCCAGCCCATTTTGTAAAAAATGTGTCCCAGTTTAACAAAGCACTAATGACCCCAGATTATCACACTATACTAACTGCTTACATAAAGTCTTAATATTAAGTAGATTCACATAGCCTATGCCAGAATAATGCTATTGGAATGACATTAACAATATTTCACACAATCTGATTTTTTTTAAAAAACAAACAAAAACAAAGATAGCTACAGCTCTTAAGATCAAGAACAATACTTACTTTAAGCTGTATCACAATACTAACCAAAATCATTTACAATGTAATATTACGTATAGGTCATGCAAGTTTTATAAAGACATAAAATAGGTGAGCCAGATGGAAAAAAGAAGCCTCTAGGTTATCCCTCTGACAAAACTATTCACAGTTTAAGGCTTCTAATTTTGGTAAAAAGAAAAACAAAATCAGCCTATGGTCGAAATTAGATTGCACTGTGTAGCAAAACTTTAACCACGCTTTTCCTAGCCACAGTTGCACTCTCTAGCTGAAGACTTTTGTCAAATGAAACTTTATAAGTCTTATCCTCTGCTGTGCTAAAGTTTAGAATGGCTAGCATTAGCTACATGTGGTAGTGCAAAGTATTTCCTTATCTGTATGAGCATCACATCATACACAAATCCACTACAGGTGACTAGCACAAATGCTTTGCTTTGGTAGAACTGTTATTTGTAAATGAAATGTTACTTACCTTGAAATGTCTTTTACAAAAGCTTGCACCATGCAACCCAACATGTGTGAATTTGCCCGGGCTAGTTAAGTCGGTAGGGGAGGGAATTTGAAATCAGAAGTTACAGTGGAAAAAAAATAAGTTATCTATTCAATTTCTTTAAGTAATTACAACTTGAATTTTATTTTGAACCCACTAACATTGGGATTTAATTTCAAATTACATATAAAATTAATTTAATGTAATTACCAACATTATTATTTCAACACAACCCAAAAAAATAAAGTTTGCAACTTAGAAGGTCTATCTTAATCAATAAATTAGAATTTTTATGTTGCAGCCATGGATTTAATCAAGTGGTGGTAAAAGGCCTGATGAATTACTTAGTCAAAGAAAGCACTCCTGTTCTGAGATGGACCTGTAAAGCTCTTTGTCAGCGCTGACACGTGAAATAGACTAATAACTGGGAGATGATGAATCGATACACAAGAGAAAACTGACAAGGACACACAGGATGAACAAACTGTGAAAACTAAACGGCATTAAAAAAAAAACCCCAAAAAGGCATTTCCAGGGGAACAAATAGGTTTTGAAATGAATAAAAACAGAAAACATGTCAAAATAAAAAGCTGGTGTAAAACAGCTGAGGAAAGAACAACGTGGTTCTATAAACAAAGTGGTTCACACAAAAATACTCAAGTTCAGTCTAAACGTTTCCTTTAGTGCATAAAAGAGTTTCTCACTTCGAGACCTGAAAGCAGCTTCGGAGCTGAGGACTTTACTAAGAGCCGAGTTTAACACAAACAGCTTTTCGCTGTGAGCTGTTCGGTGTCCGTGTTTTCCTACATCACTCTTTCTAAACTTCTCAAATCTGTTAAAGTTACTGCATCACTCTATTTATACAAACTCGAATTATCCTGGATCTTTTCAAATTAATAGTCCTATAAAGTCTCGCTGGTCAAAATAACTTTCTTGACAGAGCTTTTATTGTGAAACATTTTTAAGAACTTGTATGAAATTCAAACTGTTTCCACCTTTTATTAGAAAACGATCAATAATATTCATGCCATATCTGTGGCTCTGATGTTCATCCTGATTATTCTAGAAGAAAATCAGTGAGGGGGGAAGCATCAGCGAGCAGAGCAGGATGCATTTTGTCAATGTTTTTATGTAAACCATTTGTTTTTATTTATTTATTATTGTTTTTTAATACCTTGAGTACAAAATATTTAAATACTCAAATATAATACACAAAAACATAGTCATGTATATGATTTTAAATTTAATTAAAGCCAATTTATAGAATGAATTTGTTTAAAGAGTTTTAAAATCTCCTAAATTAAAAGTGCATAGACTTAAAGAGCAAAGATACAAAAACGAAAATAATTTTTGTTTGTAATTATTAGTAGTATATATTTAGTTAATAATTAATTTGAGCATTTATTGATGAATACTATTTATTTATTTGATACATATTAATCTGATTTTTTTTTTAAATATATTAGATTGCTTTAAAGCACACTTCTCCTCCGGGATTCATCGCGGAACAAAAAGTTAGGACTAATGTTACTACACGGAAAGATTTCACTGGGGACCGGAAGTTACATATTAGTAAACCTTGTGGAGCCGCTGTTGATAGCAGGTGGCTAACTAACGGAGTGATGACGGAGTTTGTTTGTTTGTTTTTCGGCGTGTGGAAGTAAACAACATGGCGGCTAAACGTAAACCCGACGCGACGGTTCCGGCGGAGGAGAGCGACCAGCTGCTGATCCGCCCGCTGTGAGTTTAAGGCAACTTCAGCTTCTTTCTGTGTGCGGGCTCCCCCTCCTCACAGAACTACATTCAGAAAATCACTCATTCAGGGTTCATAAATAAACTATAAAACGCGTAAAACACACAACTTAAAAAGGTCCGCGGAAGTTTCCAGTGAAGCGCTTTGATTCAGAACTCATTTAACAACACTTATAATCTGAAAAGATCTCCCTGCCAGCTTCGACACAGCTGATAATTAAATATAAGGTCGTCTGTCAGTGCATATTTAATCTTATGAGTGTAGTCATGTGACTCCAATTCTTTCAGGGTTTTGCTCTTTTACAAATAAAAATTGACTGATTTTTGAATGGAGTTTGGTTTAAAGTGAGTTTGAGCTGGATGTTGGGGTGAGGTGTGGAGTGTGGTTTCAGTGTGTGTCTATGTGCAGGGGGGCCGGTCAGGAGGTGGGACGGTCCTGCATCATCCTGGAGTTCAAAGGAAGAAAGATCATGGTGAGATAGTGAATATGAACCTTCCAGTTGTGAACGTGAAGCCTCAGTGTGTGTAAAGGTCTGTGTCTCTTTGTGTGTGTCAGCTGGACTGTGGGATCCATCCTGGTCTGGAGGGGATGGACGCTCTGCCCTACATTGACCTGATCGACCCAGCTGAGATCGACCTGCTGCTCATCAGCCAGTGAGTTCACAGCCGCCGAGTGGTCACATGACTGCCTGCAGCATGATGATACTGATGTACCGCAGATGTTTATGCTGACTCTTCCTCCTTCCATCAGCTTCCACCTGGACCACTGCGGCGCTCTGCCCTGGTTCCTGCAGAAGACCAGCTTTAAAGGTCGGACGTTCATGACACACGCCACCAAAGCCATCTACCGGTGGTTGCTGTCCGACTACGTCAAAGTCAGGTGAGACTCGCCGGTAGACACGTTGACTCTGAGAATGTTTTTAACGGTTTAATAAGAGTGTGGGCGAATGCTGGTGAGCCTCACTTTTGGGTTACCTCGAACGAGCAAAGGTCAGTGTCAGGTCAGTGATAAGCAGCTTTAAATTAAAATAACAAGACATCCAAAGGAGGGTTATTTTAAACTGGAGTAATGCAAACCTGCTGTAGGAGTTGTGAAGCAGAGGTAAGTGCTGTTTGCCGTCAAAGACGCTGCTGATGAGTTGCTTAGAATCTTTGACGCTTGATTGTCTGAATCGTGTCTGCAGTAACATCTCAGCTGATGACATGCTGTACACGGAGACCGACCTGGAGGACAGCATGGAAAAGATCGAGACCATCAACTTCCACGAGGTGAAGGAGGTGGCTGGCATTAAGTTCTGGTGTTACCACGCCGGCCATGTCCTCGGAGCCGCCATGTTCATGATCGAGATCGCCGGCGTCAAGGTGAGTTCTTCAGACATTGATCCAGCCTCCTCTGAGTGTTTGCGCCTCTGTGGGCGTGTTGCTACATGTACACACTCAGAGTTTTTATGGACATTTAGTTGCAGTTTAAAAACTACAGTTCAGATTCTTTGACCTTTTTTTTAATCACTGCAGCTTGTTAAGAAATAAAGACGCTGCAAGAACTGAAAATAAAGGTGAAATAAGTTCCTGTGACTTCATGTGAATACGATGAGGGCGAGGCTGTCTTAGACACATGATCAGTGGGGTGATGCTTTGTCGCATCGCAGTCGGGTTTTTCTGCGTTAAACAGCAGAGAAAATGTGCTGGTGTGTTCCAAAACTATTGTCTCTCCGGAGGGACCACCTCAGACAGGCACTTTGTTTTTGTGAATGAGTGAGTTTACTGAGGACAGCATGGCCACAGCTGCTAATCGCGCATGGTGTGTGTGTGTGTGTGTGTGTGTGTGTGTGTGTGTGTGTGTGTGTGTAGCTGTTGTACACAGGTGATTTCTCCCGTCAAGAGGACAGACACCTGATGGCAGCAGAGATCCCAAGCGTGAAGCCGGACATCCTCATCACAGTGAGTGATTCTGAAATCAGAAATCAACTGTTCAAAGTTTATGGCAGCTTTGCATGATCCGTCGTTCATAATAATCCTCCTTTATCTGATTCTGGGCTGGTTTGTCCTCTTTTAGCTATGCCCAGTTTAAGCCTAATTTCTCCTGATTGGCTGCCTCACAGAATCCACATATGGGTGGAGCATCTCAGTGACATCATCCAGATCCAAGAGTAGAAAAAAAAACTGATATTTTAGAGCAGCCTGAACTTCACAGGGATCAATTTACTTCTGAGGTCATCGTTAGAAACATCGACCACAGAAACGTGACAGAAGAAGAAGAAGAAGAAAGTGTGTACTTTATTGGTCCCCGTGGGGAAAATCCCTCTCTGCATTTAACCCATTCACTCAGTGAAGCAGTGGGCAGCCATTGGGCGCCCGGGGAGCAGTGTGTAGGGACGGTACCTTGCTCAGGGGTACCTCAGGGTAGCTGTTCAGGGGAATCGAACCCCCGACCTTCCGATCATGGGGCCACCACTCTACCTACTGAGCTATCCCTGCCCAGGAAACGGAGTAAAACCATGAATGAGGTGTAACCGCCTCAAATGTCTGTAAGATCTGACATCTCCACATGATCCCGTGTGTGGAGATCACACCCTAAAGGTGAAACCTGGAGCTGCAAACACCTGCTGTTACTACATCATGTGACTGCTAATCTTGATGCAACTGTGATGAATCAGCGAGCCAAGCATACTCAGTAATGTTTCCTGCTCTGCGTTCAGGAGTCGACCTATGGCACTCACATCCACGAGAAGCGTGAGGAGAGGGAGGCTCGTTTCTGCAACACCGTCCACGACATCGTGAACAGGGAGGGCCGCTGCCTGATCCCTGTCTTCGCCCTGGGACGGGCTCAGGAGCTGCTCCTCATCCTCGGTGAGGTCTTCTCTCGGTCTCCTCTGCCCATGAGCCCGGCTCCGACCCTATTGACCTCTGATCTGCTCGTGTTTTTGATCCAGACGAGTACTGGCAGAACCACCCGGAGCTCCACGACATCCCTATCTACTACGCCTCTTCTCTGGCCAGGAAGTGCATGGCTGTGTACCAGACCTACATCAACGCCATGAACGACAAGATCCGCAAGGCTATCAACATCAACAACCCCTTTGTCTTCAAGCACATCAGCAACCTCAAGGTCAGTGAATGCAGTCCGTGGGTTGTCAGTTGGCTCATATCATTATACATGCAGGATTTTTACATGTGTGTGTTTCAGAGCATGGACCACTTCGATGACATCGGTCCCAGCGTGGTGATGGCATCTCCTGGTATGATGCAGAGTGGCCTGTCCAGAGAGCTGTTTGAGAGCTGGTGCACCGACCGCAGGAATGGCGTCATCATCGCCGGATACTGCGTGGAGGGGACGCTCGCCAAGGTGAGGTCAGCTTGGACTATTTTAACTGTGGAGTCAGGAAACTGCCCTGAAGGACAAACCTGAGTGAGCCTGCTTCTGAGGCTTTTCCAACATTTTCCCGTTTCTGAGCGGAAAATGTTTCCTGAGAGTCTGATTTTCTTTTCGGGGAGTGGCGGAAAGCCCAGACCTGCAGATCTGCTCTGATTTAAACCGTCTGTGTCAGGGTTTAGGCATTAATAATAAGGCAACAGTGCCCCCATCAGGCCATAGTGAAAATGACACAATCATTTAAAGCCTTCAGAGAGCCGAGTTTCTTTCCTGATTCCTTCGAGGTCTAACGGTTTGTCTGCGTTTCTCAGCACATCATGACAGAGCCCGACGAGATCACCACCATGTCGGGTCAGAAGCTTCCTCTGAAGATGTCGGTGGACTACATCTCCTTCTCAGCTCACACAGACTACCAACAGACCAGCGAGTTCATCAGAGCTCTCAAGCCTCCTCATGTGGTAATCAGATTTATTCACTCACTCTCAGCTTATCAGTAAACAGATGACAGCGTTTCAAAAGTGCTAAAATTGTAGCAGCTGTATAATTGTTAATCATGACTCAGTCCAATCGCTCAGCAGAGCAGAGATCATCTAATGAGAGTAAGACGTCTGTGCGCTGTGGACCTTCGCATGCAGCTTCAGTCCTGGACCTGGAGTTTTTCTTTGTTGCTCTACTGACTGAAACTGTGCACAGCACTCGGTCTGATGTCGGGAACAGGTGAGTTTAGTTTAACGTGTGCTGATCCTGGGTCTGCAGATTCTCGTCCACGGCGAGCAGAACGAGATGGCGCGTCTGAAGGCGGCGTTGATCCGCGAGTACGAGGACAACGATGAGGTCCACATCGAGGTGCACAACCCGAGGAACACCGAGGCCGTCACGCTCAACTTCAGAGGAGAGAAACTGGCCAAGGTCCTCCTGAAAACCATCCGCAGCTTTAAGCGTGTCTCGTTTCACCTTCTGCCACCTTAACTCCCAGCATCCTCTGCTGCAGGTGATGGGCTCCCTTGCCGACAAGAAGTGCATTCAGGGTCAGCGGGTCTCTGGGATTCTCGTCAAACGAAACTTTAACTATCACATCCTGTCGCCCTCCGACCTCTCCAGTCAGTAACTCAGTTTACCTGCACTAATTATTCCAGCCTGATGCTGGTCCCTGAACGCATCGCCTGTTGCTTCCTGACATTTGTGCTCTCTGTACAGACTACACTGACCTGTCGATGGGCATGGTGACTCAGACGCAGGCCATCCCATACACCGGACCCATCTCACTGCTGGTCAGCCAGCTGAGAAACCTCGCAGGTAAGAAAGCAGCAAAGCTCACCTGGACTCACCTGACTCGGGTCATCCAGAGTAAAACTTAAGCTGGCTCCTCCCATTACCGGAAGTTTTGTGAGGCGATGCATTAGAAATATTTAATGGGATCTTTGGTCGTGAATTTTTCTGCATGTCAGACTTGATGATACGTGGGCTTAAAAATGTTCATGTTAGTTTCTGAAGGTGTTTCACCTCCATCAGGACGTTTACAGAGAATGATGGAGACAATGTCTTTACAATACAAAGCACCTTGAGGCAACTGTTGTTGTGATTTGGAACTATATAAATAAAAGTGAACTGAAGTTTAATTGAACACGGTCCACAGAGCGTTCATGAGCTGCTCTTTGTGTTTCAGGCGATGTGGAGCAGGTGGAGGGAACTGAGAAAATCACCGTGAGAATCTTTAAGAGCATCACGATGGTTCATGAAGCCAGCATGGTGCTGCTAGAGGTCAGACACACACACACACATACACTACAGCCCATGTGAGCAGAGGTGCTGTGATTTCGTACAGCCTTTGTTGTTCATGGATGCAGCTTCAGTGCTCTGTCTGAAACAAAATGTTCAGATTTATTTCAAACAGGAACTCACTGATTGGAGGAAAATTAATTTTGCTTCATATTTAAGCAGCTGTTGAAGTTTTTTTAATTTCAGATCTTTTGTTTCTTTGTTGTAAATTTGTTTTTTCGTTTTTTTTTTAAAGTGTTACAGATCCAGAATTTTACCAATTAGTTCACTAATTTCTGTTTCATTTTGCCATCATTGAAGTAAGTAAGTGTTTCTTCTTGATTTGTTTCCTCAGTGGATCGCCAATCCGCTCAATGACATGTACGCTGACGCCGTTGCCACTGTCATCCTCGAGGTCCAGTCCAACCCCAACGCCCAGAAGTGTCAGTAAACACAGTACGGCAGTTTGAAGTGCAATGTTTGGGGACAGTGCAGAATCTGTAACATCTGTGTGTTTGTGTGTTTCAGTTGTGGAGGGGAAGAAGGAAAGTTTCGACATGGACGTGTTTGTGGAGAGGCTTGCGCTCATGCTGCAGTGAGTCGCTGCTACACACAGACATGTGCGCACACAAACACCACACACACCGACACACACAGACCCAAGAAAGGATTTCATTTCTAACTTAGCATTTTCAAAATTTTCAAAGTAAAAGTCCCCAAGTGGTAGACTAACTTGTATTGTGTTGCAGCGACATGTTTGGGGATGACTGCGTGAATTTCAAAGATGGTAAAAACCTCAGCGTGACCGTGGACGGCGTCACAGCGTCAGTAGACCCAGAGACCAGAGTGAGTATGAGGAGTGGGCAGAGTTAGACCTTCTGACAGAACACAAAACTCTGACCTTTAGCACAGGGGGCTGTGCAGTTTAAGCTGCATTAAGGTCATGTGACATAAATCTGGTGTTAAGGATCATTTTGTTTTAAATCCTCAGACTTCCTGTTACAGAACCCGATCTGTTCATGAAAAACCTGAAAGTATGGGTACTTCCTGTTCCCGCTGCAGGGCTTTATGTTAAGTTTAAACCTCAAAGCATGTAAATAAGAGACGGCGCCTCTGAGATGTCATTGGCTGAAGTTCTGTCAGGCTGCACTCACACAGAGAAATTACCTGACCTTCATGCGACTGAGATCAGCTCTGATCAGTCATTATTACATCATGACGGCATAAAAGTTGTTGGGTTGAGTTGACAGTTGCATGCTCTCTGTTCATGATGACACAGATTAACTGATAAATCAGGGAACATCAAAAGTCTGTGTCCATCTGAAAACCAAAATTCACTTTAACTTCATACATTCAGAGATCTGAAACAGATTCTTCCACAGATAACAAACACAGATCCTCGCCAACCTTGCTTTCATATAGGAACACACCCAGTTAGCAACCACTGGAGTCCCCAGTTGTAAAGACTAGTTAGTTGCACTCAGACCGATTGCAACTCATTGACAAACTGGCTTTCTACTAAATCTGATGCTTATCATTTGTAAACCTTAAGCAGTCTGTGTGATTGCAGTGACTCTGACCTCCCAGCAGGCAGCTGTGCAGTTTCCATGAGACTGAAAGTCAGCTGCTGAACAGGAAGAAAACTTCAGTGCAACTGATTTTTTTTATTTTCTCTGGAGTCCAAAATGTGTGAGGAATTGGGGGGGGGGGGATGTGTAGCACACACGTGATTTTTTTCTGTCTGTGTTCAGACAGTATTGAGTGAATGCTTCATGATACCGTGATACACAAAATATCCCTGTAAAGCTCGCCTTCTCTCATTTCAAAAGCCCCTTGAATTTTCTTTCTAACACACACAGTAACATTTAAAGAGCGCCTGTAAGGTAAAGCCTGTAAAGGGCTAAACTGAACTCAGACTTGCTCAAGCTTATTTTCTCAGACTACTATACAGTCACAGTCAGTGCTACTGAGCTTAACTTACAGTTGCTTCCTGGTTATGTGTGAAATTAATAGTTTCACATATGTTATTTATGCAAGTATTTTGTTTGTTTCTGTAGAAAATGATGTAATACCCTTTATTTGACCTCTGTGTGTTACTCTGCAGTTGGTGTCATGCGCAGAGGACGAGACTCTAAGGGAGATGATAGAAGTCGCTGTCCATCGGCTCCATGACGCCCTAAGCCCTGCTTTCTGACAGGCCACAGTGATGTCACAGGGGATGCTTTTGTACCGATTTCCTATAAAAATGAATGCTTCTTTTTTTTTATGTGTAAAATAAACTTCAGTTGAGTTTCTCAGTCTGTTTCCTTTAGACCATCAAAGCCTCCGATGGCCGCTTTAAAAAGGTTTACACTTATTTCAGTCATGCTGGCTTATTCTGGATACATAAAACATTATCTCCAATGGTGTTCTGCAGATCTGTTAGCTGTAGCTTCACAGCCTCAGACACTGACTGTATGTAACAGATGGACATTTGTAGACCACATTTGAACAAGAGGGTGGAGTGCTAGGTGATCAGCTATTCCACAGGCACAGATACCTGCTAATTAGTGCAGTATTCTTATCTTCAACACACAAACAGTACAGAGTCTTAGAAATGTCTTCATTTTTTAATCCAAAAGCAGAATTTTCTAACATGTAATGATATATTAAATCCGACACCACTTCAGTGATGTGACAGTAAACAACGTGTAGATACAGCAGAGCATCATCTGCACAGAAGAGCACATGAAATTAAAAACACTGGCTCTATTGCATCAGGATACCAGATAAGAAGAGGAGCTCACTGCTGACTGTCGCTTTTTAAATAAAAAAATGGATTTACGGGGAGTTCAGCTTTGGTGCTTGAACCTGGTTTGTTTTTATGCAAGAAAAAGTCCTGCTTTTCTTTAGAAAATTAGAACAATATTCATTTTAAATGTTTTGTTTTATTTCCACATTTTCCCTGTTTTTTTTTTTCTCCTAAAAGTCTTGTAGACTTTGAAACTCTTGAAGGTGAGCATTAAACTTTGCCTTACAAAACAGTAGAAAAAAACATTTGAAAAAATATTCAGAAAACCATAAACTGTAATTTCGCCAACCCTGAATCTGAGATGCACGAAGTGCTTTAAAAAAACAAAAAAAAACAAAAAGCCCAAAACAAACAAACAAAAACACATCAGCTTAATTTAAACGATTAAAATGAGGCTCCAAACACAAACAGTCCAAAGGGCTTTGCAGGAGGATAAAATATTTTACGTTCATATATTTACAGAGGCTCAGCACGTTGAGCAAGGCACGAACACTGACAGGTTTGATTCCCGGAGCTGCTGAGTTGCTTCACTGAACAGGACGGGTTGTTTTAGAGCAGGGGTGGGCATCTCCAGGCCTCGAGGGCCGATGTGCTGAAAGATTTAGATATCACCCTTGGTCAACACACCTGAATCACATGATTAGTTCGTTACCAAGTCTCTGGAGAACTTCAGCAAATGTTGAGGAGGTAAATATAGCCAGTTGAATCAGCTGTGTTGGCTCAAGGACACATTTAAAACCTGCAGGACACCAGCCCTCGAGGCCTGGAGTTGGCCACCTGTTTTAGAGGAACACAAAGAACTGGCGTGAAAGACTAAAGTGCAAAACATCGGGAAGGAAAATGAACAGATACAAAAGCTGCGATGCCTGTACTGAAACCCTGCCCCCAATGACACCATTATTGAGTAACAAGTGAAATCGAGACATGAACGCGTCAGGAGGTCGTTTACTGAGGTCAACGGTCAAGGGAGCAGGAGTCTCCTTTAGACACTGAGGAGGCGCCCCCTGCTGGTCACTGCTGCAGGTTTAAGGCACTACAGTGTTTTTATATTGTAATAAGGACATTTTGTCCACTGATAGTGAATAACGATATAAATCAAAGCACGTTATCTGAAGATTTCTTTGTTTTACTTTTTGAGTTTACTTTCTGTTGTACGTAGAATTTAGATTCATTGAAACAACTGATCCCAGACCCTGCAGTTCCTCTATCATCCAATAGAGGCGCCAGCAGGCTACCATGTTTTTTATATCAGTATTTAAAACATATTTTCGGGGCTAAGTCCATCTTGTATACGTCTGTGGTCTGAGTGCCAGCTGTTGAGGCTTTTGTCTTACAGAGTATGACACTCTGCAGTCTGGAACGGATCCTGACGAAGATGCAGCTAAAGGTGGAGCCGGGATTTCGTTGTACATGTACAATGGCAAAGAGCTATTCTAGCTATTCTATGAAGGTGGAGGCACTCGCCGCCTCAGCACTGTGTCTCCTTGCTGTCGATCTGATGCTGCCTCTGCAGCCTGAACACCTTTGCCTTCTCACTGCGACTCATGTTCTCTGTCAGGTCCTCGAAGGAGCGCCGGGTTGCCCCTGCTGGACGTCCGAACGCCTCCTCAAGGGATGCCTCCTCCAGGTGGGAGTCTGAGCTGGGGTCCTCTTGGATGGTGGCCATGCGGGGGCTGTCCAGAGGAGGTGGGCTTTGGGCTGGGTCGGCGCCAGTCTGCTCGGGGCCACTGGGATGAAAGCGAAGGGGGCCGGAGGAGAACGTTGGAGATTTGAAGATCCGAACGGAGGCCGAATCCAGGCTGCTCAAGAGCTCGGCATTCTGGGAAAACAGAGAGACGTGTGTGAGAGCATGTCCGAGAATTAAATTTTAAAAACCTTCTTTACTCAGATATTTGTGCTCACGCTGGGGAACAGGAGTGACTTGGTGGTCTGCTCGTACTGCCTATCGAGTTTCCGGTCCTGAAACCAAAGAAGTGCGACAAAATTCAGACTTCAAAGGCGACCCGAACCCTCCAGCCCCCCCGCAGATGCGATCACAGATGCCACTCACCACACAGTGCACCAGGATGCTGAAAGGAACCCAGAACAGCAGCGAGAACGCCACCACTGAGCCCACAATGTTATCAGCCAGAAACTTCCAGAACGTGTTGATGTCCAGCTTATCGATGAAGTCCCACAGACGCTCCACCACGTCCTGCACCTGCTTCATGCATTTTCCCTGCAGGCACAGGAAACGGTCATCACTTCCTGTCGCCTTCAGTGTAAAAGCTCTGAATATTTAGCGATGGTCTCACCGCTCCATCGCAGAAACCCACGGTACAGGGTTTGCCCTTCCTGAGAAAAAGGAAACTGCCTGATATGTCCTGATAGGGGGTGCAGACGCCGCCGCTGCTCCGACAGCAGACTTTACAGGAAGCGTTGGTTTCTGAGAGGAACAAAGGCAGAAACAACGGCTTTAGCTGCAGCATGAAACAGACTGAAACTACCTCCAGGAGAAAAACAAAACAGAGTTTGAGAGAAGAAGCATCGCACAAGTAACTGCAGATGTGATTCTCTGCAGTCAGCTGGGTTTTTTTTTTTTTTAAGTTTATTTTGTTTAAAAAAAAAAAAAAGAAAAAAAAAAAAAAAGAAAAAGGATATTGTATTTATAAATGAACACTGGTCAATGTGTGATAACATCTTGCAACAAACTGATGCAGTCTCATTCATGTAGAATTAATGTATTAAGAATACAGTGGCTAAGAGGGACGTGACCATTCTGCCTGATGGCTTTTTATGCATGTACCTAAATAGTGATCACATAAGTAGTACGCAAAAGGTGAAAGACAAGTCTCGTGCCGTGAAGGGACATTTAAATTCATACCTGCACTTTCAGACTCATGATATGAAGCATCATCGCTATTTTTTTTTTTTTGCAAAAGGGATCAATGCCAACGTCATTGCCATCTTAATTAAACCACATCCTCTTCCTCCTCATCTTCTAAACTGAAGTCAATATACAGGCAGTGCAGAATTATTAGGCAAGTTGTATTTTTGAGGAATAATTTTATTATTGAACAACAACCATGTTCTCAATGAACCCAAAAAACTCATTAATATCAAAGCTGAATGTTTTTGGAAGTAGTTTTTAGTTTTAGCTATTTTAGGGGGATATCTGTGTGTGCAGGTGACTATTACTGTGCATAATTATTAGGCAACTTAACAAAAAACAAATATATACCCATTTCAATTATTTATTTTTACCAGTTACACCAATATAACATCTCCACATTCACAAATATACATTTCTGACATTCAAAAACAAAACAAAACAAATCAGCGACCAATATAGCCACCTTTCTTTGCAAGGACACTCAAAAGCCTGCCATCCATGGATTCTGTCAGTGTTTTGATCTGTTCACCATCAACATTGCGTGCAGCAGCAACCACAGCCTCCCAGACACTGTTCAGAGAGGTGTACTGTTTTCCCTCCTTGTAAATCTCACATTTGATGATGGCCCACAGGTTCTCAATGGGGTTCAGATCAGATGAACAAGGTGGCCATGTCATTAGTTTTTCTTCTTTTATACCCTTTCTTGCCAGCCACGCTGTGGAGTACTTGGACGCGTGTGATGGAGCATTGTCCTGCATGAAAATCATGTTTTTCTTGAAGGATGCAGACTTCTTCCTGTACCACTGCTTGAAGAAGGTGTCTTCCAGAAACTGGCAGTAGGACTGGGAGTTGAGCTTGACTCCAACCTTAACCCGAAAAGGCCCCACAAGCTCATCGTTGATGATACCAGCCCAAACCAGTACTCCACCTCCACCTTGCTGGCGTCTGAGTCGGACTGGAGCTCTCTGCCCTTTACCAATCCAGCCACGGGCCCATCCATCTGGCCCATCAAGACTCCCTCTCATTTCATCAGTCCATAAAACCTTAGAAAAACCAGTCTTGAGATATTTCTTGGCCCAGTCTTGACGTTTCAGCTTGTGTGTCTTGTTCAGTGGTGGTCGTCTTTCAGCCTTTCTTACCTTGGCCATGTCTCTGAGTATTGCACACCTTGTGCTTTTGGGCACTCCAGTGATGTTGCAGCTCTGAAAAATGGCCAAACTGGTGGCAAGTGGCATCTTGGCAGCTGCACGCTTGACTTTTCTCAGTTCATGGGCAGTTATTTTGCGCCTTGGTTTTTCCACACGCTTCTTGCGACCCTGTTGACTATTTTGAATGAAACGCTTGATTGTTCGATGATCACGCTTCAGAAGCTTTGCAATTTTGAGACTGCTGCATCCCTCTGCAAGATATCTCACTATTTTTGACTTTTCTGAGCCTGTCAAGTCCTTCTTTTGACCCATTTTGCCAAAGGAAAGGAAGTTGCCTAATAATTATGCACACCTGATATAGGGTGTTGATGTCATTAGACCACACCCCTTCTCATTACAGAGATGCACATCACCTAATATGCTTAATTGGTAGTAGGCTTTCGAGCCTATACAGCTTGGAGTAAGACAACATGCATGAAGAGGATGATGTGGACAAAATACTCATTTGCCTAATAATTCTGCACTCCCTGTAAACGTGCTCATTTATTCCTGATATTGGGGCTTAATGTCAGCAGGTTAGACATGTGATAGTGAGCTAACTGAAAAACAACAGCTCATTATAACCAAACATTATACTAGATACTACTAGATAACGCTGAGGTAAACAGCCTTCCTGCTATCAGAGTACACTCACTACAGAGAAAACTCAGGGGTATAAACCTAAGTTTAAACTGTTTGCAAATTGAGAGCGTCGTACCGTTACAGGCGCAGGGCTGCAGCTTCAGGACGGCCTGACAGAAGGGGATACACTCTCCATTCAAACACTCGCCACTGTCCAAACACACCGTCTTATCTGGAGCATTTTCTGGAGGAGGACACTCGCTGCTGTTTCCTGTCAACACACAACACTTTATATTACACTATCAGCGTTTCCACCTACAGCCATTTATCCAACCTCACTCTCTGCTTCTTCTGCTATTGGTTCAAAAACATTTATTTTATTAAGATAATTAGAAGAAGTTTTCATTGTGATGACTAAAATAAGACAACTACGTATTACTAAACTGAGAATTGCAAAAGATTAGAAAGGATTTAGATTCATTGAAACAACAACCGATCCCAGACCCTGCAGTTCCTCTATCGTCCAATAGAGGCTCCAGCAGGCTCCCATGTTACATTGTTCAACTTTACAGCAGAAATAATAATAATAGCAATAATAATAATTTAAAAAATCTGCAGTCGTCTGACGCTGTCAACTGAAAGTGTTGTGTGGTAACTGGAGCTCACCTGTGCAGTATGAGTGTCCTTTACAGGTGGCATCGATGGGCTCCTGACAGACCGCTCCTTTGGCCTCGAACCTGCACTCCCTGCAGCAGGCGCTGTTCCTGTCACTGAACACAGACAGCAGGGGTGAGCCGAGAGCACCGCTGCAAGAGAATCACCTCACCTGTCAGGTGTATCTCTGACCTGCACTGAGCATCGGCCTTCAGCCTGCAGTTGGGCGTGCAGCAGAGGTCTGAATTGATGTGCAGCAGTCCTGGGTCGCACTCCTCGCCCTGCTCCACCCGGGAGTTCCCGCATACATTGATCTTCCTCTCTTTAAAGCAGGACGGTGCTTTCAACCTGAGACGCTTCACGATGGAGCGCTTACTGCAGTCAGAGAACATCTGGAAGCACACGAGAGGCAAACACAGACTGTAATTCTGCAGAGGTTCACTGTCGCTTCAACTCATAATCAATGTGTAAAGAGGCGCTAATAAACATGCAGGTGGAACAGTGAGTTTAAAGACTGAAATCCTGGATTCAGCATTTTGCACCTTGTTGTTGACGTGGTCTCCGCTCACGGCGATGGGATACATGACATACTTCCCACCCTGGTCCTCTCGGGGGGCACACTCCGGTTTGTCCGGGTCGTGCTCTGCGCCGAAGTTATGGCCGAGTTCATGGGTTGTCACCAGGTCCGCTTCCTGTGGAGATGACGAACAATTCCTGTGTCACACACACACACACTCAAACAATTCTAAAGGAGCAGGCATTAACCAATCAGAACGCCTGGTTCATTTCCACCTTGGTCAGGATGGTCTTGCCGTAGTTCTTGGTGCTGGTGAGGCCAGTGTTCAGGTAGATCACTCCCTGCTCATTTAAGGTCGAAGGACTAGCTGTGGTGGAAGGAGACAACAACGTGAGTCACACTTCCACCTCCATCTACCAGGGACTCTGGGGCGGAGCCACGGGACTCACGTTTGGAGCAGAGGCCTCCAGCGATGTCGGCTTTAGACGGGGCGACGTAGGCAAGCCCCAGAGTGCCCTCGTCAAAGTCCTGATAGGTGAAGAGATGAGCGAGGCAGACGTTGGAGGCTTTCCCCGCGATGTCCACACTGAATTGCTGCGAGAGGATGGCGAGCAGAGACCTCAGAGAGCTGACCGATCCAATGCATCCGACACACTCCACATCACAGCCTGCTCTACTCACACTAAGCTGTTTCTTTTCAAATTAAATGTCGTTTTCACAAAAAAACCTGTGTTCACAGACCTAAATCTTGAACCTGTTTCTCTAAATGTGAATATGGACACAGTTACTCGGTGGCGTGGCAGTGTCAGCTTCCTGTGGTTACCTCTAGCAGCTTCTTCACATCCCAAACGTCTCTCCCCTCCACTGGACTTCCCTTCATGTTGAAATGAGTTTTTCCGGGATCCACAGGAGTCGGATACTTCTTGATGATGATCTGATGGCAGGAACGCGGTGTCACGTTAAAAATCACAGCGTCCGAGTTTAAACACAAACAGGAAGCGGAACAGAGCATGCTCACCTGATCGATCTGGACGCCGTACCCGCTGAACCCCTCGCCCCATGACGTGTTTCTGTAGATGTCGTCGACACGGTCAATCAGCTCGATCTGAAACACATTTGGGAGGGGGCAGGGTTCAGTGTCAGTGGATGGGAGAGGCGGGGGTGATGAATGTACAGGTGGTACCGACCAGGTAGTTGAGGGTGGTGCTCTCCTCGTCGCGGCCCATGTGTTTGAAAAAGCGATGGTCGGCTACCAGCAGCAGAGGACACGAGTTCTTCTTGTGGTCGTGCACGTGACGCTTCACTCTGAACGCCGACTCTAAACAAGAAACCACCGAAACACATCAGACAATATTATTTATGCATTTGAAACTGAAAGCTCTTTTTTTATTTGTTATTATTTATAAGTGTTTGAATGTGTCAAATATTAAAATATATGTTTTTACAGTAAAATCTCTCTTCTCTTTTTTTCCCCCTACCTTAAAAATATTTTTTCAGATTTTGTATTTTTTCATTTAAAGCTCGAACTTTTCCTTCGGTTGGAATGGCGAGCTCTCTTTTGTTTAAACAGCTTTTACTTTGTGATTTTTTTTCACATTAAAAGTCTTTTTTCTGATTGACTTCCTGTTTGTGTCGCTCGCTCTGTACTCAGTTCAGATGAAGGTGTTTCACTGGGCACCTTTGTGCTGAGCAGTGACAGGAAGTTCTCGCATTCTCTGTGGTTAACGCGGTTCCTGTGTCACCTGGGCGTGGTCACTTTGGGTCAGTGTGAGCTTTACCCTCAAACAGGAAGCAGTCGCAGTGCTAAGTTCAGGTGAGGAGCTCGCTTCTCACCTTCTTCCTCCTTTTCCTCCATCACAGCTGCTTTTACGCTGTCAGGGAGCAAGTCACTGGGGTCAGAGGTCACGTAGCCGCAGACCGAAGGCTGCTGCAGGCGGCTGATGTTGCGGATGTCTTCCGAGCGATAGATTAGGAGGCGACCGCCAGAGGGCGCCGATGTGAACCTCCAAAGAGGCTGAAGAGAGCAGATGAAGGTTTAGGGACTGATCACTCAGCAGGCGTTTACTCCAAGTCTCAGATGTTTACCTCGACATTGTACTCGGCCTCATCAGTCAGGATGTGAGCGGAGAACTCGTCATCTTCGATGTGCGCCTGAACACGGGAGTTCTCCTCCCCTACAACACAAAAACTCATTAAAAGGAGCAGTTACTCCATGTTAATCCTTTCAGCTAAAGGTCACCACACACATTCCACACGTGTGTTTGAAGTACTTTGGACCAGCCCGACAACATCTACAAGAAGCCTGATAAGGCCTTGTGAACCTTCTCAAGAACATCTGGGGATTTTTTTTAATTACTCTGCAAGCTTTACAAGAAACCATGAAGTAGATTTCTCAAAACTCAGAGGACCCCAAAAACCTCCACGAGAGACTCTAAAACCCTCTGAGGACACGTGAAATCCCCACATGGACTCTAAAAACCCCATAAGAACACCTAAAATCTCCATGAGACCTCTTTAATCCATTCAAGGAGCCCAAATATCCCTACAAGAAACCAAAAAAGACCTCTACAAGGACCTTAAAAGCCTCCATCAAGACGAATACAAAAAACAAAACAAAGAAAACAAACAAACAAAAAAACCACCAGAAGGACCCCAAAGACCTCCCACAAAGGCTCTGCTTAAATAGTTTACCGATGACGTGTCCAGTGAAGTAGTTGTGCCTGTTGACCGGGTAGGTCGACTCTTGGCCGTTCTCGCTGATGACCACGGCTCTGAAGTCGCTGGTGAAGAGCTCATCGTTGGTCCTCAAGTAGAGTCTGAAATGCCTGTAGACACGAGGAGGAGATGTTCAGATTTTACAAATCAAAGAAATGGCACAGAGCTGCATGGACGGACGCCGCCATCTTACCTTTGCAGGGCGCTGAAGCTGATCAGCTTCTCCACGTGCGTCTGAGTCTGGACGTCACGACGGCGGACGGAGTGCGTCTGCAGGCTGGAGAGAGGCAGCACATCAAAGTCATCCAGCATCGCTCTGAGAGACACTGCGGAGGAAACGCATACCTGCCTGTTAGCATTGAAAATCCTGTGAAATACCTCAGCTCTACCACACGCCAACAAGTGACCAAACTCAACACATCAGTTAATAATTAACACAAATGAAATGCTGCAGACTTTATATTTAATAGAAATGTAAGTTTTTCCATCCACTTTTTCCTTTTATGAAAAAAAAAAAGGAAAAAGTTTGTAACGATAAACGAAGTTAAAATATTAAACTTCAGTACTCTGCACTTTTTATCATCTCATTTCCTGTCAAATGATGACATCATGATTAGAAACCAGTGACATATGCTAACATCGTTATGGCACAGCATTATTCTTGGTTTTGCTTTTTCTTTCTTAAAAGGCACAATTAACTCCCTACACTTCTCTTATTATGACTTTTTTATTTTTAAGTTCATGTATTGTGATTTTTTTATAATAGTTAAATATCTGGTCAAAATGTTAACTTTTAATCTCATTTGACTTGATTTTCCATTTAATAAACTACTATCATGATCCAGTTGAATAATCCTGCACTCAGCCATTTATTTAATTATCTGTGATTTTTATGCGAATTAAACTTTTGTTTGACATGAGCGGTCCTCCATACATTCTGCCTCAAACATGAACTTTTCCGGCGGAAAGGCGGCTCTCACAAAGGACACATTTACGATTAAATTCAGTTTTAAACACTCACTGAAGTCCTGCTCCGTCGTGTCCGGGGGGACGGCGGCCTTCGTTAAAGCGGTGAAAGCGGCTAAAAAGGCGAAAAGCAGCCACATGTTGAACCGTCGGGGCGGACTGAATGAAGACCTTCCGCCGCCCGCTTCAACGTCCTAGCATCAGATTAAACTCCAACCGCAGCTCAGACACAAATTTAAGCTTTAAAGCTCATCTCTGGACCGACCTCACTAAATCTCACCCCACTCGAGTCTTTGTTGTGTTTGGAAACGGGCAGAACAAACGCCCCCACTCACCAGGAAGTCAGAGAGCGTCCGAGTGAAGCTACCGAGAGCCGAGGAAGCAGGGCGGAAGTAGGCCCGAGGGCTTTCACAGTAAAAGCAAGGGATTTTAAGGGTACGATTAAAAAAGTATTAATTCGATTAATAATCAATACTGTTGAAAACAAACGCACGGTAGCTAATAGTAAATATTTCAATAAATTTTAATGATGGAAATCTTTTAGACTGGAGGGGGAGTGCTGTCATCTTAACTTTAAAACTAAAACAAGTTTTAAAAAAAGTTCATTTTAAAGTAATAAATATAATACAACATTTAATTAATTTAATGAAATTAACTTGATGAATAAATAACAAATAAAAGTATACTATTTAAATTTAAAATACAAATAGTAATGTATACATACAAATGTGTTTCTAATTAATAAATAATCAATTTCTTTTGTTTAGTGGGATGTCTGTGTTGTATAGCCCTCTTTGCTTTTCTTTTAATAGCAAAGCAATAATCAAACCTTCAGTTGTTTTAGAAATGTTTCACAAAGAAAAGCGTTTACCCGCACATGTTTTATTTTGAAAATCTATCAGGCGTTTGTGTTTGTTTTGTTGTAAGCTTTGCACACGAGTCCAACAAAAAGCTCGCGAAACCATTCCCGTGACAGTGATTGATAACAGCTGATCCGCCTCAGCTAGATCAATAATAAAAAATCAATCAAACCATCATTCTGTCTGTACGTATATGTGTGTGTATGTATGTGTGTGTGTGTGGGGGGGGGGTCACCTTATATAAGAGAATCAGAGAGACATCTGGCATCTATTTATAACCTCTGACCTCATCAAATCCGCTTAGAAACACAGAGCACATCAGGAACTCATCATCATCATCATCTGGAGGAAGAAAAACTCTCACTAAAGTGATTTAGAAACATCCAGAAAATTAATACTTAGTATATTTATACGAGGAGATGTAAAAAAAAAAAAAAAAAAAAGTATAAAAGACACATTTATCATTTGTTATTTTAAACACATTTAACACAGTATAGCACATGTATTATTTTTACTTACAACAATATTTAAATAAAGCATATTTATTTTTATTTTATTTTACAGCTGAGTAGAAGTAGTTGAAGTATGTAATCTGGCCTGTGGTTGCAGCAGAGAGGCGTTCAGTCTCACAGAAATCATGCGCGAAGAAGAAGAGTCCCAGCGTCTCCAACCAGAGGCACGTGCGGTTGTAACAAAGTGCTGACAAAATCCAAAGTTTCGTGTTAAAGCTGCAGTTTTCTACTCAGGATGGATGACGAACACACGGTGAGTCTCCCGGTGCTCTCATAAACCGGCCGTTTCATTTTACGCAACCTACGGTGAACGCAGTTGTCAGCTAGTTTGGTCCTACCAAACTCAATTAAAAATATTAGTGTTTTAAGATGATTGGCACGACATTCAGTCTCCAACTTTAACTTCAGACATTTAACAGGTTTGTGTGACTCCGCAGCCGTTGAGTAATTAATCGGCACACATTTAATAACTGTTCTCTTCAATTAAAATCCGTTAGCGTAATATCAGCGACAGTTTATCCATAATGTTCAAAATAAACTCCTCTACCAGTACCTGTGAACTGTGTACGCTTAATGAGTTTTGATTTAAAATTTGATTTTAACTACATTGTGTGTCGAAATACTCAGAAAGTCTCAAAGAAGCCTTAAAGTTAACAAATGAAAACGCAAATAAATATTCCCGATAAACATAGACGGATTATTTTAGCAATCGTTGTTAATGACGTCTAGACTTTTGTGGGTGAAGTGTTTAGGATCTGGAGGTTTAATTGTTGACCTTCTTTCCCGTGGGCGCTGCTGTACAGTTTCACCAGCTGTTGTACATAAATTTGTTTTCAAAGGCATTTGAACGTGAACATTAGCTCTGATTTCTCCTCCGCTGTTCATTAAGAGCTGAATGCACGAATATAAGATAAGATAAGATAAGATAACCTTTATTAGTCCCACACGTGGGAAATTTGTTTTGTCACAGCAGGAAGTGGACAGTGCAAAAGTTATGAGGCAAAAATTAGAATACAATAAGAATAAATACAGTACACAACTGTACAGAATAGAATAAAATAAAATACTATATACAGTAGAATAAAATACAATAAATATACAATAAGATAAAAATAGAATACAAATACTATATACAACTGAGTAAAAATACAACGATGACAGAAAGGATTATTGCACTTAGTATTATATAAAGTTAATAAAAACATGAAGTACGTTTTTTGTTTTGTTTTTTTAAGACTGAAAGATTAATTTATTCATTAGAATATTTACAGAAACACCTGAGCATTACCGTGTGTCTGTGTATGTGTGCGCGCGTGCAGGCCGAGTACACGGTGCCCTGTGCCCAGTGTTCAGCAGTGGACTGGGGCATTTCGGACGAGGGTCGCTTCTACTGCAGGTCCTGCCACAACGTGATCGAGGTAAAAACATCTTCGTCATTATGACCTGTACAGTGGTCTGTAACTGGAGGTTGAGGTGTCAGGGTCTCTTCAGTGCCCTTTCAGAGACACTCTTTTTACTACACAGGTGGATGAGTATGAATATGTTATGGGGATATAGGGAATTCAGAACTCCATAAACATGCTTTAAGATGCTTCTTTTAACAATATGGTGTTGGTGGTTAAGCCCACGTGTAGAGGACCTCCTTATTCTGTTGCCTAACATGTGACTGTGTCCTCAGAGGACCCGGGAGGTGGTGGACCTGTCCTTCTTAAAGTTGTCCAGCAGGGTGTCGACCATCAGAGGACCCCGCAAGAAGCAGGCCGGTCAGTGTCCGATCAGCACCAGCATAAATCGATGATGTCATATCCTGTTTAACGTGTCTGTTTGTCTTAGAGCGTGGTCACGTGTGGATGGTCTGCGAGGGTTTCCAGTTTATCCTGAAGAACCAGGCCGATGCTCTGCTCGCGCTTGGAGTCCATCCTCAATTTAAGGTCCGTCTCCTCTCTGTTAACCACAAAGCAATCAATCAGAGGCCTAACTGGTGTTACTGTTTCAGGATGATGTGCTGTGTCCTCTGTGGAGGTGTTACCTGCAGAAAAGTCGCCAGGCCTACACCCACGACCCCGTGAGGAGCTGCAAGTTCAGAGTGGTGAGTTTTTATGGTGGTGCCTGGAAACTGCTTGTCAGCTTTATCTATCTATCTGTCTCCTGGCAGTTTCACCTTTGTTTTTAATCCATTTTCATTTCTTTTTTGTATTTTTATTTGATTTGTGTATTTTTAATCCTTAATTTTGATTAGTTTTGTCTTTATTTTCTTATTTATTTCACTTTTTTTAAAAAATTTGTATTCTTTTTGTATATTTAATCATTTTATTTGATTTTCTATGTTTTACTTCATCTACTAAGTTTTATTTTATTTTTTTTGGTTATTGATTTCATTTGATTTATTTCATTTTTTGAGATTTAATAATTAAATCTAAATCCTCAGAGAGCTGTGGGCTCTGACTTGGAGAGCGCCAGCGAGGGGATCAGCTGCACAGATGGCGAGTCGAACCCAGCAAGCACGGCGGGCTCAAACACAGGTACGGTGCTGGAAGCGTCCTCAGTCTGACAAGAAGCTCCTGTAAAAGTTTCAGTGTCAGGTCATATGACCAGATGAGGTTTCCTGCGTTAGTTGACTGCTCGTTTAACCTCAGAGAATTCTGGTTTTTGGTCCGGCTCCTCGGACACCCTCACCTACCTGTCGGCCAGGAAGAAGCGGAGCCAGAGTCTGCTGAGCATGAAGAAGACACTGTCTCTGATCTACCTGGCTCTGGTGTGGAGCCGTGAGGCGCTGACGCTCAGCGACCTGCTCAGGTACCACTTGCACCCACCTGCACTTGCGTGGCTGAGGGGTTTTAACCAGTGTGTTTCACCTGGATGAACGTGATGTTTCGCAGGCTTGTGAATGAGGGTCACATCCCGTACTTGAACGCCTATGAGCAGCTTCCCGAGGAGATGAAAGTCACGGGGAAGGACTCCCTCATCTTTGTAGTTGAGGTGAGAAAGCCGCCATCTTGTTTATTACCTGGCCCTGGTAATGATGCGTGACTTGGCTCTCACCTGGTTTCTGTAGACGGTCCCGTCTCATCACGCCGTTCATAAAGAGGCCGAGACTCTCATTCAGTTCCTGCAGCTGCCTGCTTTTCCTCCAATCAGTCAGCAGACCCTGCTGCACCCGGCGCTGCTCAGCCTCAGATACCTGTCCGATGTCAACCTGCCCGGTAACGACTACTTCAGTGTTCTGACCGATAATGGTCTCTGCTGGAGGCGACCTTCTTTACATACAAACACTGACAGTGTACCTGTACACGCCTGTTTCCTGTCAGATGAGCTCCACCCCTGGGTCTGCAGGCTGTTGGAGCACACCGGTATGATGGATCAAACGCTCCACACATTTGACCCCCACAATCACCCCACCCTGCCACGGTATGACGTGCAAGCCGCTGCCCTCATCATCGTCACTCTGAAGCTGTTCTTTTGCCTGGACGACATGACCGAGTGGTACGTATCTTTCACGCCGTCAGACGACCTCCGGCAGGGCTCCAGGTGTGCTGACTGTGATTGGTTCTATCTTTCAGGCATCTGTCCAATGATCTTGGACGACAGAAGGACTCAGGTTGGGTTTATATTTATTAAAAAAATAACATGGCACAGATGTAAGGAGCTATTCGATAACATGATCAGTTTGAAAATCAATGGCTGACTGCACGTGTTTGTGAATGACTGTATACAGATGACGAACTATGTCTGATCTTGGAACTTTTCTGCCCTTTTGACCTTTGAGCGTGACCCCTTCTAGACGTGGCTTGTGTGCGACTCTGTCTCTGTGTGGATCCACAGGTAAGGTGTTTAACCTGAGGAGGTGGTACAAAGTGATGCAGGCCGCTCTGATTCGAGCTCAAGAGAGGAGAGACCAGAATGTCTCCAGGTAGGACATCAGCGGTATTTCCCCTGAGGTGGATCTGTGTGCAGAAATCAGATTTTAGTCCTGATTTTAAAGCGTGACGTCATTGGCGTATCTGCACACAGGAAGTTTGCAATCTGTGTGTTACGTTAAGGAATAATGGGCTTTTTTTTTTTTTTTTTTTTTTTTTTCTTTGTGTTTTTATGTGAATAATGTGAGTTTGACTCTGGTGTCTGACTCGGACACCTGCAGATGTGGAGACATTTGAAGCTGCTTAATAGCTGCTTGTGTTCCTTTTAAAAAAAAAAAAAAAAAAAGATTTTTTTTTTTTTTTTTTTTTTTTTTTTTTTTTAAACCCGTGCTTTCTGTTTTTGATGAAGAGTTCCTGATATGCTTTTTTTTTTTTTTTTCTCTCCCCGGCAGGAAGCAGTGGAAGTCAAAGAAACAAATTTACCCAAACAAGAAAGAAAAGTGTTCGATGATTAAAAAAAAAAGTAAGAAATTTAATTGGCTGATCTTATTGTGAAAGAGAGGTGAAGTCCTGTCCTTTCCTGTATATTCATTTCTCTCTGCAAAATTAATCTGAAGCACATGAAAAAACATCCTGAGATGCGACACGCTCCCTCTGTTGTTTGTGCAGGAATTGCAGAGCAGGTCCAGCTGTGTTTCGAGAAGCTGGCTTCCTGTCCATCGGGGCTCCAGGACGTAGGACCATCGAGCTTCATATTCTGCTGGGGGGACGAGGAGGAATCAGACGGTCCCAGTCTGCACCACATGAAGCTGGACGAGGTCGTGACCCGTAGATACGACTTCCTGACTCCGCTGAACAACATGTACTGGCACCCGGCGCTCAGACGCTGCTTGTGAGTCACTCACAGCTTCAGTCTCAGGTTGAAATATCAAAATGCACAAAAATCTCAAAATGACCAAAGAGGAATATTTTCTCCAGAAACTTGCCTCAAAGAGAGAAACTTCCAAAGAGGAAAGTGAAGATTTCACACTTAAGAGTGTACTGCTGCTTGTATAGAGCAAAAATAGAAGATTGCACGACATAAACATCAGCGCTTGTAGATCGCTGGTCATCAGCAGTCAGCTTTATGAAATAATTCAGTAAAAAATTGAGATTTATAGTTTTAAACCTTGGAGAATGGCCAGTAAAGGGAGTAGTACACATCTTGGCTTGAGATCTTTTGACAAGTTGTTCTCAGAGGACAGAAGTTCTGGTGAGTCTATTTGGTCGTTTAAGGCTTTAGTCATTTTAAACTGAGCTGATGACAGAGGACTGAAAATAGCGATGCATGAACAAAGAATCTTAGTGTGAAGTGTCAGGAAGAAAAAAATTGGGTGGAGGAGGAAGTTACCTGCCAAGCGTGGTGGAGTAATGTGATGGTTAGGAGTTGTGAGCTCTATGACGTTCACTGGCTGGTTGAAGTTTCCCCCTCAGGGTGATGACAAAGCGGTGATATATGGAGATGTACTGGTGTTCTGTATGTCATGAAGGTTGGACTGATGTTGCCTCACAGACTGGACGCTGGGTTCGATCGCTTACAGAATGACGCTTCTTACCTCATGTCTGTGAAGGGTTTCGGTCATCCAGGTCATCATAGTCTAAGGAGCTTAGAAAAGCGTCTGGACTTTAAATTTCTTGGGAAGCTTCTTCAGTTCTTACTGAAGTCAAATGGCCCCGGATGTCAGTGTCTGGGAAGGATCTCAAAACTGGATTATAGATGGCAGACAGTTGGTGTCATAAGCCCCGCCCTCTGTTTAAAGATGGTTTTCACAGTAGACATAGGTCGTGTCCAAATTCATGGGCTGCATCCTCCCGAGGCCGCATTTGTAGACCGATTACGTCACAGCGACGCGCCGAAGGCTGTCCAAATTCGTAGACTCCTCCGAAAGCAGCCGACAAATGCGTCCTCCTTTTCCCGAATTTGAAGGATGGGTCGGGTGTGTCCTTCCTGGCCTACCATATCCCAGAATTCATAGCGCGGCCCAGCCAAACTCCAGTTTCCAACAATGGCGGCCGCTACTAAGTTTTAAAATTACTCATACTAATCTTTCTGGGTCACAAAATGAACTTTTAACATATTTTCAGGCGAGAAAGTACTTATGTAAACATCAAATATCTGCTCGGTTTATGAAGATATCGCATATTTGCAAAAGTGCTTCAACGTTTTCGGAGCATCTGCTACCCACCAGCTCGATAGGAAGCCGGGAGCTCGAGGGTCACTGAAGCCGCCGAGAACAGCACAACTCCCGGCACATCATTTTCAGGTCACCGCAGAGTTTCGCTACTCAGGTTAAACGTAATATATAAGTCACTTAGACAACCTAAAAATGTTATTGTTGGGCTTTTTTCAGTGTTTTATTTGTTTGTGAGTAAATCGGTTTGGCTGAGATTAAAGTTATTAGATTAGATAAAATAAAACTTTATTAATCCCCCGGGTGGGTTCCTCCGGGATCTTCACACAGCTGAATAAACGTCAAACAGAAAACTGATTAAACAGAAGTGTGAGACGGTTGAGAGTTTACGCCAGTGTCCTGTTATATTTTAGACAGCAAGGAGCAGACGGCTGAGTTTATTAAACTCCACCGAGACAGCGGTGACGCTAATCAGAAGGCTAGACCATCCAATTTCCCCAGCCGTTTACTTCCGGCCTACCCAACCTTCTGAGGACCCGGCCCACGTAGATCGTGAAGGCTGGGTCCTCAGGAGGATGCAGCCCATGAATTTGGACACGACCATAGATGGCTTTTTTTTCCACTCCTCTTTCAAACCAGAGAAGACATTCTCTGTCCAAAATGTAGACATTTGGGGCATCCTTTCTCTTGGGGAATCAACAATTGCTCTTAGAACTGAAGATGCTTCTCAGATGAGAACGAAACGTCTTCAAGAAACTTAAAGAAGTCCAGATGCTTTTCTTTCCAAGCTCCTTCGATTCCTTCGATGCTCATTAGTGGGTTTTAAACTGATTTGCTGAATGAGATCTCCTGGAAGACCTCAAACTTGTGACTAGGCCCGACAACAAACTGATCCCACATCATAATGCCAAATTTCCCCTCATCTGTTCAAACGTTCCCATGACGATGCATTGACACTTAAATCTTGCCTCCTCCTGCAGGTGCTACAACAGTCATTACAAGGAGGTGGAGGCAACGCTGCCACGCTCCTTCATCTGGCTGCTGCAGCTTTTCGCCTTCATGTTGGACGTGAAGCCGTTTTGCCTCTATGAGGAGGTCCTGAGTGTGGAGAGGAGGATCTTTGACACCAGACTGTACAGAGGGAAGAGCAAGGCCAATGCCGGGGCTTCGGCTGAGACCGCCGGGGCTTCACCCGAGGCCCAGGCTTCACTCAACACCCGGACGTCACCAAGGAGGACCCGGACATCACCCAGGACGGCTGAGGCTTCAGTCGGGACCCGGGCTTCACACAGGAAACGGCAGCGAAGTAGGAAGAGCTGAGAATTTGCAGCATCTGTGGGACATTTGGCTGTTTCTGCTACCTCCGTGTTTTTGTTTAAATAAACCTAAAAGGGCTGCTCTTGTCTTTGATTAATTGCATTAAAACAGATTTTTCTGTCAATAGGAAGAAAATTTGATCAGAGCGTTTCCTAAAAAGGAGAGAGATCTCTCTAAAGGAGGAAAAGATTTGTAGTTTGAACAACAGGATCTGATGGAGAGTTGCAGCATCGGGTTGGGAATGGTATCTGCAGGCGGAGAGCACGCAGTACCTGGAAGACTAATGGATGTGTGGCATGTGATGAGGGTGTAGTTCTGCATGTGTGTGGATGGAGCTGGAAGAGCTTTTAAATTGTGTAGATTTAAAGTTGTTAAACTTGCTGTCCTGAATATTTGAGCAGACTGTGTGACTCTCCAGGGGACTGCCCTGTGTGCCATGGATGAACAGGAGTGCTGCACTGACTAAGAGTGACCAGCAGGAGGTGATGTTCAATCACACTAATGGAGAGCAGCCTGTTACAGGTAGCACACACTGAAACTGCTGAGGTCCATTACAGCAGCAGCGCCGAGCAGCTGGCCAGATGTTTGTGGAAAAGTTGAGCTCAGAGCTTCTTTTGGCTGCTTGATTCTGTGGCTGCTCCTCCTCCCTCTGCAGCTGAATGTTTTTTGGGCGAGTTTGAGATCTTCTGGCTTCAGAAGCTAGAAAACAGCTTGCGGTTGTAGTATGAAGGGTGGAGGCAGCTGTAGTTTAGAGGAGGAGCTAAGGACTTATTTACCTCAGCTGACCTCCATCTGACACAGGGTGACCTTTACTTCATGTACAGTCTGCGCCGTGTTAATATATCTTGACCTCAATGATTGAAATGATTGTGAACAGCTGTCTCTGCTGCTGGGCAGATGGCGGCAGCAGCAGCAGAAACAGCTGTACTAACCCTAACTGTTGACCAACCAAAGGTTAAAGGTGAAGCAGTGTTTCAGGTCTTACTCTGGTCTGTTACTTGTGTCAGTCCTGAGGAAGCGGAACTGCTCACCTCTGGTTTCCACCTGCAGAAGAAGAAACTGTGGCCAACACGTGACCCTTTGTAATGTTTTCTTACTATAAACCCCTGAATTGTGCAGGTTTAGCTCATAACTTATCTTTGTGTTTATATGTGTAAAAACCACAACCAATATAGTCTTCACTCTCACAACGTCATACAAATGATTTTTTTTTTTTTCTTAAAATCAAAACAGAACATAGGAAAAGAGACTTTGAAATACGCTGTGCCTGTTTCTTGGAATTATCTACAGAAGTAACAAAATGGAGTTTAAGTCCATTTTAAAGAGAGAATAACTCTTCTAGTCAGTGTGACTGTTTTTAATGTCGCTCTTAATGATGTTTTTACATATAAATGTATTTGTTTTTTACTTGTTATGTCTTGTAACTTTTGCTGCCATGATGGCCACTGGAAAAGTTTTAAATCTCAATGAGACATTCACCTGGATAGATAAAGGATATTACAGTGTGTCCGGGGATGGGTGTCCAGGTACACACCGGCTCACTCCTTGGTGGCTGCTTGTCGGGGCCTGGAGCCTGGGGCTCACTCGGGCCACTTCGGGGGTGGGGTGCTGTCAGCCTCTCGGCCTGGGGCTCGGTCACAGGCACAGCTGCCTGCCGACGGAGCTCACGGGCGCGTCACTGCAACCCCCCCCTGGCTTCTGCTCCGCGGCTGCTGAGTGACCCCTCATCTGGGGCTCTCCTCAGCTCTTTCTGGGATAGCAATTCTCTGATGATGTGCTGCAGCTGGTTTCTAAAACGATGTAAAGACATCCAAGTTAGAAGACGTCTGAGGCAACCTGAGCCAACTGTTTGACTTCAGGTGTGCTCGCTCCATCGAGTCGCTGCTGCTATGGCCTCTCCTCTGCAGGTCATTTGAGTTAATCAGAAAACAAAAATAAAATGAAAGTAGAATCAAATACAATAAAGTAACATCAGCATCTCATGCTTCATTTTTAACTTCATTCATTTGTTTTCACCAGTTGTTTGTCCACCTTCATTTACCACAGCTGTTGCTAGGGTAACATTACAGTGTTGGGCAGGTTGCCATGGTGATACTACAGAGAGTAGCCATCAAAGAAGCTTTGTGTTGCATTCACTTACAGTTGGTTGACACTGGCATCGAGTCCTCAGATGAACTCTGAGCTGTAAATGTTTTATTGAATTTCTCTGTGTGCCATAAACGCCATCGTACTGCATTCAAGGCCTGCTGGTTCATCTCAGCTTCAGTACTTTGTGAGTAGTACTTCCTGTATTGGTTGGCGCAGCAGACGATGTACAAAAATGTCTACAAGGAGCCTGGTCACCAGCTCCAAGCATCTGACAAAATAGAAGCTTTGTTTCTTTCTAAACGCATGATCGTAACCATCGTGTATAAGACAGAGCTCGCTTCTGTCACATCACCTTTTGGTTTTTCCCAATCCTCAGTCTTTTTTTTTTTTTTTTTTTTTTTTTTAAATTTCATTTTGATGCCATTTTGTTTCCAGTGCTCACCATATTTGGATGAGATTGCACAGCATCCATGTTATTAGTGAGATCATTAAAAAGTGCCCCAACAGCACAAACATAGCCCACAGGTCCAGTTCAGGGACTCTAATTAGCTGAGGTATCTGCTAGCAGACAGCTAGCAGCTACTGGCACCTGTGTTTTGTCATTCACCGGTCAGTCAAAAAGGCCACACCCCTAATAATGCAAACTTTAAGCCTTAATACAATTTAAACAGGTTGTGATATCTGTATCTTACTTCTGATATGAACCCAAACAAACTGTTAGACTCTGTTCTTCAATGTGTAAAATTATGTAATCTGCATATAGTGACACCCTTCTGGTTATTCTTTTACTTCCTCTTTATTCTGTAGCAAAAGTTTAAAATGGGTGTTATGAAGGGGGAAATTCTCTGTAGAGAACAACCAATTTGTGTATCAGGCTGTAAACATGTTTATTTCTGCTGTGAAGTTTTAACATGGGAGTGTATTGGGTACTGCAAGGTTGTTGTTGTTTCAGCCTCAGAAGTCTCAGGTTGTTTTTTCCCGGTTGAGTTTGAAATCGTTCATTTACTCAAGTACTAACCTGCAGCGTGCCATCACCATTGCTGTAGATTCAGAAAATAAGAAGTCACACTAAACGAGTAGTTTAAATAACTGACTACTGCATTAATCTTTTAACTGGAGAGGCTTCAGGTCTGTCTTTTTAACCTCTAATAATATTCAAATAATCCTCAGGAAACAGATGAGCTCTCTCGGCTCAGTTCTGTGTGCTGACTGTTAGCTTGTGTTTTTGCAGCTTTTAAAAAAAAAAAAAAACTTTCAAAAAAACCACACTTCCTGTTGAAAACTGTGAGTTCAGCGCTCAAAGAGCCAACTCCGCGTGGACCTTAAACACATCAACTCCCCTGCCATCACAAACTAAACATCTGGAAGAAGTCCAGATTTCACTCCACAGTTCCTGGAAAGAAACTTGGCTCTTTGCAAAGGATCTCTGTCATCTGACCCCTATTTAAACAAACTTAGAAATTAAAAATCAGAGGACATGAAATTCTCAGACTGAGTTTCAACCTAGACTTTTAAGCCATTTTTACCTCATGAAATAATAATCTGTTTGTTCTCATGTCAGTAAAACTTTATCGACTACGTCTGCACTTTGTTTCTGCTGTGTTTAAGGTTGGTGAACGTGAACTGCACAGAAGCAGAAAGTTTGACTCTCAGAGGATAAAACTTGAGGTAGGATAGATCTATCAGTGATCGATAAACTAATAAATCAGACTGCAGGTCAGAATATACCGTCCATATTTCGTTAATTTCCCCAAAAGTAGAATTATTATTTTTTAATCAGGAAAAGATTCTTCTCAAAACTACAAACATCTTTTTTTCTGAATTATTGATACTGATTTCCAAACAAAAACCAGTTGACCTTAAACGTCTCAGTGTGTCAGATTTAAATGAGAAGATTTTATTTAAAAACCACTGACTTCAAAGAAATTCAAAGATTTTTTCTTTCATTCTGGTGCTCCAAAGAAATGAATAATTTCAGGGTTTATTTCAGTAAAGTGCAGATTTAAATTTTGTTCAGAAAAAAAGGAAAATGTCTGTTTGCTGTAAAGAATTTAAATCAGATTAAATTAAAACCAAGAAAAACTTAATGTTTGTGTCGCATATTTTAAAAACATTGTTTAAAAAAAAGACTGAAATCAAAGAAGAAATTCAGGTTCTTCTTCAGAGTCACAGACTTTGATTCTATTCTGCTGGACGCAGAGATTAAACCAAAACTTCATCACAAACTGTCAGAGAAAGAAGCTTGAAACACTTTTTTTTAATGTAGCAGAAACTCAAATATTCAGACCCAAAACTGAAAGTGACACAAGAACAAATACAAACACTCATATTCTGTGGAATGTTTTTACCTGTTTAATGTCCGTATTAAAACGTAGATAAATGAAATTTCTTCCTTAAAGCCTTAAAGGTTTGATGTATTTTTGATTTGCTCTGAAGCTCAGACTCTATCCTCAGTTTTAATCCCGACAAAAAAAAAACAAAACCTAATGCTGCTGCATGAAGACTAAAGACTAAAGCACGTCTGAGAGGAAAACAGGAAATACAGTTTCATTTCAAAACTTAAACTGTAAAAACAGAATCAGAGGGGTTGTTTTTGTCCATCTGATTCCCTCGTTTCTGTCTTTATTCCTATTTTAATCACAGTTGGAGCTTCAAATATGAAAACATTTAAGTTCAGTGTAAAGTTCTGAGGATTAAACCCGGTTCTTGTGAGCGTTGTTGTGATGATGCGTCTGCAGTTTGATGTCTGCTCTGCTGTTCCCTCTGTCACACACCAGGACCATCCACCAGGCGTCATTAAAGTGGCCAAACAGGAAATGAGCGACACAGGAAATGTTTGTTTACACTGGCCTGGAATCAACTGACTCAGCTAAAGCAAAAACATAAAAACTGATGAACTGACCGTGGAGGACGAAGTGAAGAAGGCCAGGAGAAGGAAACAAAGTAAGAGAAGGAGGGAAGGAAAACAGGGGTCTCTGAGAGCCCTCGGTCCGGCCCCTGCTCTGAGCCTCTGTTTCCCCCTCTGCAGCACCACAGAAAAAGAAAACATTTCTACAGTGTATGTGTTGAGGGCGTTTGGTGCGCCGCCCGCCTTGTACAGGATGACGGATGGAGTTTGACCTACATTTGAGTGACCCCACCCACCCCCTCACCCCCTCCTTCCTCTCCCTCACACATGTTTAATAGGGCTGGGTGTGTCGCTGGTCGATGAGGTCAGCTGGTCTGACTGCACAACTGAAACCTGCAGACATGTTTCAGACTACTGCAAAACTACAGGGAGTGCAGAATTATTAGGCAAGTTGTATTTGTGAGGAATAATTTTATTATTGAACAACAACCATGTTCTCAATGAACCCAAAAAACTCATTAATATCAAAGCTGAATGTTTCTGGAAGTAGTTTTTAGTTTGTTTTTAGTTTTAGCTATTTTAGGGGGATATCTGTGTGTGCAGGTGACTATTACTGTGCATAATTATTAGGCAACTTAACAAAAAACAAATATATACCCATTTCAATTATTTATTTTTACCATTGAAACCAATATAACATCTCCACATTCACAAATATACATTTCTGACATTCAAAAACAAAACAAAAACAAATCAGCGACCAATATAGCCACCTTTCTTTGCAAGGACACTCAAAAGCCTTCCATCCATGGATTCTGTCAGTGTTTTGATCTGTTCACCATCAACATTGCATGCAGCAGCAACCACAGCCTCCCAGACACTGTTCAGAGAGGTGTACTGTTTTCCCTCCTTGTAAATCTCACATTTGATGATGGACCACAGGTTCTCAATGGGGTTCAGATCAGGTGAACAAGGAGGCCATGTCATTAGTTTTTCTTCTTTTATACCCTTTCTTGCCAGCCACGCTGTGGAGTACTTGGACGCGTGTGATGGAGCATTGTCCTGCATGAAAATCATGTTTTTCTTGAAGGATGCAGACTTCTTCCTGTACCACTGCTTGAAGAAGGTGTCTTCCAGAAACTGGCAGTAGGACTGGGAGTTGAGCTTGACTCCATCCTCAACCCGAAAAGGCCCCACAAGCTCATCTTTGATGATACCAGCCCAAACCAGTACTCCACCTCCACCTTGCTGGCATCTGAGTCGGACTGGAGCTCTCTGCCCTTTACCAGTCCAGCCACGGGCCCATCCATCTGGCCCATCAAGACTCACTCTCATTTCATCAGTCCATAAAACCTTAGAAAAACCAGTCTTGAGATATTTCTTGGCCCAGTCTTGACATTTCAGCTTGTGTGTCTTGTTCAGTGGTGGTCGTCTTTCAGCCTTTCTTACCTTGGCCATGTCTCTGAGTATTGCACACCTTGTGCTTTTGGGCACTCCAGTGATGTTGCAGCTCTGAAATATGGCCAAACTGGTGGCAAGTGGCATCTTGGCAGCTGCACGCTTGACTTTTCTCAGTTCATGGGCAGTTATTTGGCGCCTTGGTTTTTCCACACGCTTCTTGCGACCCTGTTGACTATTTTGAATGAAACGCTTGATTGTTCGATGATCACGCTTCAGAAGCTTTGCAATTTTGAGACTGCTGCATCCCTCTGCAAGATATCTCACTATTTTTGACTTTTCTGAGCCTGTCAAGTCCTTCTTTTGACCCATTTTGCCAAAGGAAAGGACGTTGCCTAATAATTATGCACACCTGATATAGGGTGTTGATGTCATTAGACCACACCCCTTCTCATTACAGAGATGCACATCACCTAATATGCTTAATTGGTAGTAGGCTTTCGAGCCTATACAGCTTGGAGTAAGACAACATGCATGAAGAGGATGATGTGGACAAAATACTCATTTGCCTAATAATTCTGCACTCCCTGTATACTGAGGCGGTTCTGACCAATCAGAGCAGCCACAGCCAGTCAGAGGAGGCCAGGTGTGTTGGAAAAGTAAAGAAACAACTTTAATCAGTTCACTTTAATGTGTGACAGAGACCACGTCAGCTGACGGCACGCCAACACTGGTCACTGGTCAGGAGCTTAACTCAGGAACGGGCTCAGAACTAACCTTAGAAATAAACTTGGAGCCGTTTTCTGCTGCAGGCAGTCACCTTCAGCAGCATTCAGTTTCAGTTTTCAGTTTTATTTGTCATATGCAAGTTAGCACAGGGTCAACATTGCAATGAAATGTGTTTGACAAGCAGCAGTCACTCAGCAGCATGATACAGTAGGAGAAAATATAATAAAATAAAATAAAATAAAATAAAATAAAATAATAAAAAAAATAGAAAAATAGTAAGGAGCAAAATATTAGAGAGACATGGTAAAAGAGAAAAGATGACTAAATATATATGTATCTATAAATATAAATATATGTACACTAGTGATTAAATAAGAAAATCTTGAAAAGAAATATGACGGGAGGGCAGATGGGATATTGCACAGGAATGAGCAGCAGAAAATTACAGTATTGCACTTTTAAATATAAATATCAATAACAATGAAGTGAAGTGACCAGTACAGATTAAACAGAGTACTCATGAAGCTGCAGGGTAGCTTCTGAGTGCTGTGTTGTGTGTGTTTAAGTGTTGTGGTTGAGGTGTCGTATGGCTTGGTGGTAAAAACTGTTTTTAAGTCTTGTAGTCCGAGCAGACAGGCTCCTGTAACGTCTGCCAGATGGTAACAAGGAGAACAGCTGATGTGCTGGGTGGCTGTGGTCCTTGATGATGCTGTGTGCTTTACGGAGGCATCGCTGGAGATAAATGTCCTGAATGGCAGGAAGCCTCGTACCAGTGATGTGCTCTGCTGCCTTCACGGCTGCTGGCAGAGCAGCTTCCGTACCAAACTGTGATGCAGCTCGTCAGCAAGCTCTCAATTGCACACCTGTAAAAATTTGAGGTGATGTTGGCATTCATGCTAAACTTCCTCAGCCTCCTCAGGAAGTAAAGCCGCTGGCGAGCTTTCCTGATAGCAGTGTCTGTGTGAAGGGTCCAGGAGAAGTCCCCAGTGATGTTGACTCCAAGGAATTTGAAGCTGCTGACCCTTTCGACCTTGACACCGTTGATGTGGCTGGGCTGGTGTTCTCTGACTGGTCGTTTCCGGTAGTCCACTATCATCTCTCTAGTTTTGCTGATGTTGAGAGTCAGGTTATTTTCCAGACACCACTTGTACAGTGCCATCACCTCCTCTCTATAGGCCGTCTCATCGTTGTCTGTGATGAGGCCTATGATGGTTGTGTCATCCGCAAACTTGATGATGTTGTTGGAGTCGTGTTTAGCAACACAGTCGTGTGTGAACAGGAAATATAGGAGGGGGCTAAGCACACAACCCTGTGGCGTACCTGTGTTTAGGATGAGTGATGAGGAGGTGTGCTTACCAACTCTCACCACCTGGGGCCTGTTTGTGAGGAAGTTTAGAATCTATCTGCAGATCGGTGTTCCCAGCCCAAGGTCGACGAGCTTCGTGGCAAGTTTCAAGGGGATGATGGTGTTAAATGCCGAGCTGTAGTCGATGAAGAGCATCCTTGCATATGTGTTCCCTTTCTCCAGGTGAGTGAGGGTGGTGTGCGTTGCCAGGGCGATGGCATCCTCTGTGGCTCTGTTTGTCCGATAGGCAAACTGAAGAGGGTCCAGTGTGTCAGGGAGGGAGGAGCAGATGTGACCTTTGACCAGCCGCTCGAGGCACTTCATGATGACGGATGTCAGTGCAACAGGATGGTAGTCATTCAGACAGGAGACCACTGATTTTTTGGGAACGGGAATGATGGTGGATGCTTTGAGGGACGTGGGGACCACTGACTGCCTCAGGGAGAGGTTGAAGATGTTGGTGAACACCTCTGCCAGCTCGTTTGCACACACTCTGAGTAGTCGGCCTGGGATGCCGTCTGGTCCTGGAGCTTTGTGAGGATTTACCTTTTTAAAGGTCCATCTCACAGCTTCTGTTTTCAGAGTTAAAGTTGCAGCCTCACTGTCCTCCTGAGGGTAGAGGATCTGCTCTCTGTTGTCTGCGTCAAAACGAGCATAGAAGTTGTTAAGCTCGTCTGCAACAGATGCAGTGGGCTGAACACTGACTGTGTTGACCTTCTTGTAGTCAGCATTCACCTGCTCGCAGCGGCTGAACACAAACCCTGCTGCTGTTTTGTTGGTCTCAGAGTTGTAGTTTTAGTTTTTCATCAAAGCTCTTTAAACTCATCACTGTGTGAGTCGAGTGGATCTCCAGCCTTAAACTAACTATCCTAACTTATGAGCAGCTGTCAGTGGTTAAATAAACCAGACGAAACCCGCTGAGCTTGGTTTGTTTGGGTCAGGTTTGGTTGGAGGTCAGCTCATGTGCGAACACAAACAGTCTGACACGCCTGAGCCGGGCAGTGGACGCCCATTAAAGACTGTAGGAACATTGCCATGGGGGGCTGTAATTCTTGGAAGTCTGGGAGGAGGAATGACCTTTGACCTTGCAGTAATGTGCACCCCTGCTCCCGTGGAGCCGAGGATTTCTACCTGCTGTTCACAAACTGTAACCGACATGGAAACTGAGTCTAGGGCTGGGCCATATCATACTGTTCACGGTAATAGCGGTGTAATGTTGGGCAACGATAAGAAAATGAAATATCGCGATAGAATATGGGCAAAACGCGCATGCGCAGTGCCTTTGTTTTCATACGCACATGGCGGAAAAAGCATGGCGGCGACGGAGAATGAGAAGGGCGAAAGCGGATCGTTGAATGAAACTGAAGAATTGGTTTGTAAAAATGGTGCAACTTCAGTGGTGTGGAACTGGTTTAGCTTTCGTCCGTCAGATACACAACAAAGCACTATTTTTGGTAGAGCATGCTAGCGGGCCGTCGTTATTACCGTGTTCTTTGGAAAATACGGCACACTTAAAATCAATCCTTTGATTTTTCTGAAAATCGACAGCGCCCCTTATAATCCCGTGTGCCCTATGTATGAATTCTGGTTGTGTTTACTGACCTCGAAACAATTTTATGTCGTACACGGCGCTCAAAAATCTGTCAAATGCTTTAGTACGACTTTGCTACGAACCCGCACCGCTTGATGGATTGTCAGAGCATTACGGCTCTATTTGTGGATATTTTACATGGTTATGCCGAGGATATGTCGGCCAATTTCCACTGGAAATGCCTTTTGGTTAAACTGTCAGCAAGGAATTTGCATTTGCACTGTTAAATTTTTATATGACTTTAATGCACATAAAAAGCAGCTAAAATCTGCTCACGTCATCAGTGTTTTTCACTTTTTAAGATTATGTTCACATGCATTTGTCATTTCAGCCACTAAAGCTTCAACTTTTCCACAAAACCCAAATTTTATTTTTTTTCTCCAGAAATACACGTGCGTCTAATCCTTTCTGTATTGACAGCAACATGTCAGTGATGTCAAGCTGTTTCTATGTTTTTATGCCGAGGATATGTTGGCCAATTTCCACTGGAAATGCCTTTTGGTTAAACTGCCAGCAAGGAATTTGTATTTGCACTGTTACATTTTTATATAACTTTAATGCACATAAAAAAAACAGCTGCTTGTTTAAGTGAAAATACATTGATTTTCTTTTTTTTTGCACTAATAAAGTTGTGGAGCTGTAAAGTATTTTGTCTAGTGTCAATTATATCATCAGTTATATCGTTATCGCAAATTTTCACTCCAGAAGGTTCACATGTTCAGAGTTGCTTCTAGAAAAGATTTTATATATTAAAAAAAACTTTACTCTCTTCACAGGTATGTGAAAACAAAGTACTTTACATTTCTGTTGTAAGAACATTATACTTGTATTCATGTTACTCTTTATTGTTGCAGAAAAGTCTTGTGTTTACAGGACATCACTTTAGAGATGAAATCCTAGAATTTTACTGCTCAGACGGTTTGTTAGTACAGCAACCTCACAGCAGCCAGGTCATTAAAAATGACCAATGACATGGAGCATTTTTAATGTCAGGAAAAATGCTTTAAAACACTCCAACAGCACAAACACGGTCCCGAGGTCCAGTTCAGGGTGAAGATGGCAGACAGCTAGCAGCTACGTGCCACCTGTCAGTCAAAGAAGCCACTTCCCTAATAATGCAAACTGAAGCCAATTGTGATATTTGTCTCTGACTTCTGATATGAAGATAAACTGTTGGTCTCCTTTGTCTTCAGTATATAAAACTGTGCCACCTGTATATAGTGATACCCTTTTTTTGCTTATTCCTCTCTTTTGCTTTCTCTTTATTCTGTAACTAAAGTTTAACGGCAGTTTTATGAAGAAGGAAATTACTTACAGAGACTAAACAGTTGGTGTATCAGGCTGTAAACATGTTTATTTCTGCTGTAAAATTTTAACATAGGACTGACTCACTTTAGTGAACCATGGTCACTAAAAATGCAAAGATTTATTACATGTGTGTGATGTCATGATTCAGACTCTCAGTGTTTCTATGAATTATAATCAGTAAAGTGAAAACGTGTCCTTGAATACTTGAAAATCTCTGCACCTCTACCTCTGTACCTCCTCTCTTGAGTTTGGAGAGTTTTTAAATTTGAGGAGGTTTGAGGGTGCCGTCACCCTGAAGACAGATTCTCCTTTGTGTCTCTAGACTTGTGTCTCTAGGCTTAGCGCTGAGGTTCAGGTGAGGTCCAGGTGAGTTTCCTGCTGCAGAGCTGGGACATGGCTCACTGAGCGCGCGCTGTGGTTTCTGCACTCTGACTTCATGCTGCAAACAGCTGAGCTCAGCCTCCTACTGCACAAGCCTGCGACTGTTTTCTGCCTGGAAACCGTTTTTTATGGATGGATCGCCCGCCTGTGTTTTTCTACCCCCTCCTTCCCCCTTTTTTCTCTTTTTTTACTTCACAACCTCACTGAACTTGGAGTTGAAAATGAACTCACATCACCCCGGCCTGCTGCCTCTGTTCCACTTTCATCTCTGCAGCTTCTCTGACATCCAGGATGTGTTTGAGCCGCCACCGCCGACCTGAAGGTGCTGTGAGGCAGCAGGTGAAGCTGAAGGTGCATCTTTGTCTGACTTAGACAGGATGTCATCACTTCCACCACACGTGTCAGAACGATGACGACTGCGGTGATGATAATGATGCGGCTGCTTAAAGGGTTAACCTGCAGCGACAACAAAGGAGGGAGGAAGAGGAGGCAGTGGGTGCTGCCTTTTAGCCCCGCCCTGAAATTCTTTATTGGAGAGGCTGTTTACAACCTCGCCGCATAGGAGTCCCCGGGTTCATCAGCCCTGCGGGGAGGGGGCGAGGAGGAGGGCTCACGAGAGCGAGGAGAGAAATGTTACAGGAAGAAGACAATAAGAGACGATGGTGAGGCCTCCAGAGCCGCCGCTTTGTTTCTTTGTCTCGTTTCTGTGAATTTAACGTGCACATGTCTGAGGCTCCGCGCGCACGTGAGGAAGAGGAGGGAGAAGAAGACGAGATTGTGTAGTTTCAGCTCTGCAGTGAAGAGAAAGTGTTTACATGTCCCTGCTGCAGCATGAAACAGTGAGCACATCACAGCCACGCCACACCAGCTTCACTAAAGAAGGAAAATCTGCTCACGTCGTCAGTGTTTTTCACTTTTTAAGATTATGTTCACATGCATTTGTCATTTCAGCCACTAAAGCTTCAACTTTTCCACAAACCCAAAATTTAAATTTTTTTCTCCAGAAATACACCTGTGTCTAATCCTTTCTGTATTGACAGCAACATGTCAGTAATGTCAAGCTGTTTCTATCATGTCACCAGTAAAATTATTTTTTTGTCTTAGCAGTGTGTCTCATTTCTGACATTAAATCATAAGAAAGCATTTTTAAAATCTATTTCTGTTTTACATGATCACGATTCAAAGAATATGTATGTATATACACAAATTAATTCCTAATAGAAAACATGTGAAAGTAAATGTGCCTGTGTTTGACAGAAAAGACCTCATTAAAAACACTCAAAAATAAGATTCTGAGTTTTCAGTTAAATATAGAATAGTGTAAATGCACCATAACTGTTGTATTTTAGGTAAATGAGTGTGAATAAACAGGTATTTCTTAATGATACTCCATATTTAGAGAGGCTGAGACAGTCAACACGCTCCACACTCAGTGTATTTACTAACGTTTTACCATGATTTTAACCGTAAACGTTTAAAAACATGCCGGTGACGCGGTGTTTCTGGTGTGGCCGTGTGTCTGCAGTGTGTTTTCCTCGGTTTTACCTGCTTTCACCTGTCCTTTTTTGTTCCTTTTTCACTCCATCTGCAGTTTACATGCCTGTCGCGCGCGTCCCCGCGGTCCCGCCTCGCGCCTCCCAACCTTTCCCCCAGTTCGAGCGCGCCGCTGGGTTCACCGGGTTTACTCTGACACCGCTGACTCCGCGGCCACGCCCCCCGACAGCCACGCACCCCGCCGCGGGCCAATCGCGTGACGCTCACGTAGCGATCACGCACCGCCTCGCCCGTGATTGGCCGCGGCCCGCTACACCTTTGACTTTGATTGGCTGCGTGTTACCACCCGCCAGACCGCTCTGAATTTCGTTTCTGTGTTTTTTGTTTTTTTTCCGGTGCTCTCAGCTGAAGCCAGTCTGCTGGCAGCGGCTCAGCGCTCCGACTGAAGCTCCAGTAGCTGTACACGGAGTTGCCGCCGACCCTTTCTCCACTCCTCCGTCCGCTCTTTCTCTTCGTCAACTCAGCCTCGCTGCTGTCAGGTCAGTTTCCAGAAACTTGGAATGTTAGAACTGTGCGGTACCGCCCGGGGCTCCAGAACCTCCGGGTTCGGGGTCCGGGGACGGAGCGGTTCTGCAGCCCCGGTCGGGTTGTTTCGGCTCGGCTCGGCTGGGCTGTGTTGGCGCTGTCTGCTGGTTTATCTGAGGTCACAGTGAACCCAGTCACTCCTGTGTATGCGCGCGCGCGTGAGCAGTACCAACAGTTGCATCCCTGCAGTGCATCGCTCACCGCTGCAGAAACTTTACAGATGTTTTCTTTGTTTTGGTACAGTTGATGCTTTCGGTTCCGTGTCGTCGATTAATTAGCCGGACAGGATTGACTGATTTGATTGATTTTGATATTTTCGAGCGGCTCTCAGCGTCGTTGTGTTCAGTTTGTTTCTTTGGCTTGTGACAGTGAAGCCAGTAGTTTGAGTTTCACCTGGCATGTTCTCACTGTTCTCTAACACAGATTAATTGATTAATCCGATTTTAAATTTTTTAGTACATTTTTTTTTTGTCTAAGTTTGTTTTTGCAAGTGTGTTTCAGTCTCTCGTGTGCCAGTTTGTTTTTCTTTATTAAACATGACATTAATTTGATTATTTTGATGTTGATCATGCAAATTTTTCATTTCCTTTAATATTTTGGCTAAACAGTTAAATTGATTTTCATCCTCTTAATGTGACTGTAAATTAATTATTTTGACAATGATCAGATGATATTTTCTTTGGTTTGACTAAACAATTAATCCATTAATTGTAAACCTGTTGAGCAAAATAATCTATTATTAATTTGATGACTCTCATGAATTTAGATTCTTTGGTCTGAGCTCACTGTAGTAATTAAAGATCGGTTTCACTGTCACTGACTCAATAAAATGTTAAAATCATTTACATTCATTTTGATTTGCATTTGGCTCTAATAGGAAACGCCTGCTTCATTACTGCTGATTTAAAATAATCACGTTTTCATGAGTGCATGTTTTACCTGTTTAAACAGTGTAAAGCAAATATTTGCACCTGAAGCTGACGTGTAAAATTCTGTGTGTTTTTGTTCTAAAAACCAGTTAAAGTTATTTTCCATAAAATAAATCCTAATGTGGCGTCTCTGATTTTCCTGCGATTTGACTGTGTGAATCAGACTCAGCCTCAGTTTCATCCCAGAAATCTGCACTGAACACAAAGAAAATGCAGAGGAAGAGAAACCTGACAACACACCAGGAATCAATCCGAGTCACGCAGAAAAAAAGATCTCAGAATTAAAAACAGAAAGTGTGTCTGGAGCAATAAATGCATCCCAAGCTTCTCAATCAGGTGTGAGTGTGTCGGGGAACAGGTGTTATTAATCGTGGAGCCCAGTTGATTATTAGCACATTAAAGGCAGCGAGCGGCGTTCATTTATGAGTAAACCTTGTTGTTTCTCTGTCAATAGGTGTGGTGTGTTTTTGTGGTCGTGGGGAATCAGAGTGCGGGGTCTGTGTGTGTTTGTGTTGAAATGGATTGTTTTGTCCAACTATACTTCCTGTCAGGAGCTTCCTCTCTCTATCTCTCTCTCTCACAGGGAGAGTTGGTTCATGTCAGTGTGGGAGGAGGAGTGGGCGGGGCTTGTTCATGATGGGGGTTTTTTGTTTTGTTTTGTTTTTTTCTCCTATTTTTGTTAGCACCTCCCGCAATCTATTCTGGGTGCAGTGAGGTTCCCCGTCAGGCAGGGTGAGAGGTTGGGTGTACCCACTATATCCCCCCCCCCCTCCGCCTGTTCTCTCTGTTTACATCGTTATCTCTCGCCCCTTGCTTGCCCTCCTCCCCCTCTTCCTCCCTTCCTGTACGTGCTGCTAAGCAGATGCCAGCCAAGCAGCCAGGAGCCCTTTGTCCCCGAGTCACCTCCCATCTACAGTTCTCGCCCCTTTAATTAATTCATTTATTTCCTGACGTGGTAGATGCAGCTCAGCCGGAGGTGGGAAAACTGTGACATCATTGGTCATTAGATGGGAGGTGTTTGGCTTTATCCGTGGAGTAAGAGGAAGAAAGAAAGAAAAAGAAGCTGGGCTGTGAGGCAGACGCTCAACAGTTTATAGGATAGTGAGCACTAACAGTGCGTTTAAGTCATATGGGAGAAAGAAGACGGTCCACTGCCTGCTTGCCATCACCCTCAATTAGCTTCCAGAAGTTGCCTGTGTAGCTAAAGCCCAACAGAAACTTCGATGAGACCAGAAGAAGCAGCTGGTTGTGGCTGAACTACCCTCTGCCCATGTCTCTACCCATGCCCCTCTTTAGGTTTCCAGAAGCAGTCCAGTCAGATGAAAGTGGGCTTTGATTGGAGCATGACTGATATACCTGTGAAGCTGATATTGGCTATTTCCCAATATATCATTATCAGAATGTATAACAGCCGAAAAATAAATCAAAGTAAGGAAGACACGGGAGAAACGATTACTTGTCCACGAGAGGACACTCTGCAACTTCCCTGTTGGCAACATATGTTTGGAAACTCCCACCAAATTCAGTCTTTAAGTCTGATGTTATTAGCCATTTCCGGGTCCAAACTTTGCTTCAGGTCCCAAAGTCAAATGAACACTGTGGCATAACTGAGAGTTAAAAACTGTCTAAATTCTTTCATGTTCAATAAAATGGTCAGTGTGGTTTCTTTACCAGGTGTAACAATTACATTTAACATCCGGGCATCCATGAAAACTGAATTTATGAAGTTTAACGGAGTTTGAAGTTAGCAGGGAGTTAGCTCGCTAGCTTCCATGTTTAAAAGTTGCTACAGTGGTAATAAAAACCCAGAGACCGACAGTGATTACTGACCATTTTTGGGTCTTGTTCATATTAAATAGAACAAGATACAAAACATTAAAATATGTTAAAAAGACAACAGCTTAATAAACACACAGCAGTTTGAACCCGGAAGCAGGGTTCATACGTCATCACTTAAGAAACGAATAGCAACCAGCTATTGATCCATGCGGAGGTGGGCGGAGTGTAATCAAATGATCCTTGACTTGTGATAATAAAATAAGGTTACTTTTACTCCATCATCATAATATTGCTGCAGAGACTCATAAATAACAACCTAACAAACGTCTGGGAACTTTGTTCATGTTTCCTGTGTTTTAAATTTTTACTTTTATATTTTGAATCAGGTTTAAACACACTCAGGCTCTAGCTTTTAGGGTAGAGTGTAGCTGAATGTGCCAAAAACTGCAGTACCTCTAACATCCAGCAGAGGCTCCAGCAGCATTCAAAATGGTAAATGGCCTGTATTTATATAGCGCTTTACTAGTCCCTAAGGACCCCAAAGCGCTTTACATATCCAGTCATCCACCCATTCACACACACATTCACACACTGGTGATGGCAAGCTACATTGTAGCCACAGCCACCCTGGGGCGCACTGACAGAGGCGAGGCTGCCGGACACTGGCGCCACCGGGCCCTCTGACCACCACCAGTAGGCAACGGGTGAAGTGTCTTGCCCAAGGACACAACGACCGAGACTGTCCGAGCCGGGGCTCGAACCGGCAACCTTCCAATTACAAGGCGAACTCCTAACTCTTGAGCCACGATCGCCCCAAAACAAAAAATGGGGCAGAGACAGACATGCAGCAAAGAGCCACGGGTCGAACTTGAACCCGGGCTCCCCACTCTCCGGGCCACCAGCGCCATTTGGTCGTAATTCTGCGCTTCTGAGCTGATTTTTGCTTTAAAATCACAGAAAATAATCCGATTAAAGTGACGAGAAATGCTAAAGTCTTTTAAAACTGACCTTTGACCTCTCGACTGTTCTCAGGTCAGCCGTGTGGACAGACAGACAGCAGCAGCCATGGAGCAGAAGTCGTACGTCGAGTACCATGACCTGGAGGCTGCCGAAGCGCTCGTCAGCATGAGCTTCTGGGGTCAAAGGTCGCACAAGCCCCGCCCACTGACGCCCACCTCTGACTCCTGTGACTCTATCCAACTCCACTCGGAGGGCACAGATACACCAAAAGACCTGATCGCCCTCTCCTCGCTGGTAAGAACCAATACAGTCAGAACGTTAGAAAATGTTAAATGCACACGCATGACTAAATGACCTCATCAGACACATCGTTACCATATTTATAAAAATGTAACACAAAAAATTCTTTCTAGGTTTTTCATTATTTAGTTAACTACTTAATTTGTTTTAAGTAATTTTCTTCTGTGAATGAATTCGTAGCATTTGGGATCCGTCTGTCTAACACCTGCTTTCTCTCTCAGTGTATAACTCCGCCTCAAAGTCCAAGCTTCGCCGAGGCCTCTGCAACCCCCATCCTCACCATCGCCTCCAAACCGCACTTACCCTCCCCCGCCCTTCACAGTGACCCCCATGCCGTCACTTCAGAGACCTCAGCACTTGCACCTCACTCAGAGTCAACCCGTGTGGCTCCGCCCAGCAGAGCGATGGCCACCAGTGTCATCCGCCACACCGCTGACAGCCTCAGCCTTCCTCTGCCCAACACCGAGCTGTCAGAAACTTCCACGCAGCCTCTGCCACCACTTCTGCAGACGCTTCCAGAGGAGAAGGACGACCCTCCCCCAACTCCCGACACCCCCCCATCGCCTCCCGCCTCAGCTTCTCCACCTCACTCGCTGTCTTCCTCACCGCTGCTCTGCCAGGTTTTCCCGGTGAACGGCCGAACGGGGATGATCTCCGCCTTCGTCCAGGCCCCAGTTCAGGTGCAGGGGCCGGGCGGGCCCAAGCCAATCCTTCCCCAGTCTCCCACTTCCAGCTTCGCCCAGCCGCTGCTGCTGGGCTCCGCCGTGCCACAAGGGACTGTGATGTTTGTGGTGCCACAGCCACCCGTGCCCCAGCCGCAACCAGGCCCGCAGACCGTCATGACCTTGGGCAACACCAAGCTCCTCCCACTCGCCCCAGCTCCTGTTTACATGCCGTCAGGAGCGAACAGTGGCACCTCGCAGGCAGACTTCTCTCGCAGACGGGACTACGTGTGCACCTTCCCTGGGTGCAAAAAGACCTACTTCAAGAGTTCACACCTCAAGGCTCACCTGCGCACACACACAGGTATGAGTCACCTCAGGGGAAGGAGAACCACAGACAGACACTCACCTGTCTTATAGACATGAGCTAACCACTTACGTGTCCTCTTGTTCCACAGGTGAGAAGCCATTTAGCTGTCACTGGGAGGGCTGTGACAAGCGGTTCGCCCGCTCCGATGAGCTTTCCCGCCACCGCCGCACGCACACTGGTGAGAAGAAGTTTGTCTGCAGCGTGTGTGAACGGCGGTTCATGCGCAGCGACCATCTGACCAAACACGCCCGACGGCACATGACTACCAAGAGGCCGTCATCGTGGCCCGGCGAAACCCGAGACCTCAGCAAAGGCGCCCTGCCAAAGGGTCAGAACAGAGGACCGGCACTTCCCGTTGGCGTGCTGGTTCCTGCTGCCAACTAACTAACAGACTAGTGTCACTCACAGGGCCATCTCAGGAGCCCCGGGGGGAGGGGCCAAACACCGACCAGACTCTTAAAGAGTGACTGTGACTGGTTGTTTCAATCAGCTCCGCCCACCACATCAGGACGATGTTTTGTACTCGGCTACGTTTACACGACCTCAGAACAGGGTCAGACACACCTGGACTCATTTTACAGGGACCTGTCCTGCTCACTTCCTGCTCTGAACGGTAGCTTAGCATGAATGGCAGTTTAAAATAAGCCATCCATTCATGATCTCTCTAAAAAAAGACGCCATGGCTCAGTTCTTACTGGCTTCTCATTGGCCAGGGTCTGGAAGCCTGCTGAGGGGAGAACAGTAGATTTACTATATTACTATTATAGATAAGCTATATTAGTATATGGAAGTTCAGGAAACAGGCGCCATTGAACGAGGGCGTTTTGTCCTTAACCGACCAATCAGCTTCACTGTGAGAAAAATTGAAGGACCTTTATTACCAGGAAGTGATTGCCCTTCTATATAAGGAGATCTGTCACTAGCTGCTGTCAGCTTGTCACAGAAGTGACAGGAAAAAACCCAAAAAGACCCAAAAACCCTGTTGGTCCCATGTTTGAAGTTTCAGCACATGTATGACGCAGACAGGAGAGCAGAGCAGGTCCCTTCAGGAGTTTAAGGCCGTCCTTCGAGTGGAGGAGGCGCTCAGATGAATCCAGTTCTTTTCTATGTTCATGCTGCCGAGAGTTGAACGATCTGAGTGCCGCCGTTTTCCTGTTACTTTTGTTAACGTAGACATAGCCGTCATCAGCAGAGGACGGCAAGCTTTCTCAACCATTCTCAGGACATTTTATTCCCACGATCCACAAACACACCGCCGCAGGAGGAGGAGGACCTGAAGGCACCAGGCTGCTACTCACTCACAGACATCCACACAAAGCCGATGTTGCACTGGAATATTTTTGAATCTCACTTGTTTTTGTACTCTCTCTCTCTCTCTCTCTCTCTCCCCCGCCGTGTACCATCACGGCTGCGTCTTTTTAGCGACTCGTTAGCGACCTGTTAGCGACTCGTGTACACTCTTATTGTTTGCCAAAGCCTCAGTATCATGCTTCTTAGCCCACTTCTGTTCTGACTGTAAATACTGTAAATATCTTGATATCTATATGAGTGTTATGTGTAATCCAATCTACATTTATTCACAGTACGAGATATTAATATTTTAAGAGTCTGTGGACAGTATTCATTACTGTGATACTACCTACTATCTTTGCTTTACACATTATTATTATTATTCTTATTATCATTGTTAATATTATTATTATTATTATTATTTAATAAACATTCGTTGAGGAAAGTGCTGTTTTTGATAGTTTGATTTGGCCCATAGTGTAGCCAGTAAAAATACCTCATGTTATTAAATGTTATTCTTAATAATAACAGCTTATATTAAAATAATCCTTTTCTTTTTCTTTCGAACATTTACCTGTACACCACGGTGATGGTGAAGAAAATGGCTTTTATAATAAAATGTTACCACGAGGCTGGCACCAGCTGTTTTTTGCGTTTGTCTGCAGTCATTGTTTCACTGAGAATTTCAACAGCTGGAAAAACTTTACTCATCAATACTTTTGTGATTTTTGACTAAAAGTCGAATTTTGTACTTGGCGTCTGTGTTTTAAGCAAAACTAAAACGCTGCAGTGAAGCACATTGCTCCAGCCTGGCTCATGTTACTGATCCAACTCCACAGTAAACATGCAGCACATTTTAAATCCACGTGGATGCCCCGGGGGTATTTGGGGTTCAGTAACTTGCTCAGGGACTCTTCAGATGGATGCAGTAGCTGAGGAACCTCAGAGTGATTAGCATCTCGCTCTAAATCTTGAGCCAGTCTAAGCACCGTGATTTTTAAAGGCGCTATATAAATACAGGCCATTTACCATTTACCATTTTTTTTGGAGGGGAACCCTCAGGTCGGGTGTAGCTTTTCAGTAAAGTCCCATACTGGATGTTTCTTTGCATGTAGGCGAGTGAGTGAATTCAGTGAATAATCAGCATTGTTGACCTCAGTATAAACTGATGTCTGATTTGTTGGTGTGTAAACTCCACCACAAGCTGCACTGACCTGTCTGTATGTAATCACCATACTTCAATCTGTTTTTCACCATGTTTAACATAATTCAGCAGCTGCACATCCTGTACAGATCCAATATCTGATTTTAAAAAATGTATTTTATGTTCACATAAAACATTTACATTTCCAGTTTAACACGTCACTTGCTCTGCAGTGCTTACCTTTAAAAATAATCTCTCATCTTGCTCAACTGTCCTCCTTTTCCCCATCTCGGAGTGAGGTTCTCATTCGTCTTCCTGCCTGTTGCACAGCAGCTGGGCCTTTGTCACACAGCATGTCTGAGAGCTAAACTGCACACTAAGAGTCTGTGTTTGCTTATATTTGATGAACTCATTTAAAAGTTGGATTTTAAATTTCCTGCCACTTAAAAAGCTTTCCTCCCTTACAAACAAACAAATGACCTCTAAATTCAACTTCTACACATACAAACATGTGATTTTATGATCTGACATTAAGATCAATTAAAAGGTAAGTCTAATTTACTTATTTAAAATTATTTTTTCATTTGCCAGTGGACAGCCATCTTTAAAATGGCCACCATCTTGAGTTTTAAAATGGCTGGTGGGCTTTAAAAACAAAACTGTACAATAAAGGAGTTGATGTGGCCTCAGAGCAGGAAGATCCTGGCTTTGAATGCACCAGCCGGGGTTCTCCCTGTTCCTTGGTGGGTTCTCTAGCTTCCTCACACATGTGGTTTAGGTTAACTGGTAACTCCTGGCCAAAGCTGTGAATGTGAATGTGAATCTCTTCACTCTCTGACAGCTGGATGGATAGTCTCCATGTTAGCTGGCATATATGAGAGAGATAAGTGTGTGTACTTATATCCCCCCAGGAATAGTCTTCCTGTAAAGCTCAGTTATCGGCTGAACTATTAAACATTTTAAACCTCATTAATACATGAAAATTAGCACCTGTTCTAGGCTAACTCGCACTTGTGTAATGTTTCTGTTAAAATGGTAAAAAATAAACGACATCAGCATGTTTTCACAAATTAAAGGAATATTTAATGTTGTAATATTAGATTAACAGAATAGAACAGTAAAGATTGCTTATAAAATATATATATTTTAGGCTTGCTATAGCAAATTTAAATGTTATGTTATGTTTAAAATACTTTTTAAAAATAGTTTGGGCACAAAAAATTAAAGCATTAATTGGCATTAAGGACATAACCAGGTTAGCGTTGCATAAAGCTAGCTAGTACTGGCTTCATCCACAGGTCAGAAATATCCAACTGTTTAAAACTGACTGTAGGGTAATTCTGAAAACACCACACAAAGAAAACCCTCAAAGCAGGACCGAAAAAGAAGATTTGGTTGAATGTTTTTATTTTTATGTGAAAACAAGTCGGACACCACAAAGTCAATGCTTTTATATATTTCCGGTATAAAGTTTGGCGCTCAGGAGAAAAACAAAGGAAAGGGACGGGGAAAAAAATGACCATTGGAACTGCTCATCCCAAAATGCATCCCAACGAATGACCTCTGATAATTTTTTTGATTTCAGTAAAAACAAAATACAGTGTGTAATTTGTGTACTTACTGTTGTGTGTAACTGTATTTGGGGCTGCGTTTTGTTCCTGACTGCAGTGCCCACTTTTTGACTTTGCTGTTAAACGTTTCCATGGAAACAGCACCCTGTACCAATCAGAGACATTGCTTTTTGAGTTTAGGATTGTGGGTAGAGTAGTTCTTTTTCTCGACATCGTTAATAAGAGTGTTATTCTTCAAACATCGTAGCTGTCAATAAGACGCCTGTGGATGGCACATAACCAGAGTCCCTGTGGACATTTATAAAGGTTACTGCTAATAAATAATAAACTGTTTAAACTAACACAGGTTCTTCTGTGTGAAGGTTAGCTAATGCTCACAATCCAATATCACATTACAAATGAAACATTTCATTCACATGCAAACATTCACGCTCACTTTTCTGATTGTTGTTCCTATACATTCAGAGGAATGCATAAAAAATGAGCCTCACACATATCAAGTGAAACTCGTATGTTTTGTTGTTATTTTTTGTCTTTTTGGATCATTTTAAACGCCCACCGTGTTCAGTCAGCGGCATTCCTAAATAAATCACAGCCAGTCCTCTTTATTTTCCTGATTTTAAGTCCTTCACTGGGTAAAATGGCGGCTTCGTTGCGCTGTGTGGAGATAAATGAGGTTAATTCTCCGGCTTCACAGTTTCGTTTCCTCCGTGTGTGAAGTTTCTGCTCCACGACAGCAGAGTTACACAACCTGAGCTCCGCGCTCTCTGCCCACACCACCAGGTAGCAACCGCCATCCAATCACCACGTGGGGCTGAGGGGGTGTGACCAATGGGAGCACACGTCGTCATGACTTGGCCCGTGAGAGGGGGCGTGTCATCTGTGTGGAATGGTTTCCGCCCCTTTGTCTTACTGACCGACATTCGGCTGGAGCCAAAGTAAAATATAAAGTAAAAATAGAAGAAAAAACAGTGGAGTCTGGTGGAGGCCGTGGGCGGGGAAACAGTGACGCCATGTGGTAATGTGAGGTATTAAACGCACTACAGGACAATAAAACAAACGATTATGACATAATCACAAGTATTACCCCTGAGAGCAGATATGTATGAGCCTAATCTGGCTCAGTTATGGCAAATGACCAGTGGGCGCTGGAGAAAAGTAAACATAACATTAAAAACCTGAACAAAAACCATGTAAACCTTAACACATGGGGGGAATATTATTCAGCAGTAAAATACTGTGATCCACAAATGATTTCAAAAGGTGGGTTCAGAGGATTTATTTTACCCCCAAACAGATTAAAATCAACCCCAAATCTTCAATAAATGACACATTTAATATTTCAATTTGCAAAACAAAACAAGGGTATGGAGGGAGGAGACACTGGAGGGAGAGGGGTGAAGCCAAACACCCCTCTCCAGATGGAAATCTGACAACAAACCTTTGGAGCAGAATATTTCTGATGTGGCTTCTTGTTTTCATGTCTAATGACAAATATAAAAATGACTCTCAAAATGCCTCAACACTGGTGTTTTTCTGCATCAAGTACAGAAAAGATTTAAAGAATGCTGACCAGTCAGTGGTAGATGCTCCTGGATTGGGAGCTTTGGCTACTGCACACATGGCTTTCCTTCGTGATGAGGGAACTGTTGTTGATGCTCCCACTTTAGGTACTGGGAAATAATGGCTACTCATTTGGCAGGCAAGCGGGAAAATGGGATCTGGAAGGGCTGTTTTCAATCTGAAGTCCAGCATTATCTCCACTGTTTGGCAGAAGCTCCAGGTTGTTGTATTTCCCTCCTATAGCCAAACTCATCTCTAACTGAGAAGTGCCCAATGAGTGTGGTGTCATCTGCAAACTCTAAATTTTACTGACTCAGTTGGTCAGTTTTCCTAATCTTTCCATGAATGGTCTGATGGTGTACTGCTATAAATTATGGGATGTAATGGCCTCTTCTGCCTCTATAAAGGATCCTTCAGTGTCTCCTCTACTAAAGGAGGTAATAAAGGAAACACTGAAGCTCCTTTCCTCAGTATTTAGAGGATTCAATCAGCTCTGATTATGGCTGCACAGACTTCTAGATCAGTCTCTACATTTGACTTTCAAAGTTTGTTTCTTCTCTGTAATGTTTGAGCAAAAATGTTCAGCTCTCATTTCAAGACACACTTTGGATCACTGTGTTGTGTTTTTATTTGCTGGGAAAAAAAACACAACATCTCGCCATTAAATTTCCATTCTGCTATACATATGAAGGAAATGTACTGCTATGTGCTGGCAGGGTTTAATGGATTTATTTGTTTTGATGATACTAAACTGGATATTTTCATATTGATGACTCTGAATTCAGCTGCTGGAACCTCCAACTGATATTTGATGGAAAAACATTCAGTATAGAAGAAAACTGGCAGACTAATCAATAATAAAAGTAATGTTTGGTAGCAGGTTTGACTGAGCTCAGAGGCGGGATGGAAGAAGCTTCTCATTAACAGTAAATCTGAAGCTTTTAACACTGCTGATTGTTTTTTGAATTGACTGAATATTAATGGACTGAAGCTTCCAGCCACAGTGATTCATTGTGTGTCAGTGAATGCATTGCGTGTGCTGGGCTGCAGCTTCATGGTTCCATCTAGTGGACTGATAGTAGAAGTAGAGCAGCTGATGGCAGCTTCCTCTGCCTCGCACTGGTGTCTGACTGCATTCAGCTGACATTGAGAGGAAGCAGAAAAGAACTGGCTGATATTTGGACAACACACATGATGGAAAGGAGGACTTCAGTTGATGTGCACATGAATGATTTGTGTTTCCTCTGCAGGTGAACTTAGAAAGTGAGCGTGAGCGGATGTGAATGTGAATTCAGCAGCATGGAGCAGTGTGAGCACAGAGAGGAGGGAGTTCCTACCCTTGAATCCACCCTGTGTGGGGAATATGAGAGCCAGACCAAAGCTTGGAGGTGAGAGGACAATCTCTGACTGCCAGGACTCTTCTCCAGGTCACAGCTCAGCACTCACATCACTGCTCTATCAATATTCACAGGAACCTACCTGATGATGATGATGAGATGATGAGATAGCTGTCATTTGTCAGTTGCAGGTCTTTTGCCCACAACCAAGATGACAGACCTTGCTGACCGTACATACAATACAAACATCACATTGGGGAGACAGGTCAGGCTAGGTAGCGAGGAAAAAAACATTGAAATGTGTAACACAGAAGGATAATGCAGGAATGCACAGGTATCAACAGACCATAACACAATAAACACAGACAGCAACATGGGAAAGAGTTCCAGTGTGTACATCTGATCTGGGACCGCTGCAATCTTTCGACTGCGCCTCCAGCTGACCCGATGTCCACATCATGGGGGAGGTAAGCGTTGGAGGTGGCGTTGGATAGGGAAGGTGATGCGTCAGTGAGTGCTTATCAGTATCAGTATATGTATGTGTGTGCGTGTCCATAGTTCAGCTGAGACAGTGTCCTTCGCCCCGCCAGGCTAAGTAAACAGTCTTCCAGCCAACCCAGGTGGCCTTGTAGGGAATGGGAAGGAACAGACTCAACACAGTCGTTATCAGGGAGTTTTTGTTCGGCTCCAGCCTTGAGCCCACAGCTGGCGCCGAAGGGGTAGCCGGATTGTGATGGTAATTTTTATTTTGCAAACAACTCATGAGAATTTCAAGCTGTTTTTAACACTCCGACACTGGTCTCTCAATGTCCCGTTAATAGCTGCGAGTTTCTCCGTGATGTTATTAGCCGTCGATTCTGTGGTCTTGTCACTCTTTTTTGCTCACATAGCAGATTCTGAGACCTCACGACCGCAGCCAACTGATCCGAGATGTAGCTTCCACCCAGAGATGTTGTTCTGAGTTGATTCTTTCCTGATGTAATGTAAACCTGGACCTGGACCCAGCTGTGTGTACTTAAACGGTGTAAGCCAACAACCCTGTACTGCAGAAAGAGGAGCTGTTGTTCGGAACTCACTGATAGCTGTCAGTTTTGAACATCTGATGTTGTTTCTAGTCTCTAACCAGCATCTCAAAGGAAGCCACTGAGCAAGGAATTCATTTATTCTATTAAAAAAAAGTCAAAGATCCTGAATTTTTATATTATTCTGAAGAACAATGGATTTCCTTTTTAGAGAGGAACAATACACCAGCTTTATCTGCATATACATTAATGTAAAGGTGGTCTGGAGAGGTAAAATAATTTCATACTCTTCATATAAAAAACTAAGACACTGAAACATGCACTTCAGGAGGTGAAGAAACTGGAGACCCTTCCTTAGGGATTAATAAAGTATTCTGATTCTGATTCAGCCACATGCCAACAGAAATTATTTGTAAACTTATTAAAAACACAGAATCTAAATACTTTCTTTTTTTTTTTTAAACAGCAATAAAATGGAAAACTGTTCTGTTCTCTAATTTAAAAAAATAAACAATCAGAAAAATCGTCAACAGAAGATGCATCTGGACACATCACACAAGATCACAGGGTAACAAACGTTTTAGACAATATTACTCAAAATTAAACACTCAAGAGGGAGGAAACCTGTAGGGGGTATTTTACAAGCCTGAACATTCCAACTAACAGGCAGATTTTCCAGTGCCAGTGCAGCTAGCTAAACAATGAGGAATCACTTACTACTAAAGAGACAGACAGTGAAAGTGGACAGTATATTTGACTTTATATTCTTGGTATACTCTTTGTATTCTTCTGCTATCTGTACCTGAGCAGTGGTAATGCGCACTCTTTGGTTTTAACTTAAACGTGACGAGGGGCAGCACAAAAGTGATCAACTTAAACTGATTTTTAGTTTTAGCATCCTTATTTTTCCCAGAATTATTGGTTCTGTAACTCGTTAAGATAGGATAAGATAAGATAAGATAACCTTTATTAGTCCCACACGTGGGAAATTTGTTAACAGACAGAGATACATCTATGTCCATTTTTGATGTAAATTAGCCTTTATACATTTAGTGTTTCATTTCAACAGGTGTTTAGCCTCTCTCACAACTTTAGTCAACCTGTATTTCGACTCTTTGAAACTGTCACTGATCCTACTCCAAGAGTGTTAGTAAGTCTGGAGATGTGGGACCTGATTCACCTGAGTTGCTGACCAGAGGGAAGCAGGTCAAACAGGTACTGGGCAAGGTGTGAGGTGTCACCTGTGATGGCCCTGGTTTACCTGAGACAGGAAGATCTGGCGATGGCCTCCAGGGTTGGTTGGACCCTCAGTGCAGCCTTCCTGTTCTTACTCATAGCCCCTGAGTACCAGACATCAAGCTGGAGGAGAGCACGCTCTCCAGTGAGGAGTTGTAGAAGGCCAGCAGCAAATTCTGGTCCAGGTTATTCTTCCTCAGGACATGGAGGAAGTGCGGCCGCTCCTGGGCCCTCTTTACTAGGGCAATGGTGTTGTGGGTCCAGTTGAGATCAGCAAATATGTGGATGCTCAGAAACCTGAAGGTAGAGACAGATTCCACTCATTCTCCATTGAGAGGGGAGTGAACCTGTCTGTGCCTCCTGAAATCAATGACGAGTTCTTTTGTTTTAAGGACATTAAGCTTCAGGTTATTTTCTGAGCACAAGTTCTCTACCTCCCCATTCTCATCTCCATCAGAGGTAAGCCCAACCACATTGGTGTGATTGGCATACTTGATGATGGTGTTGGTTGGGTGGGTAGGTGCACAGAAGGGGGCTGATCCTGTGGGGATCCGGTGCTGAGTGACAGTGGTGTTGAGAGGTTGGGCCCAAGTTGGACTGATTGAGGTTGGTTTGTGAGTCTTCAGTCTGACTGAGTCATTCATAAAGTATTCTGTTCCAGCTTCTGGAGGACAACATCATCACTTTTGTAAAGAATGAGCGGAAGAAGATCCAGAAGGTTCTGAGTCCAGATTATCCAAAATGCTCAAAGAGACAGAGGAAGGATGAGGAGGTGCTGAAGATTAAGGATGAGGAGCAAAGGAGGTGCACAGAGTCATTCATGACAATCACATTGTACTTCTTGAGGAGAATGAAGCAGGAGGAGCTGGGCGATCAACTGCAGAGCAGTAAGCAGATTTCTATAAAGATTACTGTTTTTGCTCTTTAGGGGAAAGAAATTGTCATGTAAACTTTATAAAGCATTAACTGATATTCTGATTTTTTTTTTTATTCAGAACATGTTGCTGCAGTTTGTCAGTGAAGCTGCTGTCTCTGGGACTTAAGAGTCCTCACTGTAAACTGGAAATTCTCAGGTTAGATCACACTGTTGGATTTGAGATCTGTTTGCCAAATAGACATTACATTTACTTCAGTAAGTAAATTGGGGGGTTTTAGTGCTTCGTAAGAACACAAAACAGACAAAGTGCTTTACAGTAGTATCAATAAAACCAAAGCAATGCCCCCAAAACAATAGGGAAACACATACATCAAATAAAATGAACACAAAGCTATTCCACGTTTTTGAAACTAAAGTTTGAAAATTTGGCCAATCGACCTTATTTTTTAGATGGGTAAATGCAGGAACTAGGGTGTAAGCTCGGAGCCATTCAGTAAGTGGGTGCCTCAACCCATATGGCCATAAAAGTAAGAATCCATATTTTAAATTGAAATCTAAACCTAACAGGTAGCCAGTGCAAAAGCTTTAAAAGCGGGGTAATGTGTGATTAATAAAACAGAGTGAATTGTAAACCTTTGATCAGCATTTAGGGCAGATTGAAAAAGGCATTTAATAGATGCTTCAATCAAACCAGAAAACACTTCATAACAATAATCCAAATGTGAAGAGATAAAAGCATCAGGAATCTTCTATTCAGTTTATAAGCCCCATTTATATGTTTCCCTTGGGACATATTTTTGAAAGGTATAATTTTTTTGTTATCACTGCTTTGCCGATGAGATTCAACACTATATTCCAGTCAAAGAAAATGACAAAGGGTCATTTTAACCACTGCTTAAGTGATCTAAAAACTTTATATGTCTAAATGAGAATAAGACTGTGGTGGTTGTTTTTGGTTGCCCCAAACAGCTCAACAACTCTGCTTGCACTCTTGGCACTTTAGCTTTTCACACTCAATATTTGTAAATGTAATTAAGTAGGGTCATCTGCTTAAATGTATCTATCAGTATTAGGCTAATGAATGTGTGTGTGTGTGTGTGTGTGTGTTTCAGTCGCTTTGTTTTTATCTTTTTAATGGTAAACTTGCTTAAATCAGTACCCTGTGACACTATCACCACTCATTTCTTTCCCATTACCTATGTTGGGTAAAAAAAATCTAGTCATTTTATTTGAACTTTTTTTCTTGGAGTATTTATATTTCTTTATTTAATTAGTAAATTATTGGAAGCTAAGGGATTTATTGTGATAAGGGCAAAGAGTTAAAAAACGCACAAACTCAGAAGTTCTAACAAAATATTTTAACACATTGTTTTTTCTCTTGTCCACTATTTTACTTTTCAGGTTGAGGAGCTGCAATCTTTCAGAGATAAGCTGTGAAGTGCTTTCTTTAGCGCTCAGCTCCCAGTTCTCTAGTAAGAACACCTCGCAGGATTCAGGAGTGAAGCAACAGTCTACAGGACTCAAGAGTTCATACTGTACACTGGAAACTCTCAGGTCAGATCAACATATACATTTGTTTATTCCTTCAGAAATTTAAAAAATAAGAATTGTAGCTACCAAATACAGGTTAATTTATGTGTTATGTTTTACTTCTATCTACGTTACTTAAACTGTCAAATTTCTTAACTGCTTAACTAAACAAACTTTGGGAAGGGAATTTTTTAACCATCACCGAAACAAGATTAAATATTGCAGAATATACTTCTTCCTGTACCATGATTACGTGTTAAAACCAGTGTTGTCTTATTTTTTTTCTTATTAATTCTTCCAGACGAGAAATTGTAGACTCTCACAGAGAAGCTGTGAAGCTCTGTCCTCAGCTCTCAGCTCCTTGTCCAAGTCTTAGAGAGTTGGACTTGAGTCACAACGAACTGTGCGGTTCAAGGGTGAAGCACCTGAGGAGTCCCAAGTGTACAATTGTCAGGTCAGATCAAGAGATATTTTTGATTCTTTGAGAAAATAACCAATGAGAAAAGATGTTGTAAACATTATACCTTTTAAACATAATTTTCACTGTTAGTATTGCTAAGTGTTCTCTAACAAGACTGAAGCATTTTCATCTGTGAAAACACAGAATTTCATAATCTAATAAAATTTTTGGCAGATTTGCTTTGATCTCATATTTTCACAATACTTTAAAAGTAACTATCAGTCTGTTCTGGCACATTGTGATGAAGCAATCAGATTATAGTATACAACATCACTGAAAATGCTCACTATCATGCACTTTTGCAAAAGCTGCAGTAAAAAACTATGGAAACTGTTTTACTGGTAAATGATACATAAATAAATAGGGCAGCACGGTGGCACAGTGGTTAGCACAGCAAGAAGGTCCTGAGTTCAATTCCACCATAAGGCCTGGGGTTCTCCCCGTGTTTGCGTGGGTTCCCTCCGGGTACTCCAGGTGTCCGTCCAAAGACATGCAGTTTGTGGGGATAGGTTAACTGAATATGCTAAATTGCCCATAGGTGTGAATGTGAGTCAAACAATTTGTGGTAACTTGCTATTTTTAATTGAACAACAACAAAAATAACATTATGTTTTATCATCGTTTAACACTGAGATTTCTACTACAACACTTAATAAACCACTGTACATAAGTATCATATCTGTAATGCAATTATTTAGCATTATTTAATAAAACTTAATTATTTAATTTCCTTCTAGAACCACCTAGGCTGTTCTAAAATATCTGTTCATTACATTATTTTTGTGACCATAGACGGTCACGTAAGGGTTTCTCAACAAACACATTCAGTTATGATCAAATATGTTCACAGTTCGATTAAAATTGATCCAACTGATTACCATTATTGCTCAGTAGCAGACAGTAACTGCAAAACTGAGTCATTGTCCATCCCGGACACCAGGGGCCGAAACTGAGCGACCCTTTCTCCTGCAGCCAATTAGATAACCCGGAAGCAGTAACAGGAAGGTCTCCAGCTGGATATGGGTTTGATGAGGTCTGATTTTTGAGGAAAGTGAAGCTCAAAGTTTGTCTTCAGAGGCTAAAAGCTGCTCAGATCAAAGATACAGAACATAAATCAGCCTTTAAATCAATTTATTTCTGCTCGAGTGACTCAAAGAAACCGACTAATTCCTGCAGATTCGTTTTTCGTTTACATATTGCATATGTTTACAGATTTTTGTTGATGCCAGTCTCTGATATGCAAACACACAGGACGCCTGTAAATGGAGAGTTATTGTAATGTCGGGCGTGTTACGTGTATTTGGCGCTAAATCTCCATGGTGACAGCTCATTTAGATGAGAGGGAAGCAGAAAAGGCGCCGTTGACTGAGCTTTAATGTGAGTTTAAACGACAGCCCTGATGACAGACACTTTAAAGCAGAAATCAGTTATTCAATGTCCATATGAGGATCCACATGATTTGGAACAATCCGCTGAACTCAACTGCACGAACACAGATGTAAATCTTGACTCTTTCGGCGTTAATGTCTCATTACAGAAGCCTTTTTCTTTTCTTTGACAGACATTGTAACGTGTTTTTAGAATCACAGTTTAAAATGCTTAATATGAAAAAATGCGAGGAGCCCTGAAAGGTTTCGTAAGCGCTCGTTTTAATCACTTTGTAAAAGCGGTTACCTACAGTTTTGTAACCCGCTAACAGAGTTTGAATTTCCCGCAATCGTTTAGGGGTTACGTGAGCACTTCTCTCGACCTGACTGGCTGCTTCTTCTTCTTCTTCTTCTATATAGGGTTTACTGGCAGTTGGCAAACAGCAAAATGATGCATTACCGCCACCAACTACCCGACTTGGTCCCTCCCGACGGTTTAAAGGGACTCCTCGTATTGGCCAGCAGTTCTGGCGCCAAGATTCCAATAAAAGGGCGAGCTGAAGCAGAAGCCTTTCACTGTCTCCGTCTGTCCGCTGCTGCTATCTTTGCTTTCGGCAACTTTTAGCTTCTTAGTTTTTTTCTTTTCTTCGTCCTTTCGAACCCGCGAATTCACAATGCTGACCGCGCGCTCCCCGCTCTCCGTGAAGAACGAGCAGACCCTCAGCGGGCAGCTGGACAAAATGTCTCTGGACAAAGAGAACACGGTGAGGCTGCTTCAGGTTCCCGCTCACAGAGGCCGCCGATTCTCTAGCGTCACCGATCAATCACAGGTATTGATAAAGAGTTGCTGTGTGTGCTGACGGTCTGTGTCTCCTTTCAGCCTCCGGGCCCGAACAGCAGCCGCATCCTGGCGTCCCAAACCGCGCGGAGGATCTTCGACGCTGCTGCGGTAAGTGAGAGAAAAGCCGCAGGAAGCTTCGCACTTTTAGCGGATTCCTCATATCAGCGGACCGAGTCGATGCTGAGCTCACTGACGGCAGCTTCGTGTGTGTTACTGTGCAGATATGGCGCCTAAACTGTGGCCGTGGCGCCAACAGTGAGCGGCAGGGCTGAGGTCGGTTCAGGGTTCTAGTTTATTAGGAAGAGCTGCTGTGGTGTTCAGGTTTTATGCCGTTTCTGTTATTTTGTCCACCACCTTCAGATCAGTGAACGATACAGGCAGGAAATCTGCACAAACTTTAACTTTTCACTGTTTTTGCTCCAGAATCGATGAATAAGCTAATCAATAATCCTGAGCAATGATCTTTGTCTTCAGCCCAAAGTGAAAAAGAGCAGCAGCTCGCAGGAGGAGGAGCCTCTGCTGAAGGACAACCCTCGCCGCTTCGTCATCTTCCCCATCGAGTACCACGATATCTGGCAGATGTACAAGAAGGCAGAGGCGTCCTTCTGGACGGCAGAGGAGGTAGGTAGAGCTGTAATGGGGCGGGGCTTGATGCTGGACGCCGTGATGCTGACGTGCTCTTTCTGTGCAGGTGGATCTGTCCAAGGACCTGCAGCACTGGGATGCCATGAAGGACGAAGAGCGCTACTTCATCTCCCACGTGTTGGCCTTCTTTGCCGCCAGCGACGGCATCGTCAATGAGAACCTGGTGAGCCGCTGCGCCTGCTCTTACAGATGGTTTTGAGGTCACGGACCGCTGTAACACTCTTGTTGTCGCTCTTTGACCAACAGGTGGAGCGCTTCATGCAGGAAGTGCAGGTAACGGAGGCCCGGTGTTTCTACGGTTTCCAGATCGCCATGGAGAACATCCACTCAGAGATGTACAGCCTGCTGATCGACACGTACATCAAGGACCCCAAAGAGAGGTACGCAGGAGGCGGGGCCAAATACTGTTCTGTAGTGGCTTAACTGGCCTGTACTGATCTAACTGGTGAGTCACGATGTGTTCCCGCCCTCAGAGAGTACCTGTTTAATGCCATCGAGACGCTGCCGTGCGTGAAGAAGAAGGCTGACTGGGCGCTCAACTGGATCGGCAACAAGAACGCCACCTACGGTAAATAAGCTGCTGCCCATTAGGCCACCTGACGCAATGGTTCCACCTCAAGCAGCTTCATTGATTATTGTCTGTTTATTGATCTGCAGGAGAGCGCGTGGTGGCCTTTGCCGCTGTGGAGGGGATCTTCTTCTCGGGTTCGTTCGCCGCCATCTTCTGGCTGAAGAAGAGAGGCCTGATGCCCGGCCTGACCTTCTCCAACGAGCTCATCAGCAGAGACGAGGTGAGGCGCCCTGTTGGTGTCAGATTGCAGGTATTGATCCAGTGATGATGTCACTCTTAACGTGTGTTTGTGTGCCTGCCGCGTTTAGGGTCTGCACTGTGACTTTGCCTGTCTGATGTTCAAACACCTGGTGAACAAACCGCCCAAGGAAACTGTCATCAGCATCATCAAGAACGCCGTGGAGATCGAGCAGGTGAGTCCCAGCTGCAGGTGAAGCTGCTCTGCTGGGCCCACTGGTTCATGGTGGATTTACTGGTTCAGGATGGCTTTAATGGGTTTATTGGTTTGTGTGCAGGAGTTCCTGACTGACGCTCTGCCCGTCAAGCTCATCGGGATGAACTGCGACATGATGAAACGGTACATCGAGTTCGTGGCCGACAGACTGTTGCTGGAGCTCGGCTTCTCCAAGGTAACGCCCCACACAGGTCATGTAATCATGTGACTGACTTAAAGGCAGAAAAACAGCATCACAACACTCATCTCAGTGACAAGCTAAACTTAAAATAAAACATGATCAGTTCTCCACACAGACACATTTCAGGAACTCTTTGACCTCAGAGAGCAACATGATGAAAGTGATGGTGTGAGTGATGATGAAGTGCGCAGGGGTACGGACCTCAGCCAGTGATGGGGGCTGAGTGCTGCTGCAGAGTCTGATCAGAGGACGAGTGGTTCTCTGATGGGCAGCGGCAGTGCGACACAGACGCCTATCTGAACTCGCCCATGGGTGGGGGCGGGTGACCTCAGGGTGGGGGCAGTGGGTGGAGCTGACTGACATGGTGTTTCTGTGTGCAGATCTACCGGGTGGAGAACCCTTTTGACTTCATGGAGAACATCTCCCTGGAGGGAAAGACCAACTTCTTTGAGAAGCGGGTGGGCGAGTACCAGAGGATGGGCGTGATGGCGACGCCCACGGACAACACCTTCCGGTTGGACGCTGACTTCTGAGGCGGCGGCTGCTCTTTGGACTTCAGCCAGTTGGATTGCAGGCAGGACTGCAGTCGGGTTCAAACGTTTGTTTGTTTGTTTGTTTTTTCTTTCTTTTTGTACATAGACTTTGTAGAGTTTTTATTAAGTCTTATTATAGTTTTAAATATGTACATTTTTGTAATAAAGCAACTGTTTGTAAAAAGCAGACTCTTCAGTTTCACATCTGTAACATCTTTCTAAATCACCGTAGTCCCATCATTTCAGGCCGGACAAGGCTGGAAGTGAGCGACTTGCACTGGACAGCCTAGCCAATGATGTGCTGCTGCTGTCACAGTTGCAGATGTGTTGTACAGAAATGGAGATGATCTTCATTTCTGTACAACTCATCTGATCTGAATTAAGACTCTGAGGCTGAGCAACCACAGCCGTGTATAAATAGACTTTTGGGGTTGTTTAGTCTTAAACAAGTTTTCCGAGAATCTACAAAAATTTCCCCAAGTGTCCCCAAAGTTTTTACCCATCATGGTTGCAGCCTCTTGAAATGAAGACAATGCACTGACTTCTCTACACAATGAGTTGTAGAGGGAACAACAGCCGTGGCAGTTTGTCCTAAAACAACAGCGGTAATCTGCACATTTAAATATTTCAGATATTGATCATTTTTGAGAATATTTTATTTTCATAATGAAGACAGCACTGGTGTTTCTAGTTTAACAAAAACCCTGCAGTCCAGTGGTGGGATGGCATCTCTTTGTGAGACAGAATTGGATGTACTCATGGGATATGTAGTTTGTACTCAGTGTACACTTTGAGGTCCAGTGTTGTATCTGTTAAACTAACAGGCTGCATCAAGTTGATGTCAAGGCCGCCAGCAACATGTGATGTGGAGGGTCAAAGGTTAAGGATTTTCCTTTAATTTGTCACTCACAGGAGGATGTAAGGAAGGATATAACCTGTCTCTGTTCTGGATAAAATTCAAAGGCTGGCGCTTCAGTGTTCATACGTTATAAACATGTGACTCAGACATGATAATATTCATGTCTTGTTTGTCCTGGTGGCTGACAGCAGGTTTGGAGATAATTGAGCAGTTATACATTTTATTCCAAAATAAATAAAAACATTTTCCAGAAGTTTTTCAGTGTTAATCACTCAGCAAACCACATTTTGAAAATAATGTTCACTGAGATGATTTCCTCATATTTTTTTTTTGTTTGTTTTTTTTCTCAGAGGTCAATCGGAAACCTCGCAGTCTCCCATCAATCATTTATTGGAACCACGAGACTGATTTTTCCACCTCCGCAGTCTCTAAGGAGAGGACAGTGACGTCATCACCAAGGACCACAACGTGTTTTACATAACAACAGTTTAGACCAAAAACACGCTTTTTAGTTTAAAGTGGGTTTAACTATATTTCTACGAGAATTCAGTTGACATTACTGTGTGCTCTGATTTTATCTTCGGGTCTGTAGTCTTTGGTCTTATCTTTGAACACGTGATCCGCGTGACGTCATAAACGGAAGTAAACAAACGAAGTAGTCAGAAAGAGCTGCGGAGACGCTATTCTGCGCAAAAATGTCGATTTCCAACCCGAGGCAGGTGTTCCACAACCCGGTAAGATATCCTATGGTTTCGAATTGATCTCTATCATCAGTTTTCATTCTCATTTTCAAGGATAAATCGATTGTTGATCGACGATGCTTCTGTGAAGGGACCAGTTAGCATTTTAGCTCACCTAACAGCCTTAAACAATGACTATCTTATGTTAAACATTCTTTTAAAAAATATTCGAAGTGTTTTAAATACACTGACAAACAACGGAAAGAGTTCGGATTCAATATCATCCGCTAAAAACTTTATTTATAGGAAACCTTTGGTACTGCCGCACTGCGGAACACACGTTCAGAGAGGCTGGCTTGACATGAGTTTCGGTCACATGAGATGCTGTGTGGGTTAAGCGTGTTTTTGTTTTGTTTTTTCAGGTTGAATTAGAGACCATGTATTTAAAGTGTGATTTTAAGTATGTTTGAGTTTAGATGTGAACACATCTGAGACAATTTGTAAAATATCTTCAAAATTGTATTCAGTTTGGCGACGGTGTTTTGGCTCGTTTGACACTGATTATTTATCATGAATCGTTCTTCTACATCACGTGTGACATCGTGTAAATATAATAACTGACCCCTGGGATTCCGGCTTTAGTGTCATCCACTGAAAACTTTGTTTCGTCAACCTTTTTGGACAAACTGTGTTAAAGATTAGTGCCTCCGCCCAGCATCATTTTTAGAGTCGCATGTCACCCTGTTCGTGTTTTATTTTAGACCGAATTAAAGAACAGGTCGGCACAGTTTGATTTGATCTGATCTGGTGGGTTGGATATATAGAAAATTTAAAATATGCAAAAATTTTAGTGGGTTTTCGTCTAGTTTAAGGAGTGAGTTCAATTAATTTCAATTCAATTTTGTCTATACAGTGCCAAATTACAACGGCATTCGCACTTTGTATTGTAAGGCAGACCCTACAATAATACATAAAGAGAAAAACCCAACAATCATATGACCCCCTATGAGCAAGGACTTTGGCAACAGTGGGAAGGAAAAACTCCCTTTTAACAGGAAGAAACCTCCAGCAGAATCAGGATCAGGGAGGGGCGGCTATCTGCTCTGTGGGGGAAGACAGGACAAAGACATGCTGTGGAAGAGAGCCAGATATTAATAATAACTAATAATTAAATGCAGAGAGGTCTATTAACACATAGTGAGCAAAGAACAAATGCCCAGTGTATCGTGGGAATCCCCCAGCAGCCTCCACCTATTGCAGCACAACTAGGGGAGGATTCAGGGTCACCTGATCCAGCCGTAACTAGCAAGAAGGAAAGTTTGAAGCCTGAACTTAAAAGTAGAAATGGTGTCTGTTTCCTGAATTCAAACTGAAAACTGGTTTAGAAGAAGAGGGATCTGAAAACTGAAGGCTCTGCCTCTCATTCAACTTTTAAATACTCTAGGAACAACAAGTAAGTCTGCAGTGTGATATATGGTACATATTGTACTATAAGGTCATTACGATAAGTTGGGGCCTTATTGTTTAAGACCTTGTATGTGAGGAGCAGGATTTTGAATTCTGTATTTAACAGAGTGCCAATGAAGGGAAGTCAGTATAGGAGAAATGTGCTCTGTCTTTCTGTTACATTTTTTATAACTTCTTCTGAAATGTAGAGGAGATATTTGTGCATGAAGATTGAGAATGGAGAAGTTTTTTTTTAAATGATTCAAACTAAAAGCAAAAAACTCCAATATGAATAAAACATGTGATTCGTGCAAAAAATTCAGTCACCCGCCAGGATAAAATCTACTAATGAAAGCAGGAAGAAAATGTTCACAGTGAACAAGAGGAGGTAAAAACAGGCCTTCAGATCTAGACAAATAAAACCTGCAGGAAGTCTTGACCTGCTGAGAGAACAAAACCAGCTTTAAATCAGTGACTCAGCTGCTGAAAGCTGCCCTTCATAAAACTGCTGATATGATTATTAACAGTCAAAAAGAAAAAGGTTTGAATTCAGCTCAAACATGTGAGAAACAACAGAGATTCTTTGTTGGGATGTTAGCAGAGCTGTGGGCAAAAGTAAAGTAACTTGAGGACTGTAATTCAATTCAACTTTCTTTCTTTAGCACCAGTTTACAATTACAGTCGTCTTTGGGTGGACAGGTCACCCAATTCAGATCCACCTATAAACTTATATATTCTCCTGCAGGTGGAGTACTGTTTGAAGTTTAATAATAATGATCACATGACCAGAGGTGGGACGTAAAGTGCAAATACTTTGTTGGTACTTGAGTTGTTGTTTTTTTTTTTTCCTGACTTCTTTTTATTTTCACTCCCTACATTTGAAACAAACACCTGAACCTTCTGCTCCTCACATTTTCAGAACGGACTTCAGGTTTGACGTCTTTGGGGGAGTTATTATTTTATCACTATGAGCCTCAAACATCAAACTTATCTGAGCCTGAACAGAAACACATGACAGGCAGTCCTATTCGTTTATTAGTCCCCTGAGGATGTCACATGAAGACCAGAACCACTGCAGGTGTCCGTAAACTGCGCTTGCTGTACTTCAGCATCTAGTTAGCCAAGATGAGCGAGCACTTTTGCCACCTTTGCACATGACTCGTCACACAGTCTTACTGTGGTGACTCAAGTGAGCTAGCAGGTGTCTTTACCTGGAGTCAGAATCGTTTGACTACAAGTGCGGAACAAGCTTAATGAGAATACTTTGGACTTGAAAGCGGAACTGACGGCCTGATACAGACAGACAGTCCAAAGACCTGAGAGCAGATTATTTACTGCTCTGCTTTTATTTTAGTTATCTTTTTATAATCAAATCAAAGCTGTCTGTGAAGGTTCGCAGTGATCCAGGTCATGGTAGTCTAAGGAGCTTGGAAAGAAACGCGACTGGACATCTTTAAGTTTCTTGAAGACGTTTCACCTCGTCTCATGGAAAAGCTTCTTCACTTCACTTCTTCACGTTTCTTGAATCTGTTTAGACACGTTTATTTCACTTTATTTCAAATCCACAGACGTGGATCTGTGCTGCATACAGGGTAACACATTCAAGCCCAGGAGGGGAGACACACCCATCCCCGGGTCAGAGCCCAGGTAAACAGGAGGGTTGTGTCAGGGAGGACATTCGGCATAAAATCTGTGCCAAATCAAACTTTTGGAAAAACCTCTACACGTATCTACAAATTTCATATATTTAAACAGGTGGAGGTTTTCTCTGAGCGTCTCTAAGTGAAAGCAGGAGAATTTCTGTGATTCTCCTGTTACATTCTAATTTCAGATTCTAATCTGATCAGCTGCTGACGGAGCTTTGAGCTCTGGTTCATTCACACCGATCTAGTCCCTCCTCTCAGGTGTTTCTAGGTGTTCTCTGTGGTCATCTGACCCTCCTCATGTTTGTGGTGTTCTGTCCACAGTCGATTCCCTTTGCTGGGACGATCCTGGGTGGGTTCTTGCCAGGTGAGATGGTTCTGATCAAGGGCTCTGTGCCGTCTGGTGCTGACAGGTGAGGATGCCGATCTTCATCATCAATCGGATATTTAAAAAAAAAACAAACGTCAGAGTCGGGGTGCAGATTCTTAAAGCGGGATCTTCTCTCTCTGTTCGCTGTCTCACAGGTTCCAGGTGGACTTCACCTGCGGCAGCAGCGTGAAGCCGCGGGCCGACGTAGCGTTCCATTTCAACCCGAGGATCAAAAAGTCGTCCATCGTGTGCAACACGCTGACGAAAGAGTGCTGGGGCCGCGAACAGATCCACTACGAGATGCCCTTCAGGCTCGAGGTCGACTTCGAGCTCATCATCCTCATCCTCCAAGACCAGTTCAAGGTGAGAGACGAGCCGACCAATCAGGTGTCAGAGAAGAGTCAGCACGGCAGAGTTTAACTGTTCAATGCAAGTCAAACTGGTGTCCAGCGATGTGTTGTTTTCGTGCGTGTTCAGGTGGCTGTGAATGGCGCCCACCTGCTGGAGTACAAACACAGAGTGGAGCTGGAGCGTGTTGACACCATCAGCATCTCAGGAAAAGTCAAAGTTCAGGCTGTGGGCATCCTTTCCCCGAGCTCAGTGAGTGTCTCTGTAACCCGTGGCAACCTGCAGCTTTACCATCAGAGGGTTAACCTGTTTGTTTGTTTGTTTGTTTGTTTGTTTCAGAGCCCCACCTCTCCCGCTGGCAGTCCGCCCAATAAGGACACAGCCGAATCAGCAATAATTGATCAGGTGTCCTTTCAATATCTGTGTTGCATTTCACTAGTATAGTTTTATGTTAGCTAAAGATTTGAAATCACTGTCTGATAGCATCTCTGGATGGCTGGCACTCATAAGGATTGTTTTCTGTGGAAGAAAAGTCACGTGATCTGCGAAATGCTTCCAAATATGAAAGCCCCGCCCCTTTCATGTGACTGCACAGGTCAAATCCTGAGTTACTTACCCAGTTGATAACCAGCTTGGTGTGAACTCTGACCCTCACTGTTAGCTTAAGTGGATCATAACAGAAAGATAACGTGGGTATCTTCATAGCACAGGACACGAGTCATCACAGGGCAGCGGAAATGTGGACCTTTCTGGAGAAACTGCGTCTGTTTTTTGATCAGCGTCGGATGTGGTCTGATTGGCTAGAGTTATGCATCAGTCGATCAGATTTTAATCAGATTTTTTTTTCCATGCGTTTCAGCCAGTGTTCTCCTCATCAGGTGATTTGGTGAGTTTTCCTGATCAAATCATTGATTGATGATGCATTTATTTCTTACAATAACAACAGTTTAATACAAAGAAATTTGAATGAATTATTTTTAAAGCAACTTTTAGCTTATTTTACTTAACATAAATATGATCAATTAAAATCTGTTTTTTATATCAGTCATATTATATCAGCCCACATGGTTGGCCTGAAATCATATTTTGGTAAAGAAAATGATTTATCATATTTCACCCATTGATCTTACATTAATCAGTGAGATCACTGATCTTATTTGATACCAAATGATCTTCTAACTTTTAACACAGATCTAAATTTATATTTAAAACTATAAAGCCAAAAAAAGGGAAATGTTTTAGTGTGTCTGACTCTCTGTTTCCTACAGAGTATCCCGTTCAGAGGTCAGCTGGTTAATGGGCTGACAGTCGGACGCAGCATCATCATCAAAGGAGAGACCAATCAGAACGCAGAGAGGTAAGGATAATAAACAGCTGTGGGAGCCCAGTACAGAAACTGATCAAAGCGACAATCAGTGAGGCATCGATCAGAACTTAAATTAACTTTAGTAAAAATTTTGTTCTTGTTAATAACAACATAAGTTTTATATTCTTAAATTCATAATAAATTAATCACAGCTTTGTGAATACAGGCTCTGATTTACAAGCTGACTCCACAAGCTGCTCAGAGACATTATCAGTCAGTGCGCCCCAGGGCAGCTGTGGCTACAATGTAGCTTGCTATCGCCAGTGTGGGAATGTGTGTGTGAATGGGTGGATGACTGAATGTAGTGTAAAGCGCTTTGGGGTCCTATGGACTAGAAAAGCGCTATACAAATGCAGGCCATTTACCATTATGTTTGTGGGGTTTAGGTATTGTTGAGCCAACTAACACAATGAAAACCTGACTGTGATGAATAACTTCTATGTAGTAAACCTGAAGTCTGGCGCCAGTAGAAACTGATTAGCTTAAACTGAAGTGCAATGTTTGGATTAAAGTCACTGAAACATTTTCAGAGTTTACAGGTTTTATTTAAATATAAATTTAAATTGAGTTATGTGACCGTCACTTGATCATCACAGACCACCTTGCATGAACCTGCAGAGAAAGTAAACATGAAGCAGTTCAGAGTTTCGGTTTAGCCTTTCATGGCTCATTAATGACATCACTTCCTGTTACAGTTTCTGCGTGAACTTGCGTCCAGCGACCGGGTCCGACATCGCTCTCCACCTGAACCCTCGCTTGAAGAAGCGTGTCTTTGTCAGGAACTCCTTTCTGTCCGACTGCTGGGGTCATGAGGAGATGGCGCTCGCTTCCTTTCCCTTTACTGCGGGGCAGTACTTTGAGGTGACCTTTGACCCCTGCCTTAACATCCACATGTTGTGATGGGTTTTTTTGTTTAATTTTTAAAACCTGCTGTCATCTCCCCACAGATGATCATCCGCTGCGACGCGCAGCACTTCAGAGTTGCCATGAATGGGCAGCACCAGCTCGATTACAAACACCGTATGAAGGAACTGAGCGCCATCAACCAGGTGGAGGTGAAAGGAGATGTGACACTGCTTGTCGTCAGAGTCCTCTGAGCGCCTGCTAACCATCATGAACACGAAGCCATAAAAAAACCACTGACGCCTCCTCCGTAACCAATCATTTAACAGATTCTAACTTCATTTCCTCTTTTACTAAAAACCCATGTCTTGTCCAGTGTCTTCAAAATAAAAGTCTGTCATTCCTCACATCTGTCCAGCTGTTTTGTTCCAAAAGCAGCTGCTGATGATAGTGGTGCTGGCGCCACAACAGGGACCAGATCATCGCCCAGCCGTGACGCTGGGTCAGATGTTGAGTTCAGATTAGTTTTCTCTATGAACATGACTTTAAGTTTACGCAGTCAAATCAGATGAAACCTGAGGAACCAGATTTTAAAAATGTTTTAAACTTTTCAGTTCAACTTAATGTCAGAAGAAAAAGACCAGAGCTGGTTCCTGTTCACGGAGTCATTTATTAAAGCTCAGTATTAAAAATACACTAAAAAAAACAAATGTAAACTGTACACATTTAAAGCCCTGACATATTTACAAAGCGCTGAGCCACAGAGTTAGATTTGATCAGGTCTAATGCTGCGGCTCACAGACTCAAGTCTGTAAATAAAGATTCAGTTCATCATTTGACCCTAAAAGTCCAAGAGTCTGTTCCAGCATGCACCGGGACGGAGGTAGTGTGACGGCAGGGACGCTCCACCATCAGAAGTCAGCGTCCAACCGGAAGGTGTTGTCCGTGGGCGTCGCCATCACGCCCATCCTCTGGTACTCGCCCACCCGCTTCTCAAAGAAGTTGGTCTTTCCCTCCAGGGAGATGTTCTCCATGAAGTCAAAAGGGTTCTCCACCCGGTAGATCTGCACACAGAAACACCATGTCAGTCAGCTCCACCCACTGCCCCCACCCTGAGGTCACCCGCCCCCACCCATGGGCGAGTTCAGATAGGCGTCTGTGTCGCACTGCCGCTGCCCATCAGAGAACCACTCGTCCTCTGATCAGACTCTGCAGCAGCACTCAGCCCCCATCACTGGCTGAGGTCCGTACCCCTGCGCACTTCATCATCACTCACACCATCACTTTCATCATGTTGCTCTCTGAGGTCAAAGAGTTCCTGAAATGTGTCTGTGTGGAGAACTGATCATGTTTTATTTTAAGTTTAGCTTGTCACTGAGATGAGTGTTGTGATGCTGTTTTTCTGCCTTTAAGTCAGTCACATGATTACATGACCTGTGTGGGGCGTTACCTTGGAGAAGCCGAGCTCCAGCAACAGTCTGTCGGCCACGAACTCGATGTACCGTTTCATCATGTCGCAGTTCATCCCGATGAGCTTGACGGGCAGAGCGTCAGTCAGGAACTCCTGCACACAAACCAATAAACCCATTAAAGCCATCCTGAACCAGTAAATCCACCATGAACCAGTGGGCCCAGCAGAGCAGCTTCACCTGCAGCTGGGACTCACCTGCTCGATCTCCACGGCGTTCTTGATGATGCTGATGACAGTTTCCTTGGGCGGTTTGTTCACCAGGTGTTTGAACATCAGACAGGCAAAGTCACAGTGCAGACCCTAAACGCGGCAGGCACACAAACACACGTTAAGAGTGACATCATCACTGGATCAATACCTGCAATCTGACACCAACAGGGCGCCTCACCTCGTCTCTGCTGATGAGCTCGTTGGAGAAGGTCAGGCCGGGCATCAGGCCTCTCTTCTTCAGCCAGAAGATGGCGGCGAACGAACCCGAGAAGAAGATCCCCTCCACAGCGGCAAAGGCCACCACGCGCTCTCCTGCAGATCAATAAACAGACAATAATCAATGAAGCTGCTTGAGGTGGAACCATTGCGTCAGGTGGCCTAATGGGCAGCAGCTTATTTACCGTAGGTGGCGTTCTTGTTGCCGATCCAGTTGAGCGCCCAGTCAGCCTTCTTCTTCACGCACGGCAGCGTCTCGATGGCATTAAACAGGTACTCTCTGAGGGCGGGAACACATCGTGACTCACCAGTTAGATCAGTACAGGCCAGTTAAGCCACTACAGAACAGTATTTGGCCCCGCCTCCTGCGTACCTCTCTTTGGGGTCCTTGATGTACGTGTCGATCAGCAGGCTGTACATCTCTGAGTGGATGTTCTCCATGGCGATCTGGAAACCGTAGAAACACCGGGCCTCCGTTACCTGCACTTCCTGCATGAAGCGCTCCACCTGTTGGTCAAAGAGCGACAACAAGAGTGTTACAGCGGTCCGTGACCTCAAAACCATCTGTAAGAGCAGGCGCAGCGGCTCACCAGGTTCTCATTGACGATGCCGTCGCTGGCGGCAAAGAAGGCCAACACGTGGGAGATGAAGTAGCGCTCTTCGTCCTTCATGGCATCCCAGTGCTGCAGGTCCTTGGACAGATCCACCTGCACAGAAAGAGCACGTCAGCATCACGGCGTCCAGCATCAAGCCCCGCCCCATTACAGCTCTACCTACCTCCTCTGCCGTCCAGAAGGACGCCTCTGCCTTCTTGTACATCTGCCAGATATCGTGGTACTCGATGGGGAAGATGACGAAGCGGCGAGGGTTGTCCTTCAGCAGAGGCTCCTCCTCCTGCGAGCTGCTGCTCTTTTTCACTTTGGGCTGAAGACAAAGATCATTGCTCAGGATTATTGATTAGCTTATTCATCGATTCTGGAGCAAAAACAGTGAAAAGTTAAAGTTTGTGCAGATTTCCTGCCTGTATCGTTCACTGATCTGAAGGTGGTGGACAAAATAACAGAAACGGCATAAAACCTGAACACCACAGCAGCTCTTCCTAATAAACTAGAACCCTGAACCGACCTCAGCCCTGCCGCTCACTGTTGGCGCCACGGCCACAGTTTAGGCGCCACATCTGCTGCCGTCAGTGAGCTCAGCATCAACTCGGTCCGCTGATATGAGGAATCCGCTAAATGTGCGAAGCTTCCTGCGGCTTTTCTCTCACTTACCGCAGCAGCGTCGAAGATCCTCCGCGCGGTTTTGGACGCCAGGATGCGGCTGCTGTTCGGGCCCGGAGGCTGAAAGGAGACACAGACCGTCAGCACACACAGCGACTCTTTATCGATACCTGTAATTGTTCGGTGACGTTAAAGAATCGGCGGCCTCTGTGAGCGGGAACCTGAAGCAGCCTCACCGTGTTCTCTTTGTCCAGAGACATTTTGTCCAGCTGCCCGCTGAGGGTCTGCTCGTTCTTCACGGAGAGCGGGGAGCGCGCGGTCAGCATTGTGACTTTTCGGGTTCAAACGGACACAAAGAAAAAACACTAAGAAGCTAAAAGGAGCAGAAAGCTAAAGCTTAGTAGCTGCAGATAGACGGAGACAGTATAGGGCTTCCGCTGCTCGCCCTTTTATTGGAATCTTGGCGCTAGAACTGCTGGCCAATGGGCACGCAGCTAAATGAGCCCCTTTAAACAGTCGGGAGGGACCGAGCCAATCAGGTCGCGAGAAGTGCTCTCGTGACCCCTAAACGATTGCGGGAAATTCAAACTCTTTGTTTGTGCGGGTTACAAAACCTTTCGTAACTGCTGTTTACAAAATGATTAAAACGAGTGCTTACGAAACCTTTCAGACTTTGATAAAAAATATTGCATTGGTTCATATTAAACATTTTATACTGTGATTCAAAAACACTTTAGAATGTTTCTCAAAGAAAAAACGCTTCTGTAATAATGAGACTTTAGCGCCTAAAGAATCAAGAATTACATCTATTTTCGTGCAGGTTAAGTTCAGCGGGTTGTTCTAAATCATGTGGCTGGATCCACACATATTAACGGATACTAACCGATTTCTGCTTTAAAGGGTCTACCATCAACTCGCCGTTATTTAACCTGAATCAGTCTTTATTTCTGCTGCCGCCATTTCTGATTTCCTCTCATCTAAATGAGCTGTCATATCAGAAAACAAACACTTGCATCAACAAAAAATGTAAAAGCGCCAAGAGGATTCTGGAGGAATGTCGGTCACTTGAGCAGAAAAAATGGATTTAAAAGGAGATTTATTGAGTCTTTCTGGCTCCCATCACCTGAATGTGTTGTAACTGCGGTCTGAGTAGCTGTCAGCCTCTGGAGACAAACTTTGAATTTCATTTTCCTCATGAATCCGATCTTATTAAACCTACATCTCCTTCCAGCTTGAGAGCTTCGTGTTACTGCTTCCGGGTTACATCTGACGAGATCGGGTCGCTCAGTTTCGCCCCCTGTTGTGCGGGATGGACTTAGTGACTCAGTTTTCCAGTTGTTGTCGGCAACAGTCATGATCCTTTTGATGCATTTTGTAATCAAACTGTAAACATATTTGACTATAACTAAATCTGTCTGGATGAGAAACCCTTATCTGACCCTTTATCTCCAAATAACAAAAATATCTTCAGTAATAATAAACAACTATGAATCAATGAATCAATGAAAGCTTTAATAAAAGACTTAAGTCCATGATTACACAAAGCACAACTTATAAAACCAAAATGAAAATATAAAAATATATTTAAACATTAAACCATATTACAAATATAATGAACACAGGCCCAATGCTACAAACAGTACAATTAAAAGAAATCAGTTTACACATAAAGTCTTAAACCAGCTTCCTCAGACTGGATAAATGATGGGAATAACTCACAGTAGGATTTGTGAGTGCTGAAATCATAGCGTTAGCCGGAGCATCCAAATACTCTACAAAAGTGAACATTAACTTCTTCAAAAGTACTTTAAAAGTACAAACACCCTAACCTAACATAAACATCTGACTGGCACTCCCTCCTCTAGGTAGATGGTAGGTAGGATTCTCATTGCATCATTGTAAGTGAAATGCAACTTCTGCATGCTATGAATGCTGAATGACCAACAAAACATTTTTTCTCTTTCATTTATGTCACACAATGCTGTATGAAACATTTCTCGCGGGCACTTCTCGTACTTATAGTACGCACCGTGCGTAGTGCACGTACTTCAAGCATGCAGATCCTGAATTGGGACACAGCCATAGTCTAGTAAAGTACCAGGAAGGGGTGGGGCTTCCTGAAAACTCCAGATACTTTATATTTAAAAAAGTTTTCTTTACTCTGCTAATGCATTTCTAAGTAATGTATAGTGGTTGTTTTTCATGTGGATGACTGTCTTCTGGCTGGATTTATAAATGGGTAGGCTATTAATAGAAATATTATGATTGTGCTGTTTTGTTTTTAAGACTCTAATGACTCATTTCATCACACTGATATTCGGACATTCCTTCTTGTTAAGCATGAAGGTGCTCCGTTTACACTTCACTCTGTCCGAGCATAAATGTATTTTTTATTGTTAATTGATTTGTGTTCATTTTATATTCAGTGTTTCACATGATGGTAAATGGCCTGCATTTGTATAGCGCTTTTCTAGTCCCTAAGGACCCCAAAGCGCTTCACACTACATTCAGTCATCCACCCATTCACACACTGGTGAAGGCAAGCTACATTGTAGCCACAGCTGCCCTGGGGCGCACTGACAGAGGCGAGTAATTGAATAATGATAATTGATAAATGTAATTGAATAATACTTTTAAGCTGGTCAGATTTCATAACTCATTCATTTGAGCAATAGTCATATGCAAATTAGTTATATTATATCTCCAACAACGATGAGGCGGGCTACATGGATGAAGTGAAGAATCTGGCATCGTGGTGCCAGGACAACCACCTCCAGCTGAACGTCGGCAAGACCAAGGAGCTGATGGTGGACTTCAGAAGGGGTCAGCAGGGACTACAAGCCCATTATCATTAATGGAGCTCCAGTGGAGAGAGTGCAGTCCTTCAAGTATCTCAGTGTCCACATCTCCTCAGACCTGACATGGTCTGCCCACATTCAGGTCCAGACCAAGAAGGCTAGGCAGCACCTGTACCACCTACAACAACTGAGGAAGTTCAGGGTCTCTCCAGTGATCCTCAGGACTTTCTATACAGGCGCTGTGGAGAGCATCCTCACACAGAACATCACATCCTGGCATAGCTGGACTGGCCATCGGGCATACCGGGCATTTGCTCGGTGGGCCGCTGGCGATTTTTTGTTTTTATGGGCCGATGGATTTTTTTTTTTTTTTTAGGAAGGGTATATATAATGAAAGGTGTTGGATTGGCCAATTGGTCATGATCGACTCTGGGCTGGACCAATTACAGCCGAGGAGGCCGGATGCACCCTCCCCCTTGTTTAGCAATCACGTGATTTTTGCGCATTGCATGCCGGGAACTCGTGGCAAAACAATCCAAACACCGCATCAAATGCAAGCATTTGCAGCACCGCAAAACGTTCATTCTCCGGTTCCAATACCTTCTTGTTTTTTTCTTTGCCGCACAAAAAAGGAATGTACAAAACAAAAGGAGAACAATGCCGGTCCGTACAAAGACAGACTCGACAAAAAGACAAAGAAAAGATACGAGGAAAAAATAAAAGGAGTGAAAGGGTCAGACCCTTAGGAGCACACAGAGTGGACAAAAGACGTTAGCGTGCTGCCCAACTTTCACCACGCTCAGATTTATAATTATACGGTTCTTGGAGTGAGTGCATACACTCATGAAGTTTAGTAACTTCAGGTCACTGCAACAAGCCCAGGTACAGTTTACCGACGGATGGGACAGGACCTTGAAATGCACCGTGTAGAACGAAAGACCATCGTACGAACAAAGGTAAGTTTACCAGTCTCACAAATCATCGTCATAAATACACATTCGTTAATCAAAGGAGCTTGTAAAGAAAGGTGTCTGGACTTCTTTAAGTTACTTGAAGACGTTTCACCTCTCATCCGAGAAGCTTCTTCAGTTCTAAGGTCAAATGGTGGAGAGTCCCAGATATAAACCTAGTGGGAGTAACCCCCCACAGAGGGACAAAAGGACCCCCTGATGATCCTCTAATCGCCTGAGCCAAGGTGTGAAACTGGGTGTGGGTCCCAATCAGCCAGAGTTTCGGGTGTGTTCATTGTGAAACCTGGCCCCACCTTATCATGCGAATTCCTGAGATCAGATGGCCCAGGATGTGAGTGGGCGTTAAGGCGTCTGGGAAGGGATCTCAAAACTGGATTATAGATGGCAGAGAGTTGGTGTCGTAAACCACCGCCTCTGTTCAAAGATGGTCGCTCACAGTGGACATAGATGGCTTCTTTCACTCCTCTTTCAAACCATCTGTCCTCTCTGTCCAAAATGTGAACATTGGCATCCTCGAAAGAGTGTCCTTTATCCTTAAGAAAGATGCAGATGGACAGCTGAGTCTTGTCCTGTGGAGGTGGCTCTTCTGTGTTGTGCCATGCGCTTGTGAAGTGGCTGTTGGGTCTCTCCAATGTAGAGGTCTGAGCATTCCTCGCTGCACTGTACAGCATACACCACATTGTTAAGTCTGTGTTTTGGCGTTTTGTCTTTCAGGTGAACCAGTTTTTGTCTGAGCGTGTTGCTGGGTCATGCTTGGAGAAAACTCTCCTGAGTTTTTCTGATACACCGGCTACATAGGGGATGACAATGTTGTTGCGTCTGTCTTTCTTATCCTCCCTCGCTGGTGTCTGGACTTCTTTTCTGTGCCTCTTTGCTGACTTTAAGAACGCCCATTTAGGATAGCCGCACGTTTTGAGTGCTTCCTTTACATGTGTGTGTTCCTTCTTTTTTCCTTCAGGCTTAGAGGGAACATGTTCTGCCCGGTGGTGTAGGGTCCTAATTACTCCAAGTTTGTGTTCCAGAGGGTGATGGGAGTCAAAGAGGAGGTACTGGTCCGTGTGTGTGGGCTTCCGGTAAACTTCGATGTTGAGGTTGCCGTTCTCTTCAATGTGCACAGCGCAGTCCAGGAAAGGCAAACAGTTGTCCTTTGTGTCTTCCCTGGTGAACTTGATGTCTTTATCCACCACATTAATGTGCGCAGTGAAGGATTCCACTTCTTGTGTCTTGATTTTGACCCAGGTGTCGTCCACATATCTGTACCAGTGGCTGGGTACTCTTCCTTTGAACTTTCCACTTTCCTTTCCACTTCCTCCATGTAAAGGTTGGCTACAATAGGTGACACGGGGGAGCCCATGGCACAGCCATGTTTTTTTCTGTAAAAGCCTTCGTTGTACTTGAAATATGTAGTGGTGAGGCAGAGGTCTAACAGTGTGCAGATCTGATCGGGTGTGAAGTTGGTCCTGTCCTCTAAGGAGCTGTCTTCTTGTAGTCGTTTTCTGACAGTCTCCACGGCCTCCGTGGTGGGTATGCAAGTGAAGAGAGAGACTACATCAAAGGACACCATGGTTTCATCTGGATCCAGGGTAAGTTTCTGGACCTTGTCGGTGAAGTCGGTGGAGTTCTTGATGTGGTGTGGGGTGTTCCCCACAAGAGGAGCAAGGATGGTAGCAATTTTTGCCATTTCTCCACAACAGTTGCCCATAGTGGACCTCATCACAGCCACAGAATCTGTCATACGGATTAATAAATTATCACAGACAGAAGCAGAGCAAATCAGGATGAAAGTCTCAGCCACGCTCCCTCCATCCAACCTCACAATACAGGAAAAGAAGGCCGTCGCTTCCCTGAGCAAAGACCACAACATCACTGTTTTACCAGCTGATAAGGGAAGATGCACCGTGGTCCTAAACACTACAGATTACCATACAAAGATCACTACTCTCCTCAGTGACAACAATACCTACGAAGCCTTAAAGCGAGACCCCACAAGCAGCTACAAAAAGAAAGTTATAGCTTGCCTTCAAGACTTTGAAAAGGACAAAATTATTGACCACCTTACATATCACCGCCTTTACCCAGGGGATGCGATACCCTGCATTTACGGACTTCCTAAAATCCACAAGGAAGCTGTCCCACTCAGACCCATAGTCAGTAGCATAAACTCAGCCACTTATAACATTGCTAAACACCTAAAACACTGTCCAGACGCCTTTCTTTGCAAGCTCCTTTGACTACGATGACCTGGATGACTGAAAACCTTCACAGACATACACATTTGTTAACCGTTTATTAATATAACCTTTGAGCTCAACGGTAATTAGGGGGGCGATCGTGGCTCAAGAGTTGGGAGGTCGCCTTGTAATCGGAAGGTTGCCGGTTCGAGCCCCGGCTTGGACAGTCTCGGTCGTTGTGTCCTTGGGCAAGACACTTCACCCGTTGCCTACTGGTGGTGGTCAGAGGGCCCGGTGGCGCCAGTGTCCGGCAGCCTCGCCTCTGTCAGTGCGCCCCAGGGTGGCTGTGGCTACAATGTAGCTTGCCATCACCAGTGTGTGAATGTGTGTGTGAATGGGTGGATGACTGGATATGTAAAGCACTTTGGGGTCCTTAATAATAATAATAATAATGGATTGGATTTATATAGCGCTTTTCAAGGCACCCAAAGCGCTTTACAATACCACTATTCATTCACTCTCACATTCATACACTGGTGGAGGCAAGCTACAGTTGTAGCCACAGCTGCCCTGGGGCAGACTGACAGAAGCGAGGCTGCCATATCGCGCCATCGGCCCCTCTGGCCAACACCAGTAGGCAAGTAGGGTAAAGTGTCTTGCCCAGGGACACAACGACCAGGACAGAGAGCCCAGGGATCGAACCGGCGACCTTCCGGTTACAGATGCGATTGAGCCACGGTCGCCCCCTTAGGGACTAGTAAAGCGCTATATAAATACAGGCCATTTACCATTTAATTGATTAGTAGTGGAAATAATTTCTGGTAGCATTACAGAAATGTAGCAGTGACAATAATATTGTATGTTGTAATCGCAATGGACAATTAGTGATACAAAACAACTGTTTTATCCTGTGAATAAAAGTATATGTTTTTGTCAATGTACCATAATAACAGAAGCGAAACGCAATATTGTGTCAGGACAATTCACTATTTATGCACAATAAATAAAGGAGCATAGCGCGACAATTTCTGTTCAGCGCCAGACTTGCTTGTAACCTATATCACCAATTATGTTAAGAAAAATGACGTATTAACTACTACAAAACTCTGACCTTTGTGGGAATGCTTGGAGCAGACTAACATGTGAGCTGGAGTGTTCTGAGACGTTATATTTGGTATATCCAGACCATCTGTCGCCTCTTTGTTACTTCGGAAACATGGCTCGAACAATTTCTCTTCAACGACGTAATCTGATAACAACCGATCTCTTTACCCGTCGGCTTCCCGTGGCTGTCATGCGACCGGCTATTGCAGTTAATAATACAACAGCTTCTTGCCATCTTTTGGGTTTCTTTTAAGCGCTGTGTAACTGAGTTCAATTGAAAGCCTGCGTGCGCTAGTACCTCTTGCCACAAGTTCCCAGAATCCTTTGCGGTTTTACCCCTGAATGACATCACATTTTCAATCTTTATCCTGGTGGGCCGGTCTCTAGTCAAAATGCCCGGGCCGATTTTTTGTCCCAGTCCAGCCTTGCATCCTGGTATGGAAACAGCTGTGTCAAGGATAAAAAAGCTCTTCAGAGAGTGATCCGTATGGCAGAATGCTGCTGCAGGACTGCTCTCCCTTCCCTACAGGTCATTTACTTCAGGAGATGCTGGACTAGAGCAGCTCAGATTTTGAAGGACCCATCACATCCCAGTAACGAACTGTTCCAGCTTCTGAAATCAGGCAGAAGGTTCCGCATCATCCGAACAAAAACAGAGAGGCTCAAGAGGAGTTTTTATCCTGAGGCCATTCGTGCGCTGAATCCCCAGGATATGGTGTCAGTGTGTATCGAGGGTAATTTAAGGAGAAGGCATTGCATTCCAGAACTGCAACATTAATATCAGTTAGGCAAGCATAAATTTAGATTTGTTTATAGATTGGTTTACTTAAATTTTTCTTTTGTTTGCAGATTTTTTTTTTGGTACATAATGACATAAAGATGTGGCTTAACATTTTAACTTCAGGAGGAGACAACACAGTGAATAGGTGGGGGTCTAGGAAGGACAAACAAACAGGTTTGTGCGTCTGTGTCATCAGGGTTATATAGTAGACCTTATTTTATGAGATGGTCATGCAAAGTTTGGAGCTTCAGAAAATCAACAGTTTGTTGTATGTATGTAAAATCCCTCGTATGTAATATGTGAGGTTTTCAAACAGAGAGGCAATACTTTGAAAACCTTGAAAGTCATAAAACTGTATGAAACTGTTCATTGTGTTCTTCTGGCTACAGTATTAGTACATATATATACTTTTGGTTGACATGAAAATCTGGAGTGCCCAGAAGACATTTTTTTCCTGTGTCCTCTATGCCTTCGCTGCCTGGTCCCTCATACCCTGGGTTGAGGATCGGGTCCTGACTGTCGTTTGAGTCCCCAGCCTTCCAGTCATTCAGTACCATCAGGCCAACCCTTCTGGATGATACGCTGACAGCGTTGCAGGTGGATGTGTCTCTCATGTCCCAGATTGTTGATTACCTGTCAGGAAGACCACAATATGTGCATCTTCAACATTGTGTGTCTTACAAGGTGATCAGCAACACAGGGGAACCACAAGGGACCGTCCTCTCCCCCTTCCTCTTCACCCTCAGCACCACAGACTTTAGCTACTGCACAGAGAGCTGCCATCTTCAGAAATTTTCTGATGACTCTGCAGTGGGTGGATACATTAGTGAGGGTGTTGAGATGGAGTATTGGGCTGTGGTCAACTCCTTTGTCACATGGTGTGAGCAGTATCAGTGTGACAAATAACAAAGACTTGATTGTGGACTGTAGGAGGACCAGGAAACGTGTGACCCCCGTTTCAATTCAAGGGGTTGATGCGGACATTTTGGAGGACTATAAATACCTCGGGGTACACACAGATAATGAACTGAACTGGGTTAAAAACACCACCACAAAAAATATCAGTCTGTTACTGTTATTATTGTCTTGGAGCAACTGTAACCATATAATTTCCTTAGAAATTCATTGTGACACATGACCCACAGACGGACACTTCTGCGTTTGTCAGTTCAGTAGTGCTTTATTTACAACTGTGATTTTTTTTGGAAGGTCACTTCTCTGGTGGGGAAGGAGCCTGAGTTAGTGCATGAGGCTGAGAGGTACTAGATATAGTCAGGCTCACCTCAATGCATAGCTTGGGCTCTGGAACCATTCTCCTGGAGAGGGGTTGGACTCTATCTTAGTCTGGAGTTGCTCTTGGTGATAGGCGGTGGGCTGGGTTGGGTATCCTAGTATCCCCTTGGCTTGCTGCCTGTACTTTAGGGTTTCTCCCAGTGGACAAGAGGGTTTGTTCCCTGTGCCTTCGGGTTGGGGAACGGGTCCTGACTGTGCTCCACCAGGGGACTCTGTTGTCCTACTGGGAGACTTTAACACTAATGTGGGCAACAAGAGTGAGACCTGGAAGAATGGCCTTCCGGATCTGAACCCGAGCAGTGTTTTGTTCTGTCCAAACCACAATTTGTCCACACCATGTTCGAACATAAGAGTGTCCATAAGTGCATGTGGCACCAGGACACCCTAGGCTGCAGGTCGATGATTGATTTTGTAATTGTATCACCAGACCTGCGGCCATATGTTCTGGACACTCAGGTAAAGAGAGGGGCTGAGGGGTCAACTGTTCACCACCTGGTGGTGAGATACATTGGGTGGTGGTGAGTTGGATCGGGTGGTGGGGGTGGATGCTGGACAGACCTGGTGCACCTAAACGTATAGTATATACCTGGGAATGCCTGGCAGAGGCCCCAGTCCGCGAGATCTTCAACTCACACTTCCAGCAGAGCTTCAACAGCATTCTGAGGGAGAGTGGGGACATTGAGTGCACCATGTTCCACACCTTGTTTGCTGAAGCTGCTGACTTCGAATGAAAACATTGTTGGGCAGTGGGAGGAAAACTTCAAGGACCTCCTTAATCCCACTGGAACGTCTTCCGTGGAGTTAGCATAGTCTGGGGACGAGGGGGACGGCTCATCTATCTCTAGGGGTGAGGTGGCTGAGGCAGTTAAACAACTCCTTCGTGGCAGAGCACCAGGGGTGGATTAGGTCTGCCCTGGGTTCCTGAAGGCTCTGGATGTTGTAGGGCTGTCTTGGTTGACACGCCTCTACAATACTGTGTGGAGATCAGGGGTGGTACCTCTGGATTGGCAGACCGGGGTGGTGGTTCCTATCTTTAAGCAGGGGGACCGAGGGTGTGTTCCAGCTATAGGGGGATTACACTCCTCAGCCTCCCTGTGAAAGTCTATGCCAGTGTACTGGAAAGGAGAATCCATCCGTTAGTCCAACCTTGGATAGAGGAGAAACAATGCGGTTTTTGTTCTGGTCGTGGAACACTGGACCAGCTCTTTATCCTCTCGAGGATACTTGAGGGTGCATGGGAGTTTGCCCAACCAGTCTACATGTGTTTTGTGGACTTGGAGAAGACATTCGACTGTGTCCCTCGGAGTGTCCTATGGGAGGTGCTTCAAGAGTATGGGGTGTCTTGCTCATTGCTAGAGGCTATTCGATCCTTAAACAACCATTGTAAGAGCTTGGTCCACATAGCCGGCAATAAGTCGGACTCATTCCCGGTGGGTGATGGACTCTACCAGGGCTGCAATTTGTCACCAATTATGTTCATAATTGTATGGACAGAATATCTAGGCATAGCCAAGTTGCGGAAGGCTTTCATTTGGGTCTCAGAATGGGAATGAGAATCAGCACTTCCAAATCTGAGGCCATTGTCCTCAGCCAGAAAAGGGTGGAGTGCCAACTCCGGCTCAGGGACAAGTTCCTGCCCCAAGTGGAGGAGTTCAAGTATCTCCGGGTCTTGTTCACGAGTGATGCGATAAGGGAGCGGGAGATTGACAGATCAGAATCAGAATCGTGTTTATTGGCCAAGTATATGCACAGACACATACAGGGAATTTGGTTCCGGCAGATGGTGGCTCTCAAGCACAGCAATGTAAATCACACACACACACACACACACACACACACACACACACACACACACACACACACACACACACACACACACACACGTGTCTATATACACACATTACACATACGTACACATACATACACAAAGCTGTGTAAACCAACTATAAATAACTAATCTAAACTTATATACATAAAATACAGAAATGAAATGAGGTGGAATGAATACTACAGAATGTACATAAGGTGCAGTTGCAGTCTGGCAGTGGGAGCAATGTGACAGGTCAACTGTTAAGAAGGGAGATGGCCAGGGGAAAGAAACTGTTCCTATGTCGGGTAGGCTTCTGTACCGTCTGCCAGAGGGCAGCAGATCAAAAAGTCTGTGTCCAGGGTGTGAGGGGTCTGTGATGATTTTCCCTGCCTGTTTCCTGGTTCTTGAGAGGTACAGATCCTGGATGGAGGGCAGGGGGGCACCGATGATCCTTTCTGCTGCCCGTACAGTCCGCTGCAGTCTGCTCCTGTCCTGTTTAGTGGCTGCTCCATACCAGACTGTGATGGAGGAGCACAGGACAGACTCAATGACCGCAGTGTAGAACTGGATCAGCAGCTCCTGTGGAAGACTGTACTTCCCCAGTTGTCTCAGGAAGTACATCCTCTGCTGGGTCTTTTTGAGGATGGAGTTGATGTTGGTCTCCCACTTCAAGTCCTGGGAGATGGTGGTACCCAGAAACTTGAAGATCTTCACAGTCGACACAGGGCTGTCTGATATGGTGAGGGGGAGCAGAGTTGAGGGATGTCTCCTGAAGTCCACTGTCATCTCTACAGTCTTCAGAGTGTTCAGCTCCAGATTGTGCTGACTGCACCAGAGTACCAGCCGCTCAACTTCCTGCCGATATGCAGACTCATCACCATCCTGAATGAGGCCAATGACAGTGGTGTCATCTGCAAACTTAAGGAGTTTAACAGCCGAGTTCTTGGAGGTGCAGTCGTTAGTGTAGAGGGAGAACAGTAGTGGTGAGAGAACACATCCTTGAGGGGCACCAATACTGAGGGACCGAGTTTCAGAGGTGATCTCCCCCAGCCTCACTTGTTGCTTTCTGTCTGTCAGGAAGCTGGTGATCCACTGACAGGTAGCTGGTGACACGCTGAGCTGGGAGAGTTTCGAGGAGAGAAGTTCAGGCACAATGGTGTTAAAAGCCGAACTAAAGTCCACAAACAGGACCCTGGCACAAGTTCCCGGGCGGTCAAGGTGTTGCAGGATGTAATGCAGCCCCATGTTCACTGCATCATCCACTGACCTGTTTGCCCGGTAGGCAAACTGCAGAGGGTCCAGCTGGTGGCCTGTAATGTCTTTCAGATGGGCTAACACCAGTCGATCGAAGGATTTCATGACCACAGACGTCAAGGCAACAGGTCTGTAGTCATTCAGTCCTGTGATGGTGGGTTTCTTGGGAACAGGGATGATGGTGGAGCGTTTGAAGCAGGAGGGAACTTCACACAGCTCCAGGGATCTGTTGAAGATGCGAGTAAAGGTGGGAGCCAGATGGATTGGTGCTGCAGCTGTAGTGATGCGGACGCTGTATTGGTCCGTTGTGGTGAAGAGAGAGTTGAGTGTAAAAGTGAAGCGTGCAATTTACCGGTCGATCTATGTCCCTACCCTCACCTATGGTCACGAGCTTTGGGTAGTGACTGGAACGAGATTGTGGATACATACTGTAGAAATGAGCTTTCTCTGAAGGATGGCTGGCCTCTCCCTCAGAGTAGAGCCGTTACTCCTCCTAGTGTAGGAGATGTATAAGCTGGAGGAGGTGGCCAGGGATAGGGAGGTGAATAAACTACACCAGCTTAATGTCAGTGATGCAGAGGAACAGAAACAAGCACCAGTACTCTGGATGTTGAATCTGTATCTTATAATTCACTGGACTTCAAACTTCAAAAAGTGTGTTTTGGGCAAACTTTCAGGACTCATCTTGGCTTGCTGCTCAGAATAGGTTAGAACATATGAAGGAAATACTTTTTACCTACATTTTATACCAGGATCATCTTGTAGCTGTGATTCCGTCTGGGTAAAAACAATTTTTGTATATATTGAAATTTTAAACATGGATGAATTTGGAGTCTTTAGTGCTTGTTTCCAGTCTTCTCTGACAGTGTTTTGTTCTTTTCCTGTCATCCTGGCTTCTATCATTATCTTATTTATTTCAGCTGCTCTACTTCTACTATCAGTCCATTAGATGGAGCCATGAAACTGCAGCATACATGATGCATTCATGGACACACACTGAGTCACTGTCACTGGAAACGTCAGTCCATTAATATTCAGTCAATTCAAAAGGATCAGCAGTGTTAAACCTTCACACCAAGTATTCTGGCTTCTGGTTTTCTTCTATACTGAATGTTTTCCCATCAAATATCAGTTAGAGGTTCCAGCAGCTGAATTCAGAGTCATCATTATGAAAATATTCAGTTTAGTATCATCAACAACAAATAAATCCATTAAACCCTGCCAGCACACAGCCTGTGTGAAGCACAAAATACAACCTGCAATCTGAATAATTAGGATTAATTTCCTGTCAATCAATTATCGAGTGACTCATCTGAAGGCTGCTGCTATACAGTCAGTCATCTATATTTCCTTCATATGTTCAGTAGGATGGAAAGCAGCCAGACAGTCACAGAAACACTGACAGAATCTTGGAACCATGTTAGCGAAACACTGTATATTAGGAAGAATGTAATAAACTGACAAGACACATTACAACTAACAACACAACTAACAAACATTGATGTCATCTTATTGCGTATAAATTTAATAGTGAGATGATGTTTTTCAAACAGTTTTCTTTCTAAAGAAATCAATAAAATATTAGCTATTCTTCAAACTGTTTGATTCCAGCCAATAAATAATCTACAGTTATCTGGATTTGTCTTCTAACACAGCAGTCCCCAACCTTTTTTGCGCCACGGACTGATTTATGCCCGACATTATTTTCACGGACCGGCCTTTAAGGTGTTGCGGATAAATACAACAAAATAAAACTAGTACCGGTACTGAATAAACGATTTATTCATAACACACGTGGAAAGACCCAGGAAAACCGAGTAAACGATAAAAACGATAACAAAATAACGCTGAAAACCGACAAAAACCCTGAAAACCATACATTTCACATCTGAGCCTCAACTCTCGCGGCACGGTACCAAACGACTCACGGACCGGTACCGGTCCGAGGCCCGGGGGTTGGGGACCGCTGTTCTAACACAACAGTGATATACATTTTGTCCTGAAATAAGATCTGAACATGAAACAAAAAAACTTTCTCAAAGGAGAGGAGTGAGAACATCACAAAGTCTGTGAGGGCCACCCAACATGGCGATCATCAGTGAGTCCATTTCTCCCCCTGCTGATGAAGACTCTGAAGGTGTCCTCACCAACCAACTGTTCAATTACTTTTATGGAAAGTTCTGAAAATGGGGACCATGAATAAAAATGGCTAAAATTCCAAAATAGCTAATGTAATACTTTTGTTAAACCCCTTAATTTAAAGCTGTCTTCATTTTCATTGCATCATTTTAGTTTTATTTAAAATCGACTATGGAGGTGAACAGAGGCAAAGTTTAAAAACTGTTTCTCATTGTCCAAAAACGTATCTTTAATCATCTGTTTTGTAGAATAAAGAGCACCCTCACCTGGTAGACTGAGATCAGTCAGAGAAGTTGTCACGCTTTTGTGATTGATATTTTTGCACAAGTCCTTTATCAGATCTGTTCTCTTGTTGCTTTTTAATTAGTGATGGATGATGACGACTTAAGTGCAAGATTGTGCATAACTGATAAACAGTATCTGAAAGTCCTGACCTTAAAAACTACTGAAACAGGAAAAAAAAAAAAAGACCTGAAACAGGACCCGAGAAATGATCTGAACCTTCAGCTGATCATCCACTGCTCACCGAAGCCTCTTCAGAAATGATCTCAGTGGAAGGACGCCTGTCAGGAAGCCGTTCTTAACGTAGGGGAACAGGAGGAAAGGCTGAGGTATGAAGATCAGAGGGACAGGTATGATGGAGAGATGGCTCCACATCATGGTCAGCGTGTATGAGGAGGTCAGGAGGAGGTCCAACACTGAGAGTCTGGCTTTTTTTTATGTGTATGTGATTTTAAATTCATTTGATGATTTTATTATAGGACCATTTGGTGATTATTTTGGTTCTACAGCTTTGGAAAAGTGTGAAAATGAACTGAGTGTAAACTTGTTTTATTGGGTGGTTTATGTTGTATGAATAAAAGACAGGTTTGGTTCGTTGTCACTCCACACCACAAGCAAAGTTTTCCCAATGATTTAAAGGTGCTTTTTGTCATTATCCCCAAAAGCTTTCACCACCAGGGGGCAGCGTTTTACCAGCACGTGTGTTTTTAGCTGTATCCCCATTTTGTCACAGACTTGACCTTTTACTTTGGTCGTCATTTTAAATAAAATTGTTCTTAACGACTTACTAGGTTAATTAAAGGTTTCCCTCAGGGACTGCACCATCATGTGGTAAGAGCTGGTATTACGTTAACACCCGGCCCAGCTAGCATTCAGCTTGAGTTTACATCTCTTCAACACAACATATAAAGTCATACTGGCCATTTATTCGCCTAAAAACGAAGCAACTTTAAACGCAGGGACCTCCAAAAAGCACCTGCAATCCTCGGCTGAACGTCTGGCAGTGTTGTTGCTTCCCTCCACTCAGATCTGCACAAGTTTTCCAGAAATTTCTTATCCTCAGAAATAAACATCTATATGGTAGGACAACATCTGCCTCAGCCAGTCAGTGTTCATGACAACACCCCTGTTATAAAAAGCTGCTGAGGATCGTCTTTGTGGCTTCTTAGCTCGTTCATTTGTACCATTTACTTGTCATGTGATAAACATCTGAGTAGGGATGGTACCGGTATCCGGTGCCATGATGGCACCAGTTCTGTCATAAACGGTAGTAACCAGACCGAAAAGCAGCGCACATTTCGGTGCTTTATTTCGGTGCTTTTTTTTCCTGAGCTGTGATACACTTTGAATTCTAGCCAATCATTTTACATTTCCGAGGATAGTAGGCGGGTCCAGGTACGTACGTTCTTTTAGAGCAGAGCTACAGATTAAAAATGCCCAAAGCGAAGCGGTCAAAAGTCTGGCTGTACTTCACAGCAAAAGATGCAAACTCAGCAGCCTGCAACAAGTGCTTTAAGGTGATACTGTGATACTGTCAAAGGAGGTAACACCTCAAATCCGATGAAACACCTGGCGACGCATAGCGTTTTTTTTTAAAAGCCGAAAAATGCGCCGTATTTGATAGCTTGCTGCGAGTCACACCGAGCGCATCTACTGCGGGTGTGGTCCCTGTTATCGGACCTGGAGTTAGCAACATCCCCCAAAAACACGAAGAGGAGAGTCCTGGCCCCTAGCCCTGCCAGTGTAGCAGAAATGATGACGGATGATGATGGCAGCAGCGTTCTTCTCTGCATGAGTAGCTTAATGTTGTCCGTGTGTAATTTACGTTGAGTAGGCTAACCACATTATTACATTAATGCATGTAAGGTGAACTAGCAAACACCGTCGTAGTTACGTGGCTGTCTTCTTGTTTGATGGCAGATTCTCCCTTCACCCTGGCTAAAAAGGCTAAAATGACCAAAGAAAAAGTGGGAAACAGTTAAACATGAGAGGTTTTTGGACAAAGTTTGTGTTTTTTCCATTATTTAAGCACTGCTTCCAGCCAAGAGTGATGCCATATGTGCCCTATAGCTGCAGAAAAGGCTAACATTGTTATCTTTTTACAAAATAAACAGCTGAACATGAGAGGTTTTTGGACCAATTTTGTGTTCTCCATTCTTTAAGTACCGGTTTGAGCACCGTTTGAGCACCGGCACCGTTTCAAAAGTACCGGTTTGGCACCGGTATCGGATAAAACCTAAACGATACCCATCCCTACATCTGAGTATAGCTTTTAATTGGAGGTTAATGGAATTTGTTAACTCATCCATGCAGCACACAGACGCCTACATGAAGACTCCACGTTGCTGTGGTGCATCTGGGCATCCTAACGCATGAATGTGTACTCAGGAAAAACACGCATGATGGATTCGTCCATCATTTAAACCAAACACTAAACCTTCAGTTTTCCTCTGACTCAGAAACATGATGACATGAAGACATTTGAATATCATCATGCAGCTCAAACTGATCTTTGAATTGGCTTTTTGTTTTTTATTTGTTGACATTGTATCACAAACATTGATTGGCTGAGGCAAATGCTGGTCTCAGAACACCAACCAGTTACCATCAGAACCAAAAAACAATCAAATATTATTTATTATATGTAATAAAATAAAAAGTCAGAGTTTGTAGTTTTGGTCCTGCTGCTGCTGCAGCTGAACGTTTGGCATTGAAGAAGCTTATTCTGGATTCAACGTTTTTAGCAGGAATTCAAAGAATGAAGGTTGGTCGAAGGATGAAACACGAACGGAAAGTGGACGAGGACCAAGTCCAGCTTTGGTCCTCAGACAGAAGTCCAAACAGAAAAGGTGCTTTTGTGCGAAAGTGTCTTGAGTTTACTAAAGTAATATTTAATACAGGACAAACGGGGCAGAACAGGTGGACTTTCTAAAAGCTGCCAAACAAAGTCACAAAAAATGTGAAATCGAGAAGCGTCAAAGACAAAAAGTCTAAAAGGGAGAAAGTGTCAGCGTTTCTCTGGCGTCTGGAGACAAGTCTTTGCTCTGAGGACAATCTTCACCCGAGACACCAGCCCATCAGCTGAGTTTGTGATCAGATGTTTTACTGAGGTGTGTTCGTTTTTATCATCACGATTTGGAAACAGTTTGTTTTATTTGTTTAGTTTTTTTAACATAGACAGTAAAAATCTGTCCAACGGACGTCACATTCAGACGGAGCTGAGCTTCACTAGCCCCCTGACCGAGTCCTCGTGTAGAGCGTCCTGACTGGCAGGGTCGTACAGGGCAATGGGGGAGGGGATGGCAGGGTGGGGTTGGTGGTGGAGGTGCAGGTGGGCGGGGCAGGGCAGGGCACCCTGTGGCGTGGCACATGGCGTCTCCTCCGGACTCACAAAGTGGTGGTGGTGATGGTGGTGATGGAGGTGCAGGTGGTGGTGACAGCGGGAGTCGACAGCGGCGTCCCTCAGCGTCAGGACATCGCCTCCGCAGGATGGCAGGGACGGCTGGGCAGGGGCCAGGTAGGCGCAGGGGCCCCCCAGAGTGGTGGTCTTACCTGGCAGCGGGGCCAGCACGACGGGGTCGCTGTGCAGCAGAGGCGTGGTGGCAGCCTGCAGCACAAACTTAGTGCTCTGGATGCACTGATCCTGATCACACTGAGAGACATTCAACACCATAAAACTTTATTTACAACACATTCACCTGAATGGCCACAAAAGCTGCTCAAGTTTCCAGGATGAGTGAAAAGACCGAAACCAGCGCATCATCAGGGCTGAGCCCCCTGCTGGACCCAAGAAAGAATGCAGCTTTAAGCCAGGCCATCTTTAAATGAACAATCAGAGGTTTTTACTCTTTCGATGTTTACGTCATTCTGATCAGTTCATTCTGATCAATTTTGGAAGTTTAACATGTGCTGTATAATAATTAAAATAATTAAAATAAAGTCACATTTTACTGTTTTTTACTTATTTTTATCCCCTTTAACCTTTTATTATCAGTTTGTTTTATGTTACACCAGCCAAACAGCTTTAGCTTCTTTTCTACACCCAAGAAACGTAAAGAAAAACAAAAATCTACATTCAAACAGTTTTGAATACGTGCGTTTCAGATCCTTATGATGATTTTTCTCTGTGACGCATCAGTAACGGGCAGTATGACGGCGTCCTTCACCTACCATGTTGCTGTGGAGCTGAGTGGAGGCATAGCTGCTGTTGCTGGTGCCATTGGACTGGGAGACGGTCTGCGGCGTGCCGGACTGGATCAGACCTCTCCTGTCAATCAGACTGATAAAGAAGAATCACAAACAATCACATTCTGAGGAAATCAAAACCAGTAAAGAGACCAGGGGATCAGTTCAGCCTGGCCAGAAACGCACATCCCCGCCCTCCTGGGGGCCAAAACTGGCTTCAGGATCAAGTAATATCCTGGGAGATTCAGCTAAATAAATCAGTCTGTGGCTGCAGGAAAAGTGAGTTTGACCTGAAACGTGTGTTTTTGTGTTTGTGAGCATGCAGATGGACGCCGCCACCTGTCGCCCTGTAAGCAGGTGGAGTCGACATGTTCAAACGCTGCGAGCAGCCAGCCATGAGTAAACAAGCAGACTGTATAATGAGGCTCCATATGCTCATCATCCTTTTACTTTGAAAATCCTCCTTGCATATCCTCCCAGAGGCAGCTCGCTGTTACACACCATCATCATTATTAATATTAATATTAAAGCTGGTGCCTCGTCAGAGAGCTCCTGCTGACCCGTCTGGACGCATCATCAGAGCCTCGTCTCCTCCGTCTGTGACCTCAGAGGACGAAACAACACGGACACAGAGGAAAACCCTTCGTCACTGTTTTCTTTTCACAGTTTTCTCTTTAACTGAATCTCCACAGAGGCACCGGGCTGCAAACACCAACACTTCTCTACACAACATTCTTCACTGACTGTTTAAAACACTCGAGACTCTTTTCAGTTGGATTCATTCAATAAACGATGTTTATTAAATAAGAGGCGTCCTTCAGTGAGCCGGATCAACGATCAAACCTGAAAAACCTGAAAAAATGTGAAAATATTACAAAACATTTTTCCTGGAGATAATTTCAAAAACATTCACAAAGATTAACGACAACAAAAAGAGAAATTTCATTTGCAAAAACAAACAGTCATTTTTTTAAAAGCAGCCGGATCACAGAGCAACTGAGAGACAAGAAAAGCTTCTGGCCGGCCGATCAACGTTTCCTTTGAGAGCTCCTGAAGAATGAAATTTAAAGTCCGTGCACATTGCAGGGATCTGATCACTCAAGCTGCACACAGATACTTTCTGCTGCTCGGCTTAATTTTTTTCTTTTATCTAATTCTGTGTTGGACTAACTGTTTGCTGCTCTCTGTATGGATTAGTCCTGAATTAGGATATTAATGCAATCCTGTTCAAAGGATGAGTGATTTTAGTGCTAACCGTCGTGTCTTTTGGGGCTTACTGCAAAAATTCTCTGAAGAGTGCTCTGCAGGCCTGACTTAGTCCTGATTTCACCGGTTCATTTATTTCATTTAGACCACAAATCAGATCTTAGTCCTGCTAAGTGCTGAAGTCAGGTACTAGCATTCCTGACTGTAACCCTGATTAGTTTATTCTGTTTGGCTTTAGCTTCAGTGATGAATGCAGTCCTGAGCTAATGTTAAATGATTTCTACTTTTAGTTCCAACTTTAGTCCGGAATCAGTTTGATTCTGTTCAGATTATTTAATCTCTTAATCCTGTTTTTTGATTGTTTAGCTTTAAATTCACAGCAGACAGACCTGATGTTAGCCCTGAAGTCAATAGAAGCTCATTGACCAGAGGTGAAATGATCAACAGCACAGAGAATAAAAGAAGGCGAGTATGCAGTATATATATCAGATAATTAAAAGCACTGGGATGCGGTCTGTGTCTGTTCCTGCGCTTAGTTAGAAACCAAAGCTTAACTTTGTGCTGAGCAAGACGTCATCGATCAGCTGCTTTGACAAACCGATAAAAAGTATCAGCAGCGTGTCGCAGAGTCCCAGCCCAGGTCTCCCGCTGTAATGATGATATACGGCAGGTGGGATGGAAACATAGGAGCTCATGGAAGCGGCGAGGAGGCGGTAACGATGAAGGAGAGCCATCGCTCGGCCGCTCTGATCGTTCTTTTGATTAATTCTGTGCAGAAGACGAGCCGACAGTCAGCTGAGAGACGGGAAGCCGTGAGGGCTGTAATTACTCTGTGCAAGGTCTCAGCTGAAGACTGTCCTCGTTAAACACAGAAACTTGGCGTCTGCGGAGAGGAGGGGGAAGAAGAGAGACCGCCTGAAGCACCTTTATGTTCAGAGACCAGCAGAGCGAAACATCAGCAGCTTCAGCAGGAGCAGCAAGGCAAAGTTTTCAGGCGTAAACCAAGAAAGAAAAGCTTGTTTGTTTCTCGGAGCTCCGACTTCCAGGAACAAACAACTGAGGCTGCAAAGCTCCAGCCATCGAATCCAACAACACGGCTGTTTGTTTATTACTGAAGTCATTTCAATCCTGACCTCAGTTCAGCTTTAAGCACAGATTACAGTGATTACAGGTCATTTCTAAATACAATGCAAAGTACTCCAGATTTTTTTTTATTCCCAATTTTAGCTCAAAGTAAAGTCCTGAAGAACTCTCTTTAGTCCTGACTTTAGTTCTAAGCTTGGTGCTTAATTTAGTCATGGTTTCAGTGCTGATTTTAGTTCAAATGTTAATCCTGTTTTTAGTCCTAACTGTAGTCTAAATTTGAGCCCTGTTTTAGGACTAATGTCAGTGCACTTAAGTCTTTTATAATCCTGATCTATTTAATCCTTCTTAGACCGGGATTCATTTCATGTATTCCTGAAAACTATCAGTCGGTCCTGATTTTAGTAACACCTTCAGTGATCAGTGCAGAGCTCATGCTGGATTTCAGACTTTGATCAGTTTCACCTCAGAGCAGCCCAGAGTTACTCCTACTCTCAATTCTTCATTTAATCTCTTTTAGCCCTGCACATAACTCTCTGTATTCCTGGTTTTAGTCCTGATTATAAGCACAGAGTCTAGTCCTGTTTTTAGAGCTGGTTACTGACCTGGGAGGTAGAGGTCCACAGAGGGCAGCACAGCAGTTGGTCAGGATGTTCCCGTAGCTGTACGGGTTGTAGTTATCCTTCCCTCGTTTGGTGGACCAGGACCCTTTAATCTGGACCAGACAAGAGTATCAGAAACATTGCAGGCCCTTTTCACGTTTAGGTCCTCGAACCTCAGGTATACTCACGTCCTCGTTGGTGGTCTGGTTGGAGCTGATCAGGTAGGTGTGGAAGCCTGACAGGCCGACAATGGACCAAATGGAGAAGAAACACACCACCACCTCCAGGACGGTGCAGAGCAGGGTCAAGGACTGACTCGGGTCTTTGGATGGGGGATAAAGTGGCGCTACGGGAGGATTTCTGTGCGTCTGCATTAACGAACTGAAGTGATTTTATTTGCAGTAAAAACTGAAAATGGCAGAAACAGAAGATTTACTGTTTCTGGTGTGACAGGGTCAGCGAATTTGACCTTGGCAGTACATTGTGGGACATATTGACCAGTGGTCACAGCTGATGGTGACAGCAACAGACGGATTGATTTTGGAAGGAAGCCGTATGAGGGGTAATTAACGCCCGGGTTTGATTTTCTGTGGCGGCTGCAGGCAGACTCTACTCTTTATTTCTCCAACAAAACTGGAAAAATCACAACTGAGAAGCCGGAAGAACAATTACTGTAAGAAACACAAACTAACCTGATGTTAAATGTAATGCACGTCAGTGATGGAGGACCGGCTGGTGTCTTTATGGCTGCGCACCAAATGAATCAGACTGTAGATGCTTGAGGAGGTGAACGTGGCCATGACTGTGCTGATATTACAGAACCAAAACTAAATGCTTGCAATCATTTATGGAAAATGTAAAATGACTAAAGAGTACGAGTGCGTCCAAACCTTCCTGTAATACGAGGCATGTTTAAGTTCACAGTCTTCAAATGGAACCTGTTTTTATTTTTCTATGAAAATATCTGAATGTGTCCTCCATCAGCTCCTTACACACTTACAATGGAAAAGCACCGAGTGCTGCCCCTCAACAGGCTTCCAGAGGCTAGTAGAGAGTGGGCTGTCAGGGGGAGGAGCTACAACAGCTTGTTTCAGACAGAGGATGGTCTGAAGGGCTGCACCAAGATGGAGTAAAAGAAGAAGGAGGAATATTTTGCATGTGAACAATTGAAAGTTGTTTTCAGAATAAAAAGGAGCTGAATCTGTCCATGGGGAAGGATATCTGGCTGGGCTGTCTTTGAGCGCGCCCAGGAAACCCGTCTGGTTCGATCCTGCAGAACACAGAGAGAGAAAACCATCATCTGGGCTGAAGTGTTCAGTCCTCACTGCCTACAGTCTTGCTCTCATTATAAAGAACATTACAGCATCCAATCATTAAAGAGCCCTGAAACAGAGCCCGACTGAATGCTCTGTTTCAATGTGACCAGGTAGAAACATCTACGTGTCTTTATTTTCTACGTCCACATGAATACATTTCTGGGCTCAGTTGCTGCTGCGGATCTTCCTCTGCCTTGGTGTCAACCAACCCTCTGTTTTCCTGTGTATAGTGCATTTATGTTTGGGTGCGTCAGTGAGGATAGGCAACAACTGCTTATTCGGTCGTCATCTTAAAGATGTAAACTGCTGAAAACAGATGGCTGATGTCACAGCTCCCTGCATTTATATCAAAGTCACAACAGCCAAAAACAGAAAACCAGCGGCGCAGCCCTCAGAGGAAGCTGCGTCTTCATCTCAGCCAGTCTGCCAGTCATTAGTTTCAGACGGCGGCAGCTCGAGGCTTCGGGTTCCTGACGGTTTGGACATGCAGGGCAGGAAAAAAACATCCGCAGCCTAAGTGCAAAATTAGGTCAGAGACAGAGAGAAATCAGCAGGCGCTTTTAGATCCAGAAACACAAAGTCAATGATCTGTGCTACAGTTCCTCCCAGGCAGCAACCAGTTTATGTGGATTTCCACAAAAACAGGAAAGAAGAGAATTCCACAAACATGGTTTCACAATCAAACATCTTTGTCGTCAAACAGGGATGAAGCTTAGCCTGAGAAACACCCACAGCAAAAAGACCACCAGGCAAGATTCAAACAAGGAAAATCACAATTAAGATCTGGACTAATCTTAATTTAAAGACTCACAAAACCAACACGAGACCCACAACACTGAAACAAGTCCGAGAACTCCTGCAAGGCCAGAATCAAAGTCACGACCAAACAAAGACTGGCACTAACCTGAGGACCCGGAGTGAGACAAGAGGGACCAACGAGAATGAACCTATGATGAGACGACTGAACCTATTCAGACTGTTTGAGTCTATACGAGCCAGAAACAGAGACGGCAAAGAGAAGAACGACCTTTGGGTCAAAGTGAGGAAACGTTTAAATCAGCTGGTGAGTTTCTTCCAACAGGACTTTGATCTGCAGCTTTCTGAGCATAAAAAACTGGCCCAGTCTGTCTGACTCGCATTGATCAGCCTGTCAATCACAGGACAGTGGGTGGGGCTGAAGGTCACTGATGGGTGAGTTACATTACACAGATTAGAAACCGTTGCAGAGACACAGCGCTCGCTGGTCAACTGACCTCTTCCTGAACACTTCCTGATAGCTCTGCATATCCTGTCATCGTCAGCACAACAACAAAACCGTGTGCCCAGATATTTTATTTTATTTACTGTGGAGAATGATGATTACTTTCCTGTCTGATGGTTTTCTTCGGTTTCACTTGGTCACCAGGATCGTCTCTAAAAAGAACTTTGCTTTGGTTTGATCAGAGTCTTTATTTCGTCCACGTTTCTGCTTCTTCTCCTTTTTTCTTTGAAATATTTTCTCAGTTTTTACTTCCTGCCAAAAAGTATCAGAGGAGCTTCTATAAATAAAGTTTTTATGTCGTCTGAGCGCAAACATGCACGAATCTCTGCAGAACATTAACCTAACTAACAGAACTACGGTCGATGTAGAGACCACAGAGGAAAATGTGTGCGGGGGCGGTGCCGTTACTCACTGAGGATGACGTGTGTGATGACGAAGGCGAAGATGAAGACAGTGAGGAGGGACAGGGAGAGGATAAACAGGTAGAAAAAGCGATAATTCCTCCGCCCGACGCAGTTCCCCACCCACGGACAGTGATGGTCGAAGCGCTCTGTGGGAGGAAAAACATCAGAAAGTCTGATCTCATGTTTAATTTAAAGCTGGAATCAAGCAGCACAGCCAGCAGCTTTAGCACTGAGCTAAGGCTGTGACACACAGGGAGACACGCACTGACCCACACAGTTGTCGCACAGGCTGCAGTGCGATGCTCGGGGCGGCCTGAAGATCTTGCAGGTGAAGCAGTATTTCAGCTTGACCGCCTGCCCGTTGATGAGAACCTCTCGGGTCCGAGGAGGCGGCCTGGAGCATCCTGCAGAGTCTGAAAGCGCGCAGCAGATGGGTAATGTGACGACCCCGTACAGAGAGGCAGCCCGTGACATTTCGCCCTGACCTTTCAGATTCAGAACAGAATTATTTTTATTTTCTTTTTCAGTAAATCTGGAGTTTTGTTCTTCTTTCTAAGATAAAATCAGCTGATTTCACTCACACAGGAATGTATTTGGGCCTTTGTGGGGATTCTCATTAGTTTAATACATTCCCGAGACCTTAATGGAAGTTTTTCCTTCCCACTGTCACCAAGTGCTCGCTCAAAGGGAGTCGTCTGATCGTGGGGCTTTCCTCTGTATATTGTAGGGCCTTTACCTTCAATATAAAACACTTTGAGACGACTGCTGCTGTGATTTGGTGCTTTGTTAACAGGACCTGAACAGTGTGCGACAGAAACGAGTGTGGGAGCCTTCAAACAGACTGTTAAAAGTCTGTCCCAAAGTGAGGATCTCACTTAATGCCCTCGTTTTCCAAACCAGTGTCCTAACTGGGCAGCAGTGGTCGCTCTTACTGATGACGCACATGTTTGATTTGGCAAAGATTTTATGCTGAATGGCTTTCCTGAAGCAACCCTCACTGGGACCAGCCTGTGGCCCTGCCTGGGAATTTCGAAGAAAATGGCCCCATTTTATGCAAAAAAACAAAAACAAACATGTTCCTCTCAGAAATGGGCCCACTTTTGACGATGCAACTGTCTTTCTCCATAAAGCAAAAGTTAAAAAATAATTCTGAATTTCCAAAAAATATCCCTGCCTTCCAGAAATGTCCTCATAGAGACTGAACACAAGTCTCCACAAAGACAGCTGTGCAGCAACACACACATAAAATTATACAAAATTATGAAATGCCTTTAAGTGTTTTTTAAATGATTTTCTGTGATGTTCCTGTAAATGTGCCAGAAAACCAAAAACCAGGAGCTAAAAGTGTCTAAAAGGGTTTAAAGATCAACGCCGTCTCTGTAAACAGTTGTTAAATTCACCTTTTTATTTTTCATATTGTAAAATTTTAAAGACTTCACCTTTGGTTTTTTTCCTGAAAAATGATGTTAGGATGTTGTTTTAAGTTGTGCGTCACAGAAAACACTCCTGACCTCTCTTTCTATTTCCATCCTTCTCTCATATTTCTCACACACTGAGCTGAGCGAGTTTTGCAGGCGATGCCTAAGTTTGGTCGTTCTGCGAGCACAGCGGCGGCATGCTGACCGGCAGCAGATTCTGGATCCAGCATGAAGGAAAAAAGTAAATAAATCAACCCAGAAAATTTAATAAAAGGCTTCTAAAAATATACAAGAGCTTCAGTTTCTGTGGAAACGCCTGAGACAGAGACGAGAGTGGAGACATGTGACTGAGCGCACACACACACACACACACACACACACACACACACACACACACACACACACACACACACACACACAGACCTGCAGTGACTCAGATAATTAGTGAGTCTGACAGACGCTGAACCTGTGAAGTTCTCATTATAATCATGAGAACTGTGATGAAGTGACTCGGCACATTCACCTTTATCTAATCCAAGCATTTTACTTTGAAAGGGTGCCGACTTTTATTTTGTTTTCAGCTCACCAGCTTTTTTATGGATGAACCAAACTAAAAATGTCCTCAAACACCAGCTCGTTCCATCATCCAGGAGCCGTCTGGTGATAGTCTGAGAATCGGCCAAAGACATCACTGAGAGGAGATCATCAAATCAGCAGTTTGGATTCACAGCCAGTAAAATGCCCAGATTTTAATCCTATCGAGAGTCTGTGATCAGTCCTTTTAATGATGAGGCGGGATCTCCATCAATCAGGATTTGGCCCAGAGGCTGCACACCACAGAGGACTGCACAAGTAACAAAGATGAGGACTGAAAATACAGACTGTTCACGTATGCCTCATTAAGTTACCATAAACTGTAAAACTTATCGAATGTTTCTGATTGATCTTCACAGAAACATGTGAGAAAGCGAGCGAGCAGCAACTAAACCTCTGCATCAAGGTCACTTTCTAAAAATATTTTAATACAAATTTTTTTTGTGTCTTTTACAGAAAATTTCTTTCTGATTTTCATCCATTAATTTGTCTTCTTATAATCTTTAACATTTTTTCTTTCCTGTAACTTTATGCTGGGAAAGGTTCAGGAAAAACCTGTTAGCAAACTTTAAACAAATCTACAGTTTTTGTATGAATTCTGTTTTTTCTGTCAGAAACTGTTAAATGTTTATTAAATCAGACTTGTGAGTGTTGCAGAGGAACATGAACATATAACGACCATGTTTCTAACGTCTCGTAACGCCCGTCGCTCTTTGCTCACCAATCTGTCGCTCAAGGTCGGCGGCCTCGTCTGGTGTCGCTCGGGGTAAAATGCCGGGGTCGCTGAAACTTGCCCTGAACAGCATCCCCATCACGAAGATGAAGAGAACGCCGCCGACCGCCGGGATGGCCGGGGTCAGGTTGGACGCCAGGAAAGGACAGCTGAGGAAACACGGAGAGAAACATGAGAACAAATGTGAGTTCTTCAGGACACTTCAGGAGGCTTTTCTGTCTCTTCTTCGTTTTTTAGCTTCGAGGACAGAAACGGTTTTAAATCACATTTCTGGTGTTTTTTAAATTGAGTGAAAATGGTCGTGCCATTAGTATTTCACAGACTCTGTGGAATTGGGGCTTCTGGGTCATTCAGGAAGGTAAATGTGGGTATCAGCTGGATTTTGTTTTGGCCACAGTCTGGTGACATGGATCATGACATGAATCAGTACACTGTGATACTGGAAGGGAGGAAAGATACTCTTATTTTGTCCAATAAAGTGTTTAATAAATGTTTCAAATATATTGATAAAAACAACATATGCTGCTCTGCTGAAGCTTCTCAGTTACTACAGAGACTCGGTGCTTTTGTTATAGTCTGTTAGCAGTTTAAGCTAACTAACTGAGGCTAGCTGGTGAGGAGATAGAAGAAATGGGCTGTAGCCCAAAAATGGATCCCATGAGACAGTTTTCCTCTAAACTGATGTAAGAGTTTCTACAGCTGGGGACGAAGCTTCTTCCTGGTGGAGAAGAATAACGTTCTGAAGGATGAACTGGAGGAAAAACTAATTTTCCTTTTTTATACAAACAGTCCCTGTACTCTGCAACACCACAGCACAACAGGAAACTTTGCAACTATTAGAATCAGTCATGGATGTAATCTACATTATTCAGATGATTGATTTATTCTTAAATAGGTGAAAAATGTAAATATTAAAAAGCAGAGGATCAATTTTCTGTTTGAAATGACTACAGGTAAGTTGTGTTCCCGGTACTTCAGCATCTAGCTAGTGCTGCAGAAGAGGAGTGAGCATAAAGGGAGTAACGTTTTTTTAGGTGTCAGGTAATCTGACACAGTGTGTTGCTAGGTAAAGATCCAGCTGCTGTATTTCACAGGGAGAGAAAAGAAAGAGAGCTTCACTCAGAGATGGAGAAAGATAAGAAAGACAGGACAGGAGAGGAAGAAGAGCGCTTAGATTTAAAGGGAAGGACTGCTCATTTACAGCTCACATGTAAGTCCTCGTGTTTTTAAATCTGTACATGTGACATGTGACAAACTGAGGCAGACTGTGTTATTTAAAGGCTGCATGAAAATCAGGTTAGTTTGCTGCACTGTGGTGGATTTACAGTAAAGAACAGTGTGTGACTGGTGCATGGTTTCATGGTCACAGTTAGCTTATATCAAGTGTAGCAGAGATTCATATGAATTTCAGTTGATGATGGTTGTATAGTGTCTAATATAAAGACAGTACAAACAGTGTACTGTCAGAGTAGGACAACTCAGGAAACATCTGCTCACATCTGTTTGAATTCTGGTGTGTACATCCACAAAGAGAAGCAGGTCAGGTGATCACAGCCTGTACACTACAAAAACACACGCACACACACACACACACACACACACACACACACACACACACGCACACCCCACCTGCTGAATCCACTTTAACCCATGAATGTACACATTTTCCTGTTTAGAGGTAAAGTCCCCCTCTACAGTGGAGGCACTAGAAAACATAAATATCTCTATTTTACTTTTCTTTTCTGCAGATTTAAGCTGAGTGTAATTAGCATCACAAGTTAAAGTAAAGTTTGTATTCCCATCTACTGATACTATTTTATTAGTACATTATTATAACACAAAGCTGTTAGCTTTTTCCAAAAACAGAAACGCCTTCCAAAGAGCTGCTTTTTTTCTTACTCTAAGTACATTTCAGAGCCAGTACTTTTTACTTTTACTCGAGTAAAGAAGTTGAATCAGTACTTCAACTTTTACTGCAGTATTTTTAACACTAGTATATGTACTTTAGTACTGAACCAAACACAGTGAACAAAAGTGACATGAATGATTTATTACATATATTTTACTCATTGGGTTACAGACTGGGGGCTGAGGGTTCATGTTTAAAATAAAGGATTATAAAGAGAATCTAGTCTACAGGCAGTGGAGAATTATTAGGCAAGTTGTATTTTTGAGGAATAATTTTATTATTGAACAACAACCATGTTCTCAATGAACCCAAAAAACTCATTAATATCAAAGCTGAATGTTTTTGGAAGTAGTTTTTAGTTTTAGCTATTTTAGGGGGATATCTGTGTGTGCAGGTGACTATTACTGTGCATAATTATTAGGCAACTTAACAAAAAACAAATATATACCCATTTCAATTATTTATTTTTACCAGTGACACCAATATAACATCTCCACATTCACAAATATACATTTCTGACATTCAAAAACAAAACAAAAACAAATCAGCGACCAATATAGCCACCTTTCTTTGCAAGGACACTCAAAAGCCTTCCATCCATGGATTCTGTCAGTGTTTTGATCTGTTCACCATCAACATTGCGTGCAGCAGCAACCACAGCCTCCCAGACACTGTTCAGAGAGGTGTACTGTTTTCCCTCCTTGTAAATCTCACATTTGATGATGGACCACAGGTTCTCAATGGGGTTCAGATCAGATGAACAAGGAGGCCATGTCATTAGTTTTTCTTCTTTTATACCCTTTCTTGCCAGCCACGCTGTGGAGTACTTGGACGCGTGTGATGGAGCATTGTCCTGCATGAAAATCATGTTTTTCTTGAAGGATGCAGACTTCTTCCTGTACCACTGCTTGAAGAAGGTGTCTTCCAGAAACTGGCAGTAGGACTGGGAGTTGAGCTTGACTCCATCCTCAACCCGAAAAGGCCCCACAAGCTCATCTTTGATGATACCAGCCCAAACCAGTAATCCACCTCCACCTTGCTGGCGTCTGAGTCGGACTGGAGCTCTCTGCCCTTTACCAATCCAGCCACGGGCCCATCCATCTGGCCCATCAAGACTCACTCTCATTTCATCAGTCCATAAAACCTTAGAAAAACCAGTCTTGAGATATTTCTTGGCCCAGTCTTGACGTTTCAGCTTGTGTGTCTTGTTCAGTGGTGGTCGTCTTTCAGCCTTTCTTACCTTGGCCATGTCTCTGAGTATTGCACACCTTGTGCTCTTGGGCACTCCAGTGATGTTGCAGCTCTGAAATATGGCCAAACTGGTGGCAAGTGGCATCTTGGCAGCTGCACGCTTGACTTTTCTCAGTTCATGGGCAGTTATGTGGCGCCTTGGTTTTTCCACACGCTTCTTGCGACCCTGTTGACTATTTTGAATGAAACGCTTGATTGTTCGATGATCACGCTTCAGAAGCTTTGCAATTTTGAGACTGCTGCATCCCTCTGCAAGATATCTCACTATTTTTGACTTTTCTGAGCCTGTCAAGTCCTTCTTTTGCCAAAGGAAAGGATGTTGCCTAATAATTATGCACACCTGATATAGGGTGTTGATGTCATTAGACCACACCCCTTCTCATTACAGAGATGAACATCACCTAATATGCTTAATTGGTAGTAGGCTTTCGAGCCTATACAGCTTGGAGTAAGACAACATGCATGAAGAGGATGATGTGGACAAAATACTCATTTGCCTAATAATTCTGCACTCCCTGTAGAAGAGCCCCAAAAATAATTTGTTTTTTTCTTCACTTTTTACATTTCAGATCATTTAGGAAATTTAGTCTCGGTGTACTTTATATGGTAACGTATCAGTGCATGCGTATCTATACTGCCTATCAGCCTTGAATCTGGTTTGCAGACTTCTTTAGGTTTATATGTTTTTAAATTCATGTTACTCTCACCAAGCTTTTTCTTTCTTCGCTGGTACTTTGAGTCTTTGGCGGAGGCGTCAGAGACGTCTCAGGTTTACAACCCCCCCACCTCCCACCCCCATTCCATCTCCTGCTGTTACCGTAGTGACATGAGCTGCAGGAGACAGTTACCGTGGAAACGGGAAGCACGGGGATGCTGTTGAAGGGAAGTCACCAAGAGGAATGTGGGAGGAAGAAAAATAAAATAAAATTAACCCTCCAGACGTCCCTGAGGGCTACTTTCTTTTCTTTTTTATTCACACTGTTATTAAATCAGGTCGGAGGTAAAACCCGGGATAATTAGCTCTGCATGAACCAAGGAACTAACCTGAAGGAGGATTTATTACAGCACCGCTTCATTTAGTTTGACTCTCATTTTCTACTAAAAAATAATTTATTATGAGCTGAAGCTGAACCTGAAACTGTTCACTGTTTTTACACAAAACCCAACAAAATCAGACACACAGGGCAAAGACCCAAAGCATCAAAGAGTCAAAGAGTGAAAGACTCAAAGCCCTTTTCAGTGTTTTCAGATTAACAGTCAGTAGGATTCGGTGTCTCCTTTTAGCTTTCATGAGTTCTAACATCAGGAAGAAACTGAAGATGACTTCAGCCTGATCTAGGTAAACACACCTGAGCTCAGAGACAAAACTGCTGCTCTTCTTCACCAAGCTGGACAAAAAAATAAAAGCACCAGAATGATGGCTTCAAAATAAAAGAACATTCCTCCCACAACGATATATTAGACTTTAATCTTTCCGAACTACTTTGGTGAAATTATTGAAAACAGAACATTAAATTATTAAAATTATTAGGAAGTGCTGAAATTAACTTAGAAAATGTGAATTTAATCCCAGATTGATGACTCTGATCTGTTTATTTTAGTTCTTTTTAGTCATTCAGGAACAAAATATAATCCTCCCTGAAACTCTTAACCGGATATTTGAAGTTTTATTTTAGGGCCTTTTTATTTCTGTGACCTCACAGGGGCCTTCAGCTGGGGTCAAAGGTCACCTTCAAACCTTTACACGTTAGACTATAAGCTGCTGTTACTCACTCAAAGGTAAAGAAGAGGCCGCAGGTGAGCAGGATGAGGACCAGGGTCAGGTAGAAGACCCCGGTCTGCCGGGCCATCATGATCCTGCCGTCGCAGTAGAACCTGTTCCTGCCTGGGAACACCTGCCACTTCTTGCGGGGACTCCGGCTCCTGTGGCCGGGGCAGTGGGCCGGCTCGGAACCGTCTGCGGGGGGCGGGCAGCTGCCGCCACGGGTGCAGATCTGGTTGTACCGGCCCTGCTGGTCCAGAGCCGCGTGCTGGATCTGAGACATGCGTCCACACAGGTGAGCGCGCAGGTACAAAAGACTGAAACATAAACCGGAGGTGTACGCGCGCTGCCGGTGCCGCGTTCAGGGTCTCCGCGTGAATCTTTTAATAAGGAGTCGGAAAAAAGACAACGGATCCGTCATCTTAAAAGGAGAAACACGTTTTTTGTTTCGCGTTATTTTATAAACAAACACGAACTCGTGGTCAGACGCACGCGCGCTGGATCCACGTCCAAGAAGCTCCCCCAGCTCCCCCGCCTCGCACCCTGATCTGCCCCTCACAGGCTGCAGTCCAGGTTTAAATCCCGGGTTAAGGACGCGGGTCCGGGTCTGAGGACGGGAGAGGATCCAGGGTGTTGAATGGTCTGAGTCTGCGAGGAGGAGGAGGAAGAGGAGCAGCAGCAGGAGGAGGAGGAGGACATGGAGAGCATCCCGATCCTCCGCAGAGCTGCACAGATCCTCCACTGAGGTGGTGATCCACTCTGACAGGAGAATAAACACGGAGGAGGTTCACCTCACAGACAAAGCAGAGGATTTAGCGAGCCCTCGATAATTAATAATAATTAATCATTGTTCTACTGTACTCTCTGGGCTTTGTCTTTCATGTTACTTAAACGCTGACTGGTGAGTTTCTATGAGTATCATTCGTATTTCCGGGTTCGCGATTTCTGAAAGTAACTGAAAGTGGTCGCTTAATAGACCCTGTGCACGAGAAAATGCTAACTTCCTGGTTTGAGACCGGATGTGGGGTTGTACATTTCCGGTAGCTTTACTTTGCGGTCGAAGATATACTCCAAAATCATGTTCAAAAAAATTTGAAAACGGAAAGATCGTGTTAAGTTACAAAGAGCAGAAGGTGGGAACACTCACCAGTGTTGTGTCATAAAATATCTAATGATCAATTTTAACGTTTAAAGCATTTAGATCGATTAGTTGTTTACATCACTCAACACAAGCAGAACTGCATCACTACATGCAGAAGACACATCGTCCACATTCAGAAGCACATCTCTGTATAGTGACTGGTCTTATGATTTAAACAGGCAAATGTTCAGCATTCAAACTACAGGTGAAGAATAGTCAAACCAGATGTTTCCCGTTATGTCGAGATCAGCTAGTCAAGTACACACCTACACAGCATGTTAACAAACCGTGAAAAAAGCCACACAAAAAATGAATGATTGCTGGTAACGGTTTCTATACATTAGTATTTACAAAGGGTATTTTGTGACTTACCTTCAAAATTACAGCGGTCCCCCGCTATGACGCGGTTCACCTTTCACCTCACTGTTTCGCAGAATTTTCAGTGCAAGTTTGCATGCTTTTTTTTTTTTACATCACATTGTGTCCTGCGTCCCGATTGCTGCAGACAATCTCCTCCGTGACGTCTCTCCTGTACAGTACAGAATCGCTGCATCGATCGCTAGCAGTGTGACTCTGAAGTGCAGTACTGTATGCTCATGATAAGGATGAAACGTTTTGCACCACAAAAAATAAAATTGGCTACTTGATTTCACCTATCGCTGGTTATTTTTAGAACATAACACCCGTGATAAACGAGGGACAGCTGAGAAATATAACATTTGAATCCCTTTTCTCTTTTGCTCTGAGGCGCGGGGGGAAAATATCGACAAGTCGATGAACATCATTTACAGATATATTGGGTAAATGCCCGAGACATCTATAGAAATGTAAATTGCCGCTTGATTCATTCATTTGCTTAACTTGTTTTGGACCGTAAACAGGGCATGAATAGGACACCGGAAACAAAGCTCCCCACAGGAGTTTCCGCACCGGAAGTAGCATATGCTAACATGCACATTTTCTTTTAAATATTAAACTTTATTAAGAAATAGTATACAGAACATGTGTACAACCAGAACAAAATTAACATATACCAGGGGGTGTAATACAAAGAATTACAAACATTCAAATAATTGGTAATTACTACAAATAGTAATAGTTTTCATAGCCTTTTTGTTAAGTGATCCACTAATCAATTTTATGTAACATAAAACATCATTATAGTAATGTTTAAAATTAGGCTTTTTGTTACTGTATTTGCATTTGTGAAAATAAAATTTAGCTAAGATAACTAACAAGTTTATTATAAAGTAAACATCTTCTTTTTTTGCCTTCAAAAGAAACAAAATACAACATTTTCTCATTTCACAGTAAAGTCTTTATAGAGATGTCCAGCAATGAATCTACTGAAGTCTTTCCAAAATGTTCTAGCGTATGAACAGATCCAGAAGAGGTGTTGCACAGTCTCAGGATTGTGGTCGCTGTATCAGAATCATATCCGGACTACAGATTCCTTTTTGTGTCCTTTAAAATGTTTGGGAGTGAGACTTCCTGTATGAGCCCGACATCGAATCTTTTTTAAAAATAGACGATCTTTGGTTCGGGATTCCGTCTCTGTGGTTCTTTGCTCTGTGAAAAAAAAAAACAAACTAAAAAAATCATAAAATAAAGCTGTTGTACTATTTGTACATTTAAGTTTATTCTGTGTTCTCCTTTAACATAAACACACTTGTGTTCCTAGCTGCTTTGTTTCTGCTCGGACGTTTTACGGAAACGGACCGAAGCAACATGACAGCTGAGGAAGACCTGGATGTGACCGCGGGAGCAGAACGAGATGAAGAGGCCAAACTGCAGGTGTTAAAAGGTACCTGAGGGGGTCACCTGACCGGACTGCTGTCCACGCTGGCAGGAGGTGTTCGTAGGTTTCTGCTGTATGTTTTTCTGTTCGAGGCCACGACAATGTCGAGCTGCTGCGCCAGACTCCGCTAAAAAATCGGACATTTTCAGATTTGATTCGCTGTTAAAGGATTCCGCCGCATAGAAACACAAGATAAAGCATTTTTTCCTGAAGCTTAAATGTTTTCTGCTCAGTTCCGCTAAACAAAAAAGTCGAGTTGATTGGTTATTTCTGATGTAGTTACTAAATTATTTTCGTCTTCAGTCCCTTTCAGCAGATCAGACACTTGTTCTCAAATTCAAGTCAAATTATTTTAATGTCTAATCGAAAAGTAACTTCGGGTATCACGAGTTTTGGTGTTTTAGTACTTGTAATTAAAAATTGTAGAAATAAAGAACTTGCTTTGAGAGTTCTGCACAGAACAAATGTGATAGGGATTGTTGTCGTTGTTTTGAATTCACAGCAAGCCACCAGACCTCATTCAAAAAACATCAGTTTTCAGGAACGCCAGCATCGAGGACAGAGACTCGTGTGTTCCTGCAAATAATATCTTTTTCTAGACGACGCCAGACTCAGTTCAGAACTATTGCATTTTAAGGGTTGTCTTTATAAAGGAGCATTTGAGAAATGTTATAAAGTTATTTTACTCAGGCTGTTTAATGAATTTTCTTTGGAACAAACAGTTATTTTAAGTCTGTGAAGGTTCTCAGTCATCCAGGTCATCGTAGTCAAAGGAGCTTGTAAAGAGGGGCGTCTGGACTGAAGAAGCTTCTCGGATGAGAGGTGAAACGTCTTCAAGTAACTTAAAGAAGTTACTTGAAGACGTTTCACCTCTCAGCCGAGAAGCTTCTTCAGTTCTAAGGTCAAATGGTGGAGAGTCCCAGATATAAACCTAGTGGGAGTGACCCCCCACAGAGGGACAAAAGGACCCCCTGATGATCCTCTAATCGCCTGAGCCAAGGTGTGAAACTGGGTGTGGGTCCCAATCAGCCATTGTGTTTGTTAAATTTTTACAGTCTTAGTTCAAGCAGTAGGATCAAAGCCATTCCTTTGATCCTGACCACCTCTCCAACCACTCTGTGCTGGGGAAAGTTTAATTGTAGATACATCCTATCTGAAAGATCTGTTTCTTTTGATGTAGGCTTCCTGGGTTTACGACCCTTTGGTCAGCAGGAGGTCTGACACACACACATTCTCACATAACACACACACACACACACGCACACACACATTCTTACAGAAGTTCACACACATATGCATACAAATGCCTTGTCTTAGGACCATGTGGGCGTGGCTTTGTTCTGACGTGTTTTGTGTGAACGGTCTCTCAATAAAAGGTAGCAGGAGGAGGTCAGATCTGGGGGTCATTTTCGTGGTGGACACAGACGAGGCCTCCCTTGCGCAAATAATCGATCGATCGACTGTCTTGTTTTCTTCATGATGAATAAGTCTAGAATTAGCGGGGTTTGTGGAAACACAGACCCAACACGATTCAAACTCTGTTCTATTTAAGGTTCTTGTGATTTCGGAAATACAAGGTGGGCCATTTATATGGATACACCGTAATAACATGGGAATGGTTGGTGATATTAAAGTCCTGTTTGTGGCACATTAGTATATGTGAGGGGGCAAACTCCTCAAGATGGGTGGTGACCATGGTGGCCATTTAGAAGTCGGCCATCTTGGATACAACTTTTGTTTTTTCAATAGGAAGAGGGCCATGCGACACATCAAACTTATTGGTAATGTCACAAGAAAAACAATGGTGTGCTTGGTTTCAACGTAACTTTATTCTTTCATGAGTTATTTACAAGTTTCTCTTTGTTCACAGCCATTGACATGTCGAAGAGGTTAACACGTGAGGAGCAGATCGAAATTGTGTTGATATCTGGTGAACGCAGTAACCGAGTCATTGCAGCAGATTTCAATGCAAGACACCCTACGAGACCACCCATCTCCCATGCTACAGTTAGCTTCACTCAGCAAGAGCCCACAGCGTAGCACTCGCCGCATGTCACTGGAGAGTAGCATTAGTCGAAAATCCCTTTGGCAGATATTAGCTACTCACAAATGGCACCCTTACAAACTCCATCTACTGCAGCATCTCAGCGAGGATGACCCAGATCGGCGCACAGAATTTGCAGAATGGGCAAAACAAAAATTGGAACCGGACCCTCAGTTCACGCAGAAGATTTTGTTCAGTGATGAGGCAAACTTTTATGTGAATGGTGAAGTTAACAAACAAAACCACCACTATTGGTCTGACACTAACCCACATTGGATGGATCCCTCCAAGACTGTTGGAACAGCAAAAGTGATGGTTTGGTGTGGTATATGGGGTACAACAATAGTGGGTCCATTCTTCATCAATAGAAACCTCAAGGCCACTGGATATTTGAAATTGCTACATGATGATGTTTTTCCCTCTTTATGCACTGAAGCTGGCACGTTCCCTGAGTTTTTCCAGCAAGATGGTGCACCACCACATTATGGGTGCCAGGTCCGAGGATTCCTAGATGAACAGTTTCCTGGAAAGTGGATTGGTCGTCGTGAGCCAGTTGAATGGCCCCCAAGGTCTCCTGATCTGACCCCCTTAGACTTTTATCTTTGGGGTCATCTGAAGGCAATTGTCTATGGTGTGAAGATACGAGATGTGCAGCACCTGAAACTACGGATACTGGATGGCTGTGCTGGCATTTCTCCTGCGGTGTTGCTATCAGTGTGTGAAGAGTGGGAGAAGAGGGTTGCACTGACAATCCAACACAATGGGCAGCACATTGAACACATTTTATAAGTGGTCAGAAACTTGTAAATAACTCATGAAAGAATAAAGTTACGTTGAAACCAAACACACCATTGTTTTTCTTGTGACATTACCAATAAGTTTGATGTGTCACATGGCCCTCTTCCTATTGAAAAAAACAAAAGTTGTATCCAAGGTGGCCGACTTCCAAATGGCCACCATGGTCACCACCCATCTTGAGGAGTTTGCCCCCTCACATATACTAATGTGCCACAAACAGGACTTTAATATCACCAACCATTCCCATTTTATTACGATGTATCCATATAAATGACCCACCCTGTACATCAGCAGCTGTGCAAAAAGATTCAGACTGTAAGGTGAAACTTCAGAGTGGCACCTGTTAGCCACTCTAACTCTTCCTCCTAAAGGTTTTTTGCTGTTTACATTTGAGAAGCTACATGTAGAAGCATGTCCTGTGTCTGCTTTAATGGAGTGGTTGTGAACTTGTGGTGATTTCTCACCTGAGTGAGATCACTTCCTGTGTGCAGGTGCAGCATTTCTGACTACGGTGGCGTCCGCAGGGATGATCGCAGGATTCGGCTCCACATTGGCGCTCGCCAAGAAGAAAAGCCCGGAGTGGTTCAACAAGGTAAACTTAACCTGAGCTCACAGTGCAGGTGTTTGTTTCTCTCTCAGAATCATAACTCAGTCAGAAACTCATTCATGAAGCACACATTTGTAGATTGTCATCACTAATAAACATCTATAAATCCTCTGAGAAACAGCAGGAAAACGTTCTAACTGCAGAACCTCACAGAGAATCTCCATACTTTTCACTTGTTAAAAGGTAGAAGGAGTAACGTTGTCACCCGGCGGGCGGGCGGCGTGGACACCAAAGTTTGTGAAAAACGAGGCGACGTAGATTCTTCAAATTGTTACCTACTAAATTTCAAATCTCAGTGACCTCGACATCGACCTCAAGGTCAGACGTCAAGTTTCCCTAAAATGTTGTGAATGCGATACGATGATGCAGGATTTTGAAATTAATGCCGTAGGTGTGTCTACTTGGAGGCAGCGCCGGCAGTATTTATAATTTTATTGAGCTGAGGCTAATCATCAGTCTTTGGAAACTTAAAAATTGTGGATATTTTAACTTGAAAATGTAGCTGGACTGAGGATCTGATGGATGGCACACACTACTTCCGGTCCTTTTCCCATCCATTCGGAGGTTTCAGCGATGCTTGCGTGAGAAGCTACCGATGCTAACAGCAGCTTGTTTATGGCCTCAGCCTCCTGAAGACAATCGATGGCTGTCCGCACATCTGCGATGACGTCCGCCTTCCCTCCTGACTCGTCTCGACCTGAAAATAGACTTTCCGTGAAGTCCTGGCGCGTGGCGGCCACAGCTGTTTGAGTTATTGGCGACTGGCGGGATCCGATTAATGCTGACGCACATGTGAGATAAATTTGGCGTGGAAGCACAGACGGATCTATTTCAGTCACAGACTCGTCTTTGTGGTCGTCTCTGAATCGAAGCCTCAGGCTGAGCTTCAGTTAGGAAATGTAAAATCTGATTAGAGGGTTGAGGTCATTAAAGTGCAGCTTTTACTCCGTTTCAGCTGAAAAGGAAAGACGTCAGCTGTGCTTCCTGTCCTCAAACATGGAGGTTGTAAATCCTTCAGGGAGGTGATGGAGGTGTGTAGAGAACATCTTGCACAGATGAGCTTTTATTTTTTCCTCAGATTTCCTTCTGAGGAAATAATGGCCACCAGCACCAAACTGTTGAAGAATTGGAGAACCCGAGCACTGGAGCATCCATTAAAACGAGATAAAGGTGTAACACTATTGCAGTTCATGGCGATTGTATGGGTCATTTTCACACTGAAGGAGTTAACCTGATGTCACTCAGAGCTTCAAGCACCTGTTAGCCATGAGTCACCAAAACACCTGAGTGAAGAGCTGAAGTTAGTTTTCGAGAACCCTTCAGGTTTGTCTGATTGGCGACCTTCAGCAGCAGCTCTTGGATTTTTTTTGCTCACTCTGAGGGTGAAAGTTACTTATTTTTCTATAAAGACAGGTTTTACAGATCTACTATAGTTTTTTTTTTTGCTTTACATTGCACTCTTGGCCCCAGAGAAGCTTAACGAGGAGATCGTGCTGCCACTCCTACTGCTAGGCCAGTTAGCCTCGAGGAGCTACAGAGATGTTTTTCTTTTAGAGCTGGAGCCGTCCAAGCGATCATCATGAGGTGTGAAGCGGATGAGCTCGGCGAGAGGGAGCACCGGGAGCTGATGCGTTAAAACGAGAGAGATTGCCACGCTCGGACCACATGTGATCGAACCGGGCTTCAGGATGCAGCAGGAAGTGATGTGGAGGGACGGCACAGACCGAGAGCTGACGCAGTCCAGGACATGCTGCAAAAACATTTCTGTGATTCTGTGATATTTATCTGTGAGCTGCTGGAAGGGGTTCATGTTTGTTGGAATTGTTCCAGTTTGGTTCAGCACAGTTCAGATTCCTCCATCATGTGACAGAGAGGATGACCTCACACTGCTCCACCAACCGGACATGCAGCTGACACTTTAACGTCCGTTTCAGCTATTTGTTGAATTCCCTCATGTTTTTGGCTGTAAAAGTAATTTCACAGCTTCTGGGAGAAATAATTCCCGTAAGAAACGGGGAAACGTTTCTCCCACTGAAAACGCTACGTCCAGATGAACAGAATCAACTTTTGGAGAATTCCCGTAAGACCAAATGCAGCTGTAAAACCTGATGTCAGATTTTTTCCCTGCTTGTTTCCTGTTCAGGGCGTCACAGCGACGGCGGCAGTCCCGGAGAGCGGCGCATCTCTGGCCCTCAGAGCTCTGGGGTGGGGCTCGCTGTTCGCCTGGTGTGGAGTAGGCCTGCTCGGCTTCAGCGTGTGGAAAGTCCTCGGCGTTCACAGCGTATGTACCTGCAAATGGCTCAGTGCTGACTTTTATGTTTATTTCATAAATAATGAGCTTTATTCAGTCAGGATTTTATCACCTCTTTACCTGAACTTTTCTTTAAGGATTATAGTCTCTGAGAGGAAGAACAATAAATTTTGTGAAATAAAGGCAATTTATTTATGAATAATTTCTACAATCCTACCAATAAAATTACAATTTGGACATAATGTTTGAAACATTTTCAGAAGAAAGTGTTGAACTAAAATTCTGAGAACGAATTTTAGTTGTTAAAGTAAAAAAAAAGGTCTAAAGAGAGAGTAGTTGATGTAGATGAGAAAGTTAGACTTCGTAAAACTAAACTAATTAAAACTTTCTTAATAAAGAAAAATCAAGTTGTAAAATTAAATTATTTAGAAAAATAAAATAATTGCACATTTTAATGTTATCAAATATTCAATTTACTGAAAGAATATGAAAAGTTCTCATTCTTGTCTTTATCTGTTTTTTCTTTTTTGTTGGTATAATGTTTCAGCTCCCAGAGTTCAGACAGAAGATGCAGTCCTTCTTCCCGTCCATCCCAAAGAGCGACATAGCTGGATCTGAACCTCTGGACTGGGATGCAGTCTTCAAGTCGAAGTGACTCAAATCATCAGTGGGGTGAAATCGAACGTGTACGCCGGCGTTTCTCAGACACTTGGCAGCTTTTTGTTTTTTTCTGGAAGCAGTGGAGGAGCCGAATGAACCTACGAACCACTTTGATCCCAGTTTGGTTCTAATTTGGTTCCAGCTTGTCGATAATGGATCAGCTGTAAGACGAACAGACTGAGTTCTGATTAGTTTTCCCCACCGATGGAAGCAGTTCTAGTAAAGACCATGGAAATGATATTTTTCTCTGAATGTGATTCTATAATTTCATTCTGAGTTGCTGCTTTCTTTGTGTTTTTTTTGCTGCTGGCAGTGTTCAAAGCTGTGAGATGAATGTAAAGAAGGTAGAACATTTCTGAAAATACTGTGTGAAAGGATCAAAATCAGGAATAAGAGGTTGAGAAAACGTTCAGTGGAGTTGAAATATTTAAGGAAAAGATAAATGCAGTTAATATTGAGCAGCTGCAGGCAGTTATTCTTTTACAACAGAAATCACTAATGAAATGTGCTCTTTGCACCTTTTTCTTTATGTATCGCTCTGATGCCTCAACTAATTTCTATTCAAAGTACTCAGGATGTTGACAGCGTCAATCAGCACGCTAAGGTTAGCTTAGCATACACAGCATGTATCTGACAGCAGCAGCTTCATCACATCCAAGTTATCTGTTTCTTCGTCATGCTGGTACTCCAGTATACAGTTTGTACATGCTGCATTCTCAGCTGCTGTATGAATTTATAACGTCTGCGTAGCCATGGATATCTGTTTTTCTAATAAAAGTAGAGGTCCCAGCACAGAGCCAAGGGGAACTCCACAGCTAACTTTTGTGGCTCCTTGTTCAACAAACTAAAATCTATCAGATGTACTGGTGTAATGTGGTTCTTTTAGGTCCTACATGAAAGTCAGCACCAAATTAAGGCCAAAGTAAACAAGCTCAGAGCTGCGCTCACAGTGCTCAACCAGAGTTCATGTACATTTATTCTTTAACATGTCGTGGAACATATAAAGATCTCATACTGAAGAAACAGCATCTGTCAAATCAAACAGGAGACGTTCTGGATGTAGAGATTTTCTTTTTTTCCTCTCTCTTTACATTTCTTATAACTGTTTTGATGTCAGCAACATGATATAAGTACAGTTCTGCCTGCCCTGCCCCAACTGACCCCCGTACCTCCTGTACATACAGTCTCTCAAATCAAACACACCCTGTCAGATCAGACCCCATGAAACATCCTGAAGATGAGTTTTTTTGTCCTTAAATACAGAAACTCGAATGTTCAGAGTTGTGATTATAAATTCATAGAGAGTCGGGACGCCATCTTCTGGAGCTCAATGCACATCAACTATTTACAGGAGGAGGATGACGGTGGAGGGATCTGATTGGTGGACAAAACAAAGTTCTTAAAAACCCATTGGCTGATACTGCTGTGGTTCGGCAAAAATACTGATGGTCAAACGGCAGATGGTCAAATAATTCACATTAAAAAAAAACGCCCAAGCAAACATATTGCACCAGAACAAAGTACGTGACTGAACATCAGTATTTCCTCTGTCATACCACGTGAGAAAAAACAAAAAAGACCTATCTACAACACTATTTAAATAACCCCGCCCCCCCAAACAGCCTTGCAAACAGAAAGGAACAACCACAAATGTTTAAAAAAAAACATTGAAGAGAGCCGGAACCCGAGCCACCGTCACACTTTGGTTCAAACGAAACAAGAAACCGACGAAACAATTAGAAAATTAAAAATACAAGTATTAAATATTTTGTATTAAAATTACTTAAAAATTCCAAACAAACATTTGCAGATGGAGTCGGAGCTTTATAGATTCTATATATATTCATTTGTATGTAAAAACATTTCTTTTCTGTTCTTAAATAAAAATATAATAGGAGCCAGTTTATCACACGGGCGGAGCTGCTTACAGTGCTACTGAGCACGCTCCGTGGTGGTGTTTGTGTCATGAGTGGCCGATTTTAAACAGTACTTCACACATGATGGCCGCCACAGAGGAGTTGAGTGCGGATGACAGTGAGATGTCGAGCAGCCGGCTCTCATATAGAACAAACTCCGTCCGGTTCTCCTCTACCCGTGCCATGGCCAGCAATGCTTTGGCGGCGCGGCACATCATGTTGATGCTGGGCGGCTCTGGCGGCACAGCAGTGTGCAGCAGGCTGTGCGGGTTCTGCTGGTACTGGGCCATGGCCACACAGTCCTCCAGGAAGCCAATGAGTGTGCCCACACTGCCTTTTTGTTGGGCAACCGCCCTTGCCGCCGTGGGGTCGCCCTGCGCAAGGTTGGACAGCACAGCCACTGCCATCTCCCGGCACACCTGACTCTTCCTTTCGCCCACCAAACGCACCAGTGTGGAGAAGAGCTTCTGCTGGCGAATAAAGGGCGGCGTGGCGAGCAGCAGGTCCACGTTGCAGTCCTTAATGCTCAGCTTGCACAAACACTCCAACACGAGTCTCTGTGGCGTGAGTGACGAGAAGCCGCCCATCGTGGAGAACGGGTCCTGCGCCTCGGCAGATGGGCACACGATCCAGTGCAGTAGCCCGTCCAGGATAGGCAGGCAGATGCTCTCTGGGTACAGCGACAGATCCAGCTGGCCCGAGATGTTGGCCAGCGTCACCAGTGTGTTCTCCCTAAGCGCCGCCAGGCAGTCCCACCACCACTCGTCCCGGCTGCATGCCAGACCTTGCTCCTCCTCCCGCTGGTAGGTGGGCGGAGTCCGTTTCCTGCGGGGGTGGCGGTGGTGCAGCAGCACAAGCCGGCCCAGGATCAGCACCAGCCCAGGATGCCGTGATAGCATGGCGTCGTTCCCGGGCACAAAGGAGAGGCCGCGCACGATGTTGGAGATGCAGACGCAGCGTTTGGCCAGCGCGTCCTGCCACGGCTCAGCGGTGGACAGCGGGGCCTCATCCCAGCAGCGAGGCTCATCCTCCAGCTGGCTGATGGGACTCTGAGCTTGTGAATCCTGACCTCTGACCTCTGAGCGGACAAAGAGAGCAGAGTGAGATTAAAGGGGCAACAGAGACACCTAGTGGTGGAACAAATTGTAGATTTTTAAAAATTAATTGAATTTTTTTTTTAAATTGCAAAAAATGTAAATTTATAAATGTCAAAACATAATGTTCCATCAAATTAAAATTGAGAAACAAGTCATAACTTCATGATGTTAAGTACTAAAATTTTGCAATTAAAGAAAAATTTAAAAAATTTAAATACTGTGACATAAAATTTTTTAGAAATGTAAAATTTGTATTTAATGTAACTTTATTCCTCCGTCACTAAATTATATAATTTTATGTATTTTTTATTTATTGTAGATGTAAAATTGCAAAATGTAAGAAAGTTAGAGGATGCACAGTTTCAGGATTAAGGTGATAAAAAGTTTCCTTTAAAGTCTGACAATCAATAATCACTTTAATCATTTTATTGGTGATAATATTGATAAATGTCCATATCTCCTCTCTTCAGGTCTTACCTTCTCCTCCGTCTGGCTGGTTTTGCTCTTCTCCTCCGCCCAGCTCTTCCTTGCCTGTTTCACCCTCTTGTCCCTCTGCATTCTCTTCCCACTCGGGTGGGTGCAGAGGGACAAAGTCTCCTGTGCGGGACTCGAAGTGTGTCAGGATGTGAGTGGTGGAGTCTCCTCCTCCGGCCTTCCAGTGGAGGAGGCCGCTGATGAAGCCATTGGGTCGGTTCAACTTGGCCCAGCGCTCCTCCACCTCCTCCCACCCATCGCCGGTCTCAACCCTGATTGGCAGCTTGTCGTACTTGCTGGCCTGCTGGAGGCGGGCCTCTGCTTCCTCCATGTGCTCCTCCTCCTTCACCTGTGCTTCTTCTTTGACCACAGGTTCTTTCACCTCCTCCTCAGAAGGCATGAGCAGCGGTGGCGGCATGTCCTCCGCCTGCTCAGCTGACCACCTCTGAATCTTCTGCTCCAACGCTGTCTGGCCGTTGGATTCTGACGCAGCGGCTAGCAGCTCCTCTGTCACCTCCTCCTCAGGGAGGGGCCCCAGCAGGGAACCCTGCCTCACAGTTCCCACTTCATATTCCTTGAGGATGCCGAAGATCTGGATCAGGCAGCGGCGGTAAAACTCCACAATGAGCTCCAGGAAGCCCGGCAGCTGCAGGAGGAAGAGGAGAAAGGTCAGACTGACAGACATCAGACACACGGACGATGAGCAGTGAGGAAGATGAGGCTCTGACCTGCGGGAGGCTAAAGGAGCCGACGGTGCTGTCATCGTACAGCAGGATGTTGATGGTGTCCAATGCCCATGTGCTCTCTGCTAACAAGCCAGACTTCAGTGACATCATCACCCGCCACGCCTCTGGGGTTCCTGACCAATAACAGCACAGAGTGAGTGTCAGCTGACCCCGGCTGCCTGCCGGCTGAATGAAAACCTGAAGAAGAAACAACTCCCTCTGATGTGTGTGTCTCTGTGTGTGTGCCGCACCTGTGTCCTTAGCGGTCAGCCGTCGCCGTGGTTTCAGTTTGGGGGGCGTGGCCTCCACAGAGCCATGGGGGAAACTGACCTCCCTGTTGATGAGTGAGACGGTTTGAGAGGTCAGCGGTCCCTGCGGCGCTCCCAGCACTGGTGGTTTCTTCATGGAGGGAAGGTAGGGTGCGCTGTTGGGTGACAGCGAGCTCCCCATGGGCCGGGGAAATGTGGAGGGGCTATGAGAGCGAGTCACGTGGTTGGGGATGGTGGGTGTGGCCTGGAAAGAAGCGGGAGGCTGTCTGGAGGGCAGAGGAGGAATGGAGGTGGCGCTGGCGGCTGAAGAGTGGGGGGGGTATGGAGTCTGGCGCTGGCTCGGGTGACCGGGGGCCCACTGGTCGTCCTGTGGAGCCCTGCTCTCCTGGTCATCCCCTCGATAGGCGGGTCCCTGACCCTGCCGGCTGTACGTATAGCCCATATCTGTCCTGGGGTGCCACATGTTGGCCTGCGGCACTTCCCCGGACCCCCCAGACACCGCCGCCGGCCCTGAGCTCATCATGCTGTGCTGCGGGGGGCCCTGGCGGTCGCGACTGTAAGGATACGGGTACTGGCCCTGGATGGGCCGGCGCTCAGGGCCCATGTAGCCCCCACCTCCTCCCCCATAGACGGGGAACATGTCGGGCTGCTGAGAGCCATACTGCTGCACGCCGAACGCCTCGCCCTCGTGACGCTTCGCTGGCGGGTACATCCCCTCCATTGGACGCTTGTATCCCTGCAGACAAACACCAGAAATGAATCCAGACCTGAAGTACCCCCAGACCCCTCAGTGACGTGATTTATCACACCAATCGGGACTCGTTTAGGAGGCGCTTACCTGCTGCTGAGGGTACAGGGACTGATGGGAACTGTAGGCCATGCCGTGAGGATACTGCTGCCCATAACCGTCATGGCCGTGCCTGAAGAGCCAACACAGGAAACTTAAATGATCACATAATCATGTTAAACTGTTTAAACTTGGCCGGGTTTAGACTATGATCTGATATTTGGAGCAAATCTCCCGTGAACAGACAGTGTCACACAAATGACAAAGATGACATCACATGAAAGCTCTATAATGGAGGGCTGGTTACATCCACGCTCTCACCTCTGGTGGGGGAATCTGTTGGTGGGAAACATGCTGGCTTCGTTTGCAGACGGACCCATGCTGTTCTGGCCTCCGGGGGGCGCCATGCCTCCCTCAGGGCCCATCGCATGTTCCGGCCTGTGGGAAACAAACAGGTGAACTCCTGCAGTAGAGACACTTCAGCTGGTTTCCCGTGTTTAAAGTTGTCACCTAAGACTTTTTTAAAGCCTTGTTTGCACTTTGAGATTATTTCTTCTTCTAAAACATTTTTAATAATTGGTTCATAAAGTTGACAGTGCCATGATGATAAACAGTTACACGGCTAAACTTTTTAATACAAACAAAAAGAAACCAAACTGTGTGTGTACAAACAGCAGACGTGCTGCAGGGCAAAACTGAATCACTCACAGTTATGTGCACTTTTTCATTCATAGATTTTAAATACATTCAGAAAAACTGGACTCCTGTGAAACACGAAAGACATTTTTTTAGTCTAACTGGTGGGAATACAGTGGTTGAGTTCAGACAGACTCACATCTGTGTGGGGCTAACGCTTCTTTAAATCTTGAGCAGAATCTCACCTGCGCTCATAGCCGGGGCTGTAGGAGTACTGGGATCTGGGGCCCATCCCTGCCAGCGGTCCAGAGGGTGGCCCACGGTGGTACATGTCCTGCATGGCTCCACCGCTGGGCATCTGACCGGGACTGAAGGCCTCGCCGGGACCCGGACCTGACGGCAGAATCAAAAACCTGCTGTGAACCCCAGAAAGACACACTGATCCTGAGCTATGTGTTAAACTATGAACCCTGATGTGAAACTGGCTCGGTGGTGATGTACGATAATGTGATGTAATCTGCAGCAGCTCCTGCAGTCAAGACTGCAGTCAGACTGAAAGTTCAAGCTTCAACCACCAGGGGGAAGCAGTGGACTAAATACAGTAGAACTGCATGGATTACTGCTTCTTGAAAACACAAAGTGTTATCAGTGTTCCTGGTTCTCAAACAAACACGTCCTCCTCAGTTCTTCCCTCCTCACCCTTCCTCACTCCTCCATAAGGGTCTTTGTTGGCATCATACTGCATCCTCATAGGGTCTCCTGGACCACCTCCCTGCTGGTAGGGAGCACCGCCGGGTCCCAGGCCTCGTTTGCTGTGGAAGGCTGGATCGCTACCCTCAGAGAATGGGTCCTGCACACTGACTCCTCCCACGCTCCTAAACATAAAACACAGACATGAGAGTCACATGAAAGTGTTCGGGTTCACATCATTACCTCCACACGCAGCATAAAACCTGCAGATGGATGGTAACAGAGGCAGCTGTAACTGCTAGCTGTCTGCTAGCTTCACCTGAGCTGGTCCTTCTGGAGCCTTTTTAGTGACATCATGTGACCAATAACATGGCGCCTGTGAGGTTACTGCACCAACAGACTGAGCCTGATGTGTAATTCGGAGGCATCACAGTTGCAGCTGTGAAATCGTGATGCGAACGAAAACCTTTAAGTTCCACTCTGTTGTGGCTTCTTCATGTTCTTCATGTGCAGTTTGCTCAGGTGTGTTTAACACTGAAGCTCTGCCCCTACCTGTTTCCAGGCTGGGGGGCCATGTGGCTCTGCGGGGTGGAGGCGGGGGTCGGGGGCTTCAGGTCTCCGGGGGCATCGGTCAGGGAGCTGCTGCTGGACTGAGGGGTGTTTGGACCCTGCAGAGAGCCCGAGTTCGCTGCAGAGACACAGACCAGAGTTACATAATCATGTGACATCACACCGCACACCAGAGCTCAGACACGCCTTCTTCATCAGCTGCTGTCTAATCAATTGGCTGACCCACAAATCACTGAATTTTATATTTTCAAACAGTTTATAGGAACATTTTAGGTTTGTTTGCGTCTTGTAAGACAAAATAAATAAAGTCGACTCAAACCTCATTTTACAAACCAAACATTTGATTGATTTGATAAGTGATGCGGCCGATAGCTGTGACCTTCACCACTCTGTGATAAATCAGTGCACGGGTTTCACTGTGCAGAGCTCTAAAAGTTACAACTAAAATTTTAAAATGAACCCTAAAATTTACAGGCAACCAATGAAGAGAAGCCAAAACTGGAGTAATGTGTGACCTCTTGTTTGTACCAGTTAAAAGTCTTGCCGCTGCATTCTGTACAGACTGAAGGCGATCCAGAGCTGATTTGCTGAGACACGTAAAAAGACCGTTACAATAATCCAAACGAGAAGAGATAAAAGCATGAAGAATCATCTCAAGTTCTGCCTTTGACACCAGTAGCCTGAGTTTAGAAATGTTTCTTAGATGATAAAAACAGTTCCGGGCAAGTTGTTTAGAGTGTTTCTCAAGAGACATTGAACTGTCAAATATAACACCTAAGTTTCTGAGACTCGACTGAAATGAAGGGTCTAAAAAACTGATATGCTGCCTAATTTCTGAGAGCATGTGATCAGGTGCAATAATCAAGGTTTCTGTTTTATCTGCATTTAACTGAAGGAAATTGTCATTTAACCATTGTTTGATTTCTGACAGACAATTATTTAAACAAGACAATTTATACAACTCAGAAGCTTTGAAAGAACAGTACAACTGAATGTCATCAGCATAGAGATGATAAGAAATATTATTGTAACGTCTGATAATGTGGCCTAGAGGGAGTATATACAGCAAAAAGAGAATAGGACCTAAAACAGATCCTTGAGGTACCCCAGAAGACAGAACTGATGTTTCCGACAGCACATGATTTATACAGACAGTAAAGGATCTCTCAGATAGATACGACATAAACCATTTTAAAACAACACCAGTAATCCCAAACAAGTCCTTCAGCCTATTTATCATGATGCTGTGATCAACAGTATCAAAAGCAGAGCTGAGATCCAACATAACCAGAACAGTGTACTCTCCAGAGTCTGCTGCCATCAGAATGTCACTAGACACCAGACTGGAAAATGTCCAGAACATTGTTCTTTTCCAAAAAGTTGTTAAGTTGTTCTGCAACTGTTTTTTCCAAGATCTTTGACACCAATGATAATTTTGATATCGGCCTGTAACTGCTTGGAAGAGATGGGTCCAAATTTGGTTTCTTTAATATTGGTTCAACAATAGCTTGTTTAAAATAGCTGGGAACTGAGCCAGTATAAAGAGAAGTATTAATTATTTCTCCGTCTCTGGGCTGGGGCCCTGGCCGGGCCTCGGGGGCTTGGGTCCTGGTTGGCCTGGGCCCCCTTTCCCTGGCGGGTCGCGGAGTATGGGGGTGCCTACTGGGGTCAGCAGGGGAGCTGGCCCCAGGGAGGGGTCACTTGCCCCTCCCTTCCTTCCCTCCCCATCTCCAGCAGCCTCCCTCTTCCCGCTCCACCACAACCACCCACACATGCAGGGCCTTGGAGTAGGGGTATGTCACCAGGGTGCAGAGGAGGCTACCCCCCCGTCCCCTTCTGGCTGCCTCTGCCTCAATTTTATCCCACAACTTAGACATTCACATTACTCACACTCTCATTACACATACATATAGGATCTTGGGGGTGGGAACGCTACACGGACTCCAAAAGACCATCAGGGTGTACACCTCACCCCTGGCGTCGTTGCCCACCTCTCAATTTTAAATACATGTAGACATTGAGGGCTAGCAGGAGGGACTATGCGCTTACCTGCTGCTCTCTGGCAGGTAGCTCCAAGCCCTCCTGGGTTTTAAATGCACCTTAGAACACACATGCATCAACACTACAATGAGCGGGTGGAGGGAGGTTTGGAGTCTTCTCTCACCCCCATTCTCTGCGACCTGCTGGAGCGGGGGGGCTAGGAGGAGTTGGCCGTCCGACTGCGGTCTGGAGTGTGGGGCCTCCCTGCTGCTGCGGAGTCGGGGCGGTCTGCCTCTCCCCACCGCAGGGAAAAGGGTAACACGGTCTGGGTGCAGTTCCCCCCTCCAGGGGCAAGGGTACCTAGACCCGGTTCGTAGAGTACGCTTGGGGAGTGTGATCATGTGTACAGCGTCTCTTTATGTCTGTCTCCACGTTGGTTGAGTGTGGAGTAAGTGCATATGAGAGCATGAGGGTGGGAATGGATGTTTGTGTCTGTGTGTGCCTGTATGTCTGTGTCTATATGTCAGGTTGGGTGTCAGGCGCCACCTCTCTGGGGACATCTCAGGCCCTCCAAGGTTTGGAGGTCTATCTCCCCCCCCCCCCCACCACTTCCCCTGCCAGTGGCGGACTCCCTCAGACATCGGTGCGTTGGTGGTTCTTTGTGTCTGGGGGTGGGCGTCCAGGTACACACCGGCTCACTCCTTGCGGCCGCTTATCGGGGCCTGGAGCCTGGGGCTCGCTCGGGCCACTTCGGAGGTGGGGTGCCCCCGGCCTCTCGGCCTGGGGCTCGGTCACTCAGGCACGGCTGGCTGCCGGCGGAGCTCACGGGCGCATCACTGCAACTCCCCCTGGCTTCTGCTCCGCGGCTGCTGAGTGAGCCCTCATCTGGGACTCTCCTCAGCTCTTTCTGGGACAGTGGCGCGGCTGCCCCTCTGTTGGTCTTCCTTGGTCTCTTGTGTTCTGGGGGCCTCTGGATGTCTGGAGTTTTGATCTCCTCCATACCTGCTTCATGCCCTGGAGGACGGGGCTGTGGCCCCCCCACACCCTCTAGCAGATCATTACATGAAGGAACCTTTAAAAAAACAAGCGCGTCCATGCTCACAGGTGTACACACGGGTGATCACACCCACAAACTACACCCTTTTTGGCTCCTACCTCAAAGCACACTGTGTTCTGTTGATCTTATGTGCTGCACAATAATGTTTAATATTTAGTATTTACTGTCATATTCCCATATATCATTGTGATGTTGTTTATTCTATTACTCTTGTTCTCTTCTGCTTGTTTTCTTTTTTCTTTCTCAACAGGTGATCCAGGTGATCGATATATGCATTTTCTTTTCTTTTCTTTTTTTCTTTCTGCCCATTCTGTTGTTTTTTGCCCTTCTCCCCCGTCCCTCTTCTCAGCTGTTTCTCTTTCCCTCTTTCTTTCTCCCCTTCTTTCCTCCAGTCAAGTCTGTCCCGTATTCAGCAAGTGAAAATAAAATAAACAATAAAAGGTGAATCAAATGGACCATTACGGCAAGGCTGGGATGGTCAATTTGGTAAAGTAAATCTGTTGGGCATCTTTCTTTGCCTTTAGACAACAATTCTGATGGCAAAAGAGCCAAACGGGACAGGCAAAAAAAAACAAAAAAAAAACATTATTTCCAGAATACAGGGGCCAATAGAGTCAAACACACTAATGAAAAATGATGGAGGAAGTACATCAAGGTGGCTTGAAGTCAGTTTCATTCAACCAAGCAGAGCACTGATGTCCTGTAAGGTAACAGGAGTAAAAGAGGACCAGGTATCAGAGGTAAGCAACGTGTCAGTGTGATACTGAGAGGATGATGGAGAAATATTAGACCTGACAGCAGCGACCTTATTAACAAAATAGTTAAAAAAGTCATTACAATCAGATTTAGTATAGACTGGTACATGAGGAATATCAGGAGAGACAATGTTTTTAATTGTATCAAACAATACTCTGGGATTTTTCTTTTTTGAAGCTTTTAGATTAGCAAAATATTCCGTTCTGGCATTTTTTATCATGTCGTTAAGTGAGAAAATTGATTCCTTGAGATGTACCCTATGGACCTCAAGCTTGGAAGCCTTCCATAAACGTTCTAATTTGCAACAATATCTCCTAAAATTTCGAATATTTTCATTTATCCAAGGACAGAAATTTGAAGAATGGACAACATTTAGTTTCAGAGGTGCCACCGTATCTAAAATAGATTTACATTGATTATTAAAAGACAAAATAAGTGAATCCATATCATTTTGAGCCATGCGAGGGACAAACATGGCAGAAAACCTTCTAGCAGCATCCTGGTTTATAATCCGCCTTTGGATCATCAATTTAGGAGGTGAAGGATCCACGTAAAATGACAAATTAAAGAATATACAACTATGGTCACTCACATGGACATCTTCCACACATACATCATGTATATTTAAACCCAGGGAGAAAACAAGATCAAGAGTGTGGCCCTTTGTATGTGTGGGGCCAGAAACATGCTGCTTAAAGTTAACAGACTCAGTGATAGTGATGAGCTCAGCAACAGTGTTACAGGAAGCGTCATCAATATGAAGGTTTAAGTCTCCCAATATTACAACCTTCTCCAGTTTAATGATCGATGTCAGAAGGTCGTTAAATTCAGTTAGAAAGACCCCAGCAGGTCCAGGAGGTCGATAGATTAAAATACAGTAAAAGGTTTTCAGAGAACCGACCTTCATCATCTGTGACTCAAATGAAGAAAAGAAGTCCGAGGTCATCAGTTTGCATATGAGTCTGTCCTGGTAAACAGCAGCAAGTCCTCCACCACGTCCTAAACGACGCGGAGTTCCAATGACAGAACAGCCAGACGGGCAGATTTCATTCAAGTGGACATAATCCTTATTTTGCTGCCACGTCTCAGTCAGACACATAAAAATCTAGAGACTCTTTAATAAAAAGATCATTTAGAATAAATGATTTGTTTGCTATAGAGTAGAGATGGACCGATCCGATATTACGTATCGGTCCGATACTGACCTAAATTACTGGATCGGATATCGGAGAAAAATAAAAAATGTAATCCGATCCATTAAATATCACGAAAGCACCTCACAAAACTTGCAACACGCCGTAACTCACCTCAGAACGTTAGCACGTCGGAGCAGTATGCATCACGTGATAGAGCGGCTGTGGCATGCTGGACCTGTCGGTGGTCTGGATAGCATTTGGAGCTTCGCTAGCAACCCGGCATTTCATCTCCGACAAAGTTATCCCGAGAGAAGTAAAGCAAGTGTGTAAGTCCATCTCTGAATGTTTGTAAAGCATTCCTGCGTTAAGCTTAACAAGCGACTGCCTCTCCTGCTGCTACTTCAATCATGAAACTGCTTAACGATCAGCTGATCGGCTTTTCTGTCGTGAGTCCGTGTCTCTAGTTTGCTTTTGGCCCACTTTGCACCAGAAAGAGGAAACCAGCGGCTGAACAACAGCAGCACGTTTAAGCTTGATCAGCTATTGTTAGAATTTATTTAATATTACTTTCTACTCGAGGATCTTTTTCTATGTAGCTGACGCTGGTAACTGTGCAGGGGCGGATCTAGCAAAGTTTAGCCAGGGGGGCCGATAGGGCATTAACAGGGAAAAGGGGGCACAAAGACATACTTTTCTTTCTTATTCTCATTTAAAATGTCTAGCTTTTAATAAATAATTATCTGACACCCAAAGTTTTAATTTGATGTAAAATGAATAGAAGTCAATTACTGTATATAGTAACTATTAAGTCTAATATATATACCCTAGTAAGCTATAGTACTTTTTCCTTTGGGAAGGTACCATCTGTGCAGTCTGCAATTTTGTTGAAGAAAGATGTTGAATCTATTTAATATTTCTTGAAAAATAATTGATTTCTGTGTATTTTTTTTTCACACTGCATCAAATTAAGGTTGATTACGTCGATTAAGCATCATGAGGTGGAGCGTGAGGGGTGGTTCCCTATTTTTTATTTATTTATTTTTGTTGTTGCTGGGAGTTGGAACCCTATTAGTTAGGTTGCTTAATATTTACGCTAAGTACTCTTTAAAATACCAGAATAGGGAGGATGGTGTAGGTTTAAGTTTATTAGATTGATCAGTATTGCTGAACTATGAAATATTTTTTTTTGCATACAGGTATAACAGAATAGCTTTAGTGTAGTTGTTGTTTTAAACTTGAGTATGAACTTATACAAAATGCAGCAAGATATTTAAAAAACAGTTTTGTTGATTAAAAAACACTATATCGGATTCATATCGGTATCGGCAGATATCCAAATTTATGATATCGGTATCGGACATAAAAAAGTGGTATCGTGCCATCTCTACTATAGAGTGAACGTTTAGCAGGGCGAACCGAATTGATGACGGTTTATCTGCAGAATCTACAGCTGACTGCAGCGGTACTTGAATTAAACCTGTGGACCTGCTGGGCAGGGCGGCGACTCCAGAGTTGGGAATACCCTTGATCGATGAGCAGACGTAGCTGTCACCAGCAAAACGGAAAATGGATGACAGACACAGAGTGAGCAAACTGCTTTCGAGCCATGGGGCTCGGGTCCCAGGCAAACTTCCCCAGCAAACGACAGGAGAGGAATGAATCACATTTTAACTGCAAAATATTCACTTACTCTAATATCATTTATTTATCATTCTGTGATTTGACAGTTAAATTTAAGATGTTCGAAATGTTTTCAGAGCGCTCTCATCAGTCTACAGTGTTTCTTTGGTGTTGGTGTGTCTGTGAAACCAAGGATAAAGAAGGAAACTGAGAGGACAAAGACAAAGAGACAACTCTGCAGTGAAGAGAGAGCAAGACCGGCATCGTGGGAAATTAGGTCAGTATGAGGTCACTGATGTTTACATTCACACTCTCCTCCAGCCTGCCTGACAGCTCGCAGTGTGTGTTACATAATTGGCTGTGTGTGTGTGTGTGATCCCTACAGCAGCATCAGTAACACCTCCTTTCTCACAGTCTCACTCTCGTTTCTGATTTTTACACTTTCAGCTGGAAACAGACACAAAGCTGAGTGTGAACCTCTCCGGTGTCAGAAGATCTGTCTTACCCGGGGAGGGCGGCTGGATCTTGGCCTGGAGTGACGGAGGTTTCTTGGCGTCTCCGGCGGGCCCTGCGGCCTCGGGTGGTGGCTCCTCGCCACGCTCCATCTTGCACTCATAGGCGAACAGGTACTGGATGTACTGCTTCTTCAGCGAGCTGGCTGAGCTGCTGGACGTCCCCACGTTTAGCAGGGATGACAGCTCCCTCCACTTCTTATTCTTATTCACCTGAGAGCCACAACGGGAACACGGATTCAGAGACAAGCAGATGGCAGGAACGCACAACCAAATTTATTTACCGATCGATCTCCACGACCTAATGAATGAGGCATTAGCTGAACCCTGAAGGAGGAAGAAGAGGAAACAGAGACAGAGAGAGGATCAGTGCTGCCTCACCATGGCCAGTCCTCCAATGTCACGGACAGCCAGGTACAGCCTGCAGAGGTCTAGTGGCTTCTTCCCGACGGCGGGCAGGTTTGGGACAGGCGTGCCCCTCTCGTCCATGAAAGACAGGTATCGGTCCACCCACAGCTTCCTCTCTGGCTCAGAGCCCATCTCGTACAGCCGGGTGATCTTCTCGTTGGTCATGGTGGCCACGCTGGGCTTCTGCAGAGACACAGACAGCACCTTCAGCTTTCCATATCACAGAGGCGGAGCCAACATGTCAGAGCTGCAAAGGAACCTCTAAATAAGACCGACACACCCACACCTGTCTACAGGTGACAGTTTGCAGCACGTCAGTCATGAGCGGCACTTTAAAACCACTCAGACAGATCTGTCCATGTTACTAATAAACATCCACCAGAAACTCCGAATCAGAGTTCAAGAGGTCAACATGGCAGCAGTCGCTGGCGTGGAGGGAGAAGCACCTCAACCCTCAGCTTTTTGCTGCTTCATCCTACGAAAATCTCAGATCTCCAGAAACAGGTAAAAAAACAGGAAGTTCAGATGAGGTGGACGCCTGCATGACTGTGACATCACCTGCAGCCCGTTCAGAAGTGAACGTTAACCACAGAACGATCTTCTGTGACTTTTAATATAACTACCAACTGCCCCACCCCTCAGGTCTGTTTCTTTTGCTGCTCACATGCTACATTTCATGAAATTAAGCAAATGAACTCAATGAATGATAAAGAAATGGACACAAAATAACATCTGAACCACGCGGATTCATCTCATGCGGTTTGTGTCTGAAAAAAACCGTCTGCAAGTGACGGGATCCGGAGTCAGAGGTTTTTCATCCACGAGCAGCAGGAAGTGTCGATGTAATTAGTGCAAACTGTTGTTGTGTTTGTGCGTTGCGCTGCTTACCGGGCTGCTCGGCGTCCTGAGCCAGGCGGGGCTGCTGATGCCATCGCTGTCCTCGCCGTGACAGGACGACAGGCTGGCCGAGCTGGGGGACATGGGGCAGGGGGTGGGGGGCTGGGACACACACTGTGAGCTGTAGTCCTTTGATACAACACAAACACACACACACACACATATCAGAAGGAGTTGTTTCTTCCTCAGGTTTTCATTCTCACAGCCGGCAGCAGTCTAGGTTGGAGCACCTGCAGTTAGCCGACAGCAGAAACAACATGTCTGCCAACAGCTGGTTAAATGCAGAGAACCAGCCGCTGCTCTCTGGTTAATTACAGCGAACACGGAAGAGTGTGTGTGTGTGTGTGTGTGTGTGTCTGTCTTTGTTAGAGACGACAGGAAAGGAGTGAAGACACACACTTGTGTGGTTGGTTCTCCTTGGTTTTTGGTGTGTGCTGCTCTGGATGTGAAGCCTTTGTTAAACTAACCACATAGCCTGGTACGGTGGCCCTCAAGGACAAATCAGGGAAACGCACAAAAAAAGCAGCACGTTTGTAAGCAGAGTTGTTCCGGCGTCTCTTGTCATCATCCTGTATGTTCTCATTTCAGTGAAATGTGACTTTTAGCAGCTCTCTCCACCTGTCAGTGCTCATCAAGCATAAAACCCGTCCTGTATAAAATGTCACTCAACACAGATTCAATAAATGCTCACGCTGATGAAGCCGTCTCCTGTAGGTGGTGACGGTTTACGCCGATCGGGTTTCCTCTCGTTATCGAGGGAACAAGAACAGACGACTCGCTTCACTTTCCTCGTTTTCTCACATCTATTTTGAAGTTTCTCTGACAGTTGACATAAAAAACATCACCTAACTTGTGGAGTGTCAAACCGCTTCCGCATGAAACGCAAACTGGGAAAAATTAGCAGCGGCGGCGTCTAATGAGGAAGCCAAGCTGAGACTCTCCTGCAAACAAAGCAGCCTCCGCTCATCACCTGAACCGCCTCGCGTAACCCCGACTGCCACAAACAGCTCGGCAGCGGATGTGATCAAGGCCGACACTTCGCTGTTAGATAACGAGGTGAAGAGAGTCAGAGAGAGCAGTGAGGAGGAGGAGAAACTCTGCAGCTGCTAAGCCGAGTGAGGAAAACAAGAAGAAACAGACAAGAGAAAAGAGAGCGCCGCTCTCCGCCTCGTGTTGGTTATTTTGGGTTTCTGTTACTCTTCCAAACCAGCTGATGAAGCAAAGATGGGTTCAGGTGTAATGAGTGGCATGCTGCTAGGAGTAAACTGATCAGTGCTGTCAGCCATGATGAAGAGAACTGCCCGAGAGGAAGGGTGAAACTTGGGGGAATCGCTCTCCTACCCCCAGCTTCATTCTCACAAACACAAATAGATCCCGTTTGCACGTTAGCGTCAGCTCAGCATCTGCTGCCACACAGCCTTCACCTTCACGGCAGTAAGCCTTAAAGGCCGTCCACACATACAGACCGACAGAGAGCCTCAGAGATGCAGTGAAATAACCATTCTCAAGGTAAACTCTTTAAAGGATACCGCTGACTGTCAGGTGACAGGTTGGTAAGTATGTTAGAGTCCACAAGGAGCCAACCATCAGCACTGGGTGGGGCTTAAGGCACTGATGGTTCAGCAGTTCATTGGATCACTTCCTACAGGAACCGCCCACAGACCTGCCGTCCCCGACACGCTCAGACGGGTTTATCACTTTTTACAAATTCTCTGCGGATTATTTCCGTTTTAATCACATCAGTGTAAAAAACAGCAGTTAACTTGCTAGCATCGGACCTGCGGCAGGTGCAATTTAATGACATCATCAAATAAACTTCCGACTTAAACTGTGGTAAAATCAGAAGAACTTCAGTTACGAAGAGGCTAAGCTGCTCTCACGTTAGACTGGGCGCTCGTGCATCTGTCTGAGCGTGCTCAGAGAAGAAAGCTCTCTTTTATCCCTACTGCGTCTTGTCTCCTTAATGGCAAATAATTGTCCTTGAACTTTCTGTCATTATTATTGTTATTATTATTTTATAGTATTGTTCTGTTTATTTTTATCCTCCTGCTGCTAAACTAAACTAATTTCCCCTTGTGGGACAATAAAGACATTGAATTGAATTGAAATCAGAATCAGAATACTTTATTGATCCCTGGGGGAAATTATTTTTTGTTACAGTGCTCCATTTTAAACCAGCCAGAACCATGACCAAGCAGCTGCTGTAATTGGTTAGTAAAAAGCCAAAGAGGGGTTTGTTACAAGCAAAAAGATTAATCACACTAAAATGGGAAAAGAACAAGGAAACCGAGTATCACACAGTGGAAAAAACAAATGATGGTGGCTTTGCCATTGGAGCGGATAACATGTATACTGAAAAGGAAATTGGATGGTTTTGAGAAGGTGTGGAGACCATTTGTGAATTTTGTAGAAGGATTTGTATTATCTGAGGAGGACGAGGACTGAGGGCAATGACATTTGATTTGGGATAATGATAAATTTAGGCCTTTAACGGAGTGACAAATCTGATTACTTTTTTGTTTTCTTTTTGCTGTCTGACTGTTTGTAAGTCATTAAAATGTAAAAAATAATAAAGATATTGTTGGGAAAAAAAAATCCAAAGAGAGAAACCTTGGGTTTGGGCTCTCCTACAGGACCAACACCCTCTTTGCTCAGCTCCACCCTTTGCTTGGCATCTGCGTGAGGACCCATCCCTTCAGCTGGCATCATCACGGGGCCTGAAAGACCAAGAGATCAGAATTCATAACCTCCGCAACGTCCAACCAGTCTCTGACAGGTGCTCAGGTCTGCGTTCCTACCTGATGGTGGGGCACTGTAGGGGGGTCCCTGTGGCGTCATCCTCCCAGAGTTACTCCCTGGCTGTTGACTGTAAGGACCTCCAGGACCTGCGTGGCCTCCTGGACCTCCAGGGCCCATTGCACCCAGCGGTGTCATGCCCGGGTAGCTGCCCTGCCTGGAGAGGAAAAAGGATAAATGACCATTACAAAGGCGTGGAACAGGCTGGAACTGTGTTGTTAGAGGAGCCAAAGAAGCAGAGCTGAGGGCTTAGCAGGTCAGAGCACTGACCCAAGCAGGTTTCCATCCAGAACAAATATTAATCCAGTGTCCAGTTTAAAACTGCTGTTGTTATATTAGAAATTTGCTTGGTGGGATAAATAGCAGGTGGCGCTGGTACCATTTAAGCATTGTAGAAGAAGAACATGATGTTTTTAAGAGAGCTTGAATCAAAGTTGAAACATGTTGTGACTGTTAGCTTCAGCTGTGGGTATAAAACAGCAGCAGCAGCAGCAGCAGCCAGCAGAACCACAGAAGAAGTAGTTAGTAAAACGTGTCATTAACCCTCTGTGAGCTATAGCAGACCCTCACAGCTGTCTGCTAACAAACCTACCCATAATGCTCAGAGGGGGCCTGCACAGCAGGCTGCTGGGGCTGAGCACTGGCACTGAGCTGCTGGGAGTGGTGCTGATGAGGGTGGGTAAGAGGGTGGGAGGGGTGGAGGGTGGGAGAGAGGGCAGGTCGACCGGTGTGCCAGGATGGGCTGTGGTAGATGGGTGAGCGAGCGAAGGGAGGTCTGGAAAAATGAAAGGAGGATGGAGGGAGAGAAGGAACAAACGTTCATCAGTCTGAGCCCAAAAATCAAAAACAAGCTTCATCACAATTCAGTCGGCTCCACAGGAGCGCCGGCTTCGTCCTCTGGGAGTTTTCCATGGACACACTGGGAGGTTTGAGCAGATTTAAACTGACTCTAGTTTTTAACCCCTCAATAAGAAAAGTTAGGATGAATTAAGAACTAACAGCATCATTTCACAGATTTATATTTAAAAGCTGCTGATGATTGTGAGGACCAGGCCACCTCACCGAACTGTAGCTAAAGCTCGGTGGGTCAACTCACCTGCTCTGATTGGCTGCTGTAGACGGTGCTGATGATGAGTTGGCACCGGGTCCGGTGGTTGGGACAACCTCAGGTGGCTTACAGCTGGTGTTGGGTCCCGGGGGCCCCATGCCCTGCCCGGTGGCCTGCGGCATGCTAGGTGAGGTCGGGGCCAATGTGCCTCCTCCTGCAGGGTAAGGCCGCCCACCCACACCGGGCCCGGGGCCAGGACCACGGCCCGCTGGGGTGGACGGGCCCTGGCCGTGCATGGGACTGCTGGCGTTCAAGCCCAGGCTGTTGGCCAGGCTGGAGCCCGCGCCCAGGCCCGGCCCGCCATAATGTGGGGGCCGCGGGTAGTTACCTGAGTAGGACCAGACAAGTTATCAGAGATGCAGTGAGAAGTTAGAAAACAAAGTGTTTTTGTGATTTAACCAACCTGGAGGGCCGTACTGCCCATAGGAGTGGCCGGCCTGCTGGTAGGAGCTGTGGTGCATCGGCCCCCCCGGCCCTGGGTGAGGGGTCATTGACGAAGAGGACTGCTGGGGCCCAAACTGAGACCCAGAGGTGCTGCGCTGCATGGTGGGTGGGAAACCTGGAGATGAAGATAAAGGTGGTGGGGGGAAGGGACAGGGTTAGCCTAGCAGTAGCTTAGCTAACATGACAGACTGTAAAAACTCAGAAACCATGAACCTTAAACCTCATTTAACCTCAGACGCTCACATACAAAGATTTAAAATGATTGGTTAATCTACAATAACTCAGTTGTACTGGTGACTTGTACCTCTGTCCTGAGTCATGGCAGACTGGGAGGAATGGGGACCAACATCTGGACCAGGACCTGAGACCTGAGGGGGCATCTGAGAGCCTGAAACAAACAGAGTTGTTACTCCACAGGAACATCAAACGCATCACAGGACCTTGTGATAACACTCATAACTGTGCTCCCACCTGGTCCGCTGGTGGCGGGGGAAAGAGGTCCGGATCGCGATTGGCTGCCAGAGGCAGCGGGGGACGGGGAGGGGGAGGGTCCGGTGCGAGGTGGCGGAGGGAGGCGAGGGGAGACGTGCGGGGAGAATGGAGAACGGGCTGGAGTCCCCTGGTCGCCCTGAGCACTGCCGGAGCCCGATCCCCCCGAACTCACCACCGCCTCTGTGCCAGTGGGCAAATCATCGATGGAGCCGGAGAGGTCCTGAAAGACAGCACAGAGCAGCAGATGATAAAACACCTGTTGGACATTTTTCACACTTGTTACCTGTTTGCATCAACTCAAGTGACTTCTAAGGACAGAAAACGGCCGAGTGCTTTAAACTGAAGACACAACCTCAGCTGACTTCTGTGATTTATGATCATAGTTTAGTCTTTTCCGACAAAACCTGCCACACAGTAAACTGACAGAAACTCATATGTACCTGAACTGAGTGAACCAACCACAACTAGCAGCTGTTCTGATGCACGTTGGACTTTAGCTTTCTGTTTTATTTCTTACTCGTCTTCTGGTGAATCGTTACAGCCGCTGCTGCTCGGTAAATGACATCAGTAACACCCTCACAGGAGGATCATTGACCGCTCTTTGGTGCCGGCTCGTAAACGCCTCCTTCAGCAGACGCCATAATAAGGCAAGGAGGTGGAAACGTCCCAGCTGTAGCACATTAACCTCAAAGCAGCAGAGCTGAGTGGAAACTGCTCTGAGTCTGCAGCTTCTGAAGGAGCGAACGTCACGGCAAACCTCGAACAGAGAGGTCACCATGGACCTTGGTGCAGAGAAAATGGATTTCTAGCTGCGCTTCATCTGTTTTTGATTAACAAGAGCTGACTGTAAGTCATGTACAGAGGTGGAAAAAACCTGAATATTCACTCGTTAGTGTACAAAATTGCAAAAACTACAAGGAGGAACTACTCGCCAAGAATTAAAGTTTTTTTTGGCTGACTAAAAAGAGGAAAAATCAAAAAGGCTGAACATGAACCTACAGCCAAACACAGCACTGAGGAAAGATTCAAATGGCTGCATCTGTGAGTCTGATTGGTTCAGAGCAATGTAACGGCTGTCATCTGTAAAAACGAGGGTTCATGTGCACACCAATGAAGGAACGTTACACCCCAGTTGAAACCTGCCGAGTCTCCTCATTTCAGTCCACCGAAAGAGTCATTTGGGGCTCAGCGGACAGGCGTCATTAACACTGGACACCCTCACCTGAGAAAGCACCTTTGGATGTGTCCCAAAGCCTGCTATGCTCTCTGGATAGTCGTAGAACACCTATTTTAAGGTTTTTCTTCTTATAAGGATTTATTATTAGTCCCAGTCTCTTATTACAAACCTTTGCTGCCATCAGCACGAATCATGCCAGCTAAAAGCAGGTGAACTGTGTTGTCTTAAATGCAATCTGGCCTCACAGCTCTGCTGTTTTCAGACTTTCATTAAGTTTTTCTTAAAACATGAAGGCTACGCCAACTCCTCCACTGTCTGTGCTCCACATCTCCACAGTTTCAAATTCAGCCTGGCTGTTTTTGTTTGTTCTTGGAGGAAAAATGTGAGTTCTTTGTGGAAAATGTAATTTATCAGGAGAGGCTGAGTCCGTAGAGTAAACAGAGGACTGGACTTTAAAGCAGAAACACATCAGTAACAGAAATAAAAGCAGAGCACCGAGCGGCTGAGAGAAAGAACAGGGAGGAGCAAGCGGAGGTGAAGGAGCCGCCACGGAGCGACGTGCTGCAGGTCGGTGATTTATGGCCGTAATTACCCTGTTTCATTAAAGCCTCGCAGGCTCTGATTGGATGAAGAGAATTTTCCGACCTCATCGCTCATTCGGAGTTTTCCTGCAGAGAGAACAACACGCTTCTCTTTGTTTCTCCAACAGGAGCGAGCCCTCTTCCTCCTCCTCCTCTAACAGACAGCACCTCCCTGAAACAGGTTCTCCATTAAACAGCGATGAACACCGCCGGCGTCATGTGATCACACACCAGAACAGAAAGAGTCAAACATGGAAAAGTGCAGAGGTGCGCTCCAATCATCTGATTGATCTATGGGGATCAATTTTAGAGCAGCTCACGTTTCATTTTTAAATCTAAGTACTTATTGATGATTGCAAGTTATGTTTTTATTGTTGATAATAAATCGGATTAATCACCCAGTCCTACTCAAAAGTTTAAACATTTTAAAACAGAAAGGGACCAGTTCGTGAGTTTGAACGACAAAAAAGATTAAAAACTGTGAAGCTATCTGGCAGAAACAAATCTGTAGTCGTGGACCCGTCTCTTCTTCTCTGTCAGTGTTTCTGTCACGTATGTCTTTCCGAGAATTAGGGAAGCGTGTCCTTGTTCGCTGCTAGGTCAAACCCATTTACAGGCGTCAAGCGTTCTTTTCTTCATTTCAGACTGAGCAGACACGGAAAAATGAGCAACCGTCAGCAAAAAACAAACACATTTTGGATTTTTGTCACTGAAACATTGGGACTGAACATCGCCAACTCTGAACTGAAGTCAACTTATTAAAGAATCTGCGAGGCCTTCGGGTGCAGCTGATTTCTGCTGATTTTCTCCTCCTGCAACAGAGCCTTCATCTTTCCACCAGTAGTCGCCATGGCAACTGCATCAGCAGCACGACTTCAAAAGGAGGCTCCAGAAGATAAAGAGGAAAACAGCGAGAGAGGGGTGATGAGGCACAGCAACAGAGACAGAGAGGAGAAGGAGAGAAAAGGAAGGGAAGGAGGACAAGCGAGCGTGAAGGAAAGAGGCGAAGGCAGTGATGGAGATGGGTGGAGAGGTTGAAGCAGAGCTGCAGCTGAAGGTGGGGAAATTAACAGACTGAAATCATCGAGTGGGATGAAGGTGTGACGTGAACTGAAAGTCACACATTGGTGTTCCTCAAGGCTCCATTCTGGCCTCACTGATGTTTCATAATGAGTTTAATTAAAGATGATGAGCTGTGCCATTGTTCTAGATTCTCTCATGGTGACGTCTGTGTGAGAGAAATTTGAGTGCCAACTTTTTATTATTATAATATGATTAGATGGATTTATAATCTGGGTTTTAAGTTCCCATGACCACTGAGATCTCTCTGTTTATACTGCAGACAGAGGTGGTGATGATGGTTAAATTGAAAACCTTTAATACACCTGGGCACTGTGAGAAGGTAACAACCCTAAACCCTCACAAACAGGTGAAATCGTTTCTTTCATTTGGGTAAAGTTTGTCCAACGGCGAGATCACACGTCTCTGTACAAACAGGAGAAACACGCAGAGCCAACAACTACAGCGACCAAAAAGTTTAGAAATATAAATGAAAATTAGCCCTGGCTGTTAGGGCTGGGCCATATCATACTGTTCACGGTAATACCGGTATAATTTTGGGCAACAATAGAAGAATGAAATATCGCGATAGAATATGGGTAAAACGCGCATGCGCAGCGCCTTTGTTTTCATACGCACATGGTGGAAAAAGCATGGCGGCGAAAGCAAATCGTTGATTGAAACGGATGAACCAGAATTGGTTTGTAAAAATGCTGCAACTTCAGTGGTGTGGAACTGGTTTAGCTTTCGTCTGTCAGATACACAACAAAGCACTATTTTTGGTAGAGCATGCTAGCGGGCCGTCATTATTACCGTGTTTTTGGGAAAATACAGCACACTTAAAATCAATCCTTTGATTTTTCTGAAAATCAACAGTGCCCCTTATAATCCAATGGGCCTTATGTATGAATTCTGGTTGTGTTTACTGACCTCGAAACGATTTTATGTGGTACACGGCGCTCGAAAATCTGTCAAATGTTTTAGTACAACTTTGCTAAGCTACGAAGCTGCACCACTTGATGGATTGTCGGAGAATTACGGCTATCGTAGGCAGGAGCCTCGAGGAGTGATACGTACTGGACTTCAACATAATATTACCGTATTGTGTGTGTGTATAACCTCTTTTTAAGTTTTGTGGATATTATGCATGGTTATGCTGAGGATATGTCGGCCAGTTTTCACTGGAAATGCCTTTTGGTTAAACTGTCAGCAAGGAATTTACATTTGCACTGTTAAATTTTTATATAACTTTAATTCACATAAAACAGCTGCTTGTTTAAGTGAAAATACATTGATTTTTTTTTTTTGCACTAATAAAGCTGTGGAGTTGTAAAGTATTTTGTCTAGTGTCAATTATATCGTCAGTTATATCGTTATTGCAAATTTTCAAATGTATATCGTGATAAATATTTTTGGTCATATCGCCCTGCTCTATTGGCTGTCACGTCATCCTCCTCAAACACTCAGATATGTGTTTCTGCTTCATACACTTTTATTCTTTTATGGTCTCTGCTGTTTTTTTAATCATCATCTTCCTGATTTTCTATGGTGTGTATTCTTGATTACAATCTTCTTGCTTCTGCATCCACTGGTTTTGCAGCTAACCTCTGTAGTAACTCAGGATTCAGCCTGAAGTGAAATGTGGTGAATAAAATCAGTCTGAACTGACTCGTGCTCATCCAGCAGCAGACGTGCTGGCTTGCTAATGGGCTGAGTCTTTTCGGGGTTAAACCTATTTTAAATGTAAATGGCGATTCCCTGCGAGAGCCGTCGCAGGTCGCCATCATTATTTCAGTCGTGTGTTTCTGAGTGGTGCAGCGACACAGGCTGAGGCGGCGGGGGGCCTCAGGCGCTCAGAGCGTGAAACCTGCGAGCTTCAACTCAGAGAAAAGAGGACGGCGTCATTATCGACAACAAGGCCGGCCTGCGGACAGTGGGGGGGCATGAAACGCGTTCAATATGTCACGCAGGCTGAATCACGAGCTATGAGCCTGACAACAAACAGCTCTTATTCTGCTAAAACCGAGCCTGCGGAATCAGAACAGGACAAGAAGTCGGGACTGAAGAAAGCCGACCCACCAGGAGGAAAACTGTCTGACCTCGGCCTCCAAACCTCATGAACAGAACTTTCCACAGATCAACAGAACACAGCCTTAGAACTGCATTCAAACTAAACATTTATTATTATCATTAATATTTATTTTATTACAATAATAATATTTTATATATAAAAACCAAGTCTGATGCAGGTCTGTCACCATATCCGATCATCACTACTCGATTATTATAGCCAAAAGCATTAATATTAGTTAATTATTAGTTAACTGAACACAGAGTCTGTCTGTGTGTAGTGAGGCACAGATGGTTCATCAGTTTTTTTAAGAAGTGGTGCAGGCAGATTAAGAAACTGCCCGTCCATACAGGAACGTGCCTGTTTGATAGAAAACTCCTCAGGTTGGGTTTGGTTTATTCTGCAGCAGGAGTTCGAGGAAGCTTTAACATAAAAACTAAACGGCTTTTTAGGCTGAATCCTGCTGTCCTTCAGATCCGCCATCAGTCAAAGACCAGGACAAGAACTCTGTGGTGTAGATGTGGTACTGACTGAGGATCAGTGTGTCAGCCCCACAGGATAAATTTCAGGTGAGTCTGATTTATGACCCAGGGTGACCACGACCATCACTCTACTCTTTGAACTCTGGCATGGTTTGACCAAACAGGGATGGGAACCATTCAGAGCATCCGTAATAATACTGGTATTAATTTTTATTGCTATTATTAAAGTATCATATTATGATATTAATGACATAGTGACATCATATTGTTATGTTGCCTATTGCAACAAGGAGTAGGAGATGCTAGCAGCTAGTAATGAGTGACCCACCGAGCACCGCTGCAGCGCTGGACTATTACAGTTACTGATCCACTCTTTGACCCAGAGACAGCTGCTCACTGGGACAGAAGGATGGAAAATGTCCTTGTTTCATTCGCAATAGTAAATCCTCCTGCCTGTGAGCTGCTTTTTTCCAATATCATCTGAAATATTATCACAACCTTCTGTGGAATATTGTGATAATATTCTGAGGTTATATCGTCCATTGCTAATGGAAACTCTGGCTTGTTGTTGGTGATGAACTTTGTGCGTGCGTGCGTGTGTAGGGTTGGGGGTCTTTGTGCCTGACCAGCAGAGAGCAGCTGTGTGTTCGAACTCACTGGCAGACTGGACGGCCTCTCCTGTTGACTCAGACTCATCTCCTCGTGGTTTGGTTTCCCAGGAGTCATAGCGGCAGACTGGCCCCGGCCCCCGTAAGCTTCCTGCGGCACCTCCTGCAGGGTGACAGACAGACAAAGCATTTAAATCTTACAGGAACGAACGGCAAAAAAAAACAAAAACAAAGTCGCTGAAAGTTAGCTGTGTTTCGGGCAGCTGAATTTTAGTTTTGTCTTCTTTTTACAGCTCAGGTCTTTCTGTGTGGAGCCTGCAGGTTTCCTCTGTGTGCTCTGTTGGGTTGATGGTGACTTTAGATATGGCCTCAGGCGTGAGGCAGATGAAGTACATGGGATAATGTTTTCTATCTAAATCCTGTCTGAAGCCCCATCGGTGGCATTTTTGTGTTGATCGTGCGGTTGAAGCATCATATTGGCCGGGACATTACGTCTTCCTCGGTGCATAAAAGTGGTTGTTCTTCACATTTGCTGATTTTGTTTAGTTGGATTTTTCATTATAGATGTGTTGCATAGGCCTAGTTAAGTGGTAAACATGGACACTGGCCACAGTAATATGTTGGTTTCCTAAAAGACCCAATCGCACCAATTTGTGTCAATTTACAATTGCTCATTTGGTTTGATTGAGCTGTAGTCGTCTCTACATGAAGTCTGGATAAAGGTTAGCACCAAGTTTTCTTCTGTTCTCCTTTTTTAACTTATAATTAATAAATGGACTTGGTGAAAACCCGAGCTGAGCGGGTCTCCCTTCTCTGACGTGTCCTGAATGAGCCAGACGCAACAACCCATTCAGAAAAAATGAAAGACATCCCACAATGCACTTGTAGCAGATCTCAGAGAAGTCCTGGACATCTCTCGGCTGCAGGTGGAGCTGTGGTAGCTGCTGGGAGTCTCAAAGCGCGGCTCCTGCTGCCTGCTGCAGGTCAGAGTCTCAGCTGCCTTCTTGAGGAAGATGAAGATGATAAAACAGCAGCTGGAGGTCGGGGTTTCCCCATTGCCTGCAGCCAACTCCTTTTAAACACCATGAACGTCTGACATGGTTGAAGTGATCAGATAAAAAACAGACTCGAGGAGATGCTCTCTCTCTCTCTCTCTCTCTGTTTCATGTCTTCACAAAACCTTGTGTAACACGATCCTCTGAAGACAAAGACAGCCATGTTTGTGGAGAAAGACCAAATGAAGTAACACTTTAGGACAGAAACAGGACAGAAAGGATTGTCATTATCAGCAAATACAAACTAAATACTAAAGTTAATCTGGTCTTTTCAGAGAACCGAAGCTCAGCTCGATGCTTCCTTCATGGGAAAATTTCACAATAGAAGCTGATGAGGATTTACCTCGTCGCTGTTTAATCCCACCCAGCTATGAGCAGACCCCAGTGGACAGATCAGGTCTCTGGAATGGCGTGCTAAAGTCTCACTAACGTGCTATCCCGTGGCCTGGAGGAAATGGATGGATGGAATTTCTTTCTATTAAATTTATCTATTACTTCTAATGTCTGTGCTCTTTTAGTTTTTTCCTGCTTAATTCCAGTTTGGATACTGTTTTTTGACTTCTGTAGAACACTTCATGTCTTTTTTAAGTGCTACAGAGACAAAAGTAAGTGGAGCTTGCTAGCTGAAGGCATTTCAGGAGCCATTCTGAGATGTTTTGAACTTGTGAGGCTTGGAGAGTCTGGCAGCTTAAAGCTCTCTGGAGGCCTCGAGCCATTTCCCCTCCGAAACATCCACACAGAAGACAGCCACACATCCACAGCAGCATCACAACTTCTTTTATATTTGACAGCATTATCATACAACTTTTCGTTTTCTTATCTTCTGATTTCTGGTTATATGTTGAAGCCTCTTTCTTATTTTTCACAATAAGAATTGTCAAGAGGTTCATTCCCTTCCCTTTACTCCTATAAAAGGCTCTTATTGTGAAAAGATGTGCAGGAATTTGAGTGAATTAACAGTGAAATCAGAAAGACAAAATAAAGTTTAGGTTTGTAATCCCAGTCCTACCTGCTGTGGCAGTGGGCGGGGCTGCATGTACGGTGGCTGACTGGGGGCGGCGGGTTGCTGCTGTGGCGGGCTGAAGTACGGCGGCTGGCCCGGCTGGCAGTAACCGCTCATGTTCTGCTGTTGCTGCTGCTGGCTGTACTGAGAGCCCATCTGAGAAGAGACCACAGACATCAGAGACACAAGGCCAATCGATACTACCTTGTTAACACCACAAACACAAGGTTACGGCTTTGAATGGCCGATAGATTTCCACAGGCTAAACAGACAGAAAGACTCCAGGTCAGAAACATGAAGAGTGCAAAGAAATAAAACAAACTCAAATTTACAATTTGTATTCTTTAGCAACAAATCACGTCTTTCCTTTGTACTGTTACAGTAAGCATCAGCACTGCTTTAAAGTTGAATGACTCTTTATTTTGTGAAAAATCATCACCTGCATTAAATCCATGCATCCATGCAGTATGCAGCATGGATGTCGACATTTTACTTCTATTTTATTGAACAAAAGGACCAGAGCGGACAGTAAAGTGGGAACTGCATCCAGGACAGAAACATGAGCATTATGCTACGCAGTGTATGCAGAACCCAGTCCAGCAGCCAGAGCCCAAACTCATCGGGTAACACGCCGATGAGCAGTCAGGCTGCGTTTCTACCTGGTCATGTTTCTAAAGTAGAATCACTTGGTGACTGCTTCGATCACACAGTGATTTTACTAACTCTGGAAAAATAAAAATTCTGCAACCGGTTGGTGACTGATTGCTAAATATTGGAGAACTGTTGCTAGGTGACATTAGCTGCCAACAGGTATACAGCACTGCACTTGTGAGTACAGACTGCTGCAGTTTCCTACAGTTTATATGGAAAAGGCCGATTTGTTGTGTTTCTAGTTTGTGTTTCAGTGTTTCGTCATGTTTAGTGAGTGTTTGCAGACAAGTCAGTGTCTTCTTACAAGCTCTGAGCGACCAGAGCAATCATCAGGACGTTTTTAGCACAGCACCGTCTGTGTGAGCAGCTTAACCCGGCAACAGCCAGCAACCACCTGGGGAGGACAGATTTTTCCCTAGCAACCGAAGGTTACCAAGAGGTTGCTGAACAGTAGTTACTTCATATAAAGTTAAAATATAAAATTTAAAACACACGATCCTGTGTTACTATAGATGCAGCTGCTCAGCTGTACAGAAGTTATGAAACGCATATACATATTAATTAATCATAATTATAATAATAATAATATCAAATATGTTTCTGCATAATCAGTACTTATGCATAAACTTATATTATAGAAGCAGTACTGAGACTCAGACTTAAGCACAGAGTCTGAACACTTCCTTCAGTGGCTCTTCCTCACAGACGCTCTCAGTTTAACTCTTGTGCAGCCTCCTCAAGACGCCCCCAGCCTTCACTGCTTTAGCTAAAGAGTCAATTAAAAGCCAAACAAAAGCATCTCTGTTCCTCTAATGATAATAATAATCTGTTCTGCTCTACAGTGAAGCCGCTCAGGAATCACACACCGCCCTTTTCCTGGAAAGCGACCTCTAAATTTAATTTCCTGAATATCTCAGACTTCCTCTGTAGATCAGATCTGTTCTCATACTGGAGGAAGCTTCCTCCGGTCATAGACTTCTGACCCCTGACCTCGTGTTTTGCAGCATCACAGGAGAACCACATGATGACCGTCAGTATGAGCCACATTTCCGATCTTTAACACATTCCTCCTCTAAGACCCGATCTGTCTGCTTCCAGATACGCAGAGTGCAGAAGAGGAGGAGGCAGATGAAAAGACATAAATTCACTGATTCAAACTGATCATCTTAATTAGGGCTGGGCTACATCATACCGTTCACGGTAATACCGGTGTAATGTTGGGCAACGATAAGAAAATGAAATATCGCGATAGAATATGGGTAAAACGCGCATGCGCACTGCCTTTGTTTACATACGCACATGGCGGCGACGCAGAATGAGAAGAGCGAAAGTAGATCGTTAAATGAAACGGATGAACCAGAATTGCTTTGTAAAAATTCTGCAATTTCAGTGGTGTGGAACTGGTTTGGCTTTCATCCGTCAGATACACAACAAAGCACTATTTTTGGTAGAGCGTGCTAGCGGGTTGGCGGCCGTCGTTATTACCGTGTTTTTTGGAAAATACAGCACACTTAAAATCAATCCTTTGATTTTTCTGAAAATCGACAGTGCCCCTTATAATCCAATGGGCCTTATGTATGAATTCTGGTTGTGTTTACTGACCTCGAAACGATTTTATGTCATACACGGCGCTCAAAAATCTGTCAAATGTTTTAGTACGACTTTGCTACGCTACGAACCCGGACTGCTTGATGGATTGTCGGAGAATTACGGCTATCGTAGGCAGGAGCCTTGTGGAGTGATACGTACTGTGCTTCAACATAATATTACCGTATTGTGTGTGTATAACCTCTTTTTAAGTTTTGTGGATATTATACATGGTTATGCTGAGGATATGTCGGCCAGTTTCCAATGAAAATGCCTTTTGGTTAAACTGTCAGCAAGGAATTTGCATTTGCACTGTTAAATTTTTATATAACTTTAATGCACATAAAAAACAGCTGCTTGTTTAAGTGAAAATACATTGATGTTTTTTTTTTTTGCACTAATAAAGTTGAGGAGTTGTAAAGTGTTTTGTCTAGTGTCAATTATATCGTCAGTTATATCGTTATCGCAGATTTTCAAATGTATATCGTGATAAATATTTTTGGTCATATCGCCCTGCTCTAATCTTAATACCAAACCAACCATCGTACTCCTCCTCATTAAAATTCATACCACCTTAAAAACCTGCTTTAAAATCAGATGTGTTGAAACTCATCCACACAGCTTCTCTCTCAGATTGTTATCTGGCTCGACGCAGATGCCGCAAAATAGGGCTCACGATTATTTTCACTGAAATTGAGATCACGATTATTTGACGATATTTATTTAACCCTTTAAGACCTACTATAGAACCAAGTCCACCAGAGCTTATATTATTTTTATTTTTCTTTTTTACATGCTGTAGTGCCATTTGTGGGAGCATTTCAAGTTGCTATACATCAATACAACTGTTATAGCCCATATTTTAATAATATGTATGCATTAAGTGCATAGTAACTACATAAATTGCAAAAAAGTGCAATAAACTACCAAAAAAATTGAAAATCGCTTTTGTTTTGTTTACATATATTTCTACTTGGAGAAGTTTAAGAGGTTTATCCCTCAAAACTTTAAATACAATAAAGTTGCAAAAAATAGTTTCCCACCACAGGAAATTTATTTTGAGTGTCTTCATAGTTTTATTTTGGAGATACAGCAATTTTTATATACTGCAGGAAAAACAAAAAACAATCCTATGATGCAAATTTGCAAAGAAAACAGCAGGTGCATCATTTCACTGTGGGAAGTGTTACGAACAGCTGATAGGAACGGCAAAGCGTGTTTCTGGAATATTATGTTTTTGTTCCTGCAAGCGCTTTTTATGCAATTTTTGCAAAGCTATATGTGGAACGAAACCGAGACCGAGGACAAGCTGATGGCATAAGATGTAAGTACAACTCCTCTGGTTTCATATGCAAAACAAATTATTGCGCTAGCTTACATGGTTCAGGTTCTACAGGGATTTAAAAATAGTTACACAAAACGAGCGTGCTGCTTTGACCGGCTTTAAAGGGTTAACAATGACTTTAAAAAAATAATATAAAATAGTGTGCAACACCACTGAAGTTTTTTTTTTTTTTAAACTCTTTTCAACCAACGGCAGTCACTCTCCAAATAACTTCTGCTTAGCTTTCCGAGCTTCCCTCGGGTCCTCTTAATCAGCGGTCTCCACCCTTTTTTGCGCCACGGACCGGTTTATGCCCGACAATATTTTCATGGACCGGCCTTTAAGGTGTCGCGGATAAATGAGGGAGGGGCTAATAATCGGCTCAGTCATTTTTAATGATCGTTGAAAGCCCAGATCGTAATCGTGATTAAAATTCGATTAATTGAGCAGCCCTACCGCAAAATGCAATATAATGCAACCTCGGTGCAACCCGAGAGAGCTGCAGCTGCGGGATTAACCGCCCTGCTCGAGAGCACTAAAGTGGGACAGAAAGCCGGCAATGTCTGCATAAATATCAGGAAGACTCAGACAGACTTCAGGCTGCACGTGGACTCTGAAAGCCTGGACGGGCCTTTAAGCGACCTCACCTCCAGCACATTGTTTGATCGAGAGCATTTCCTCACCAGCATGTCCGTCAATACTGCAGCTTCACTGAAACAGAGATTACAGTCGGAGTTCATGCTCTAACAGTAACTCGGTAACTTCCTGAAACCAGGTTGAGTCTGCGGCGCTCAGACAGGGAAGCCAAGGGTCAAATTTTGTGTGGAATCAGAGAATAATAGTCCCGGGGCCACTTGGGCCTTGCGCTCCCATGAAACTCATTACTCTCTCTCTCTCTGCGTAATCAGACACAACAGCGGTGACACAAAATCCCTCAGGCTTAAACCATCTGCAACAATAATGACACCGTCCAGCCCGAGAGTCAGAGGGAGAAACACCTGCAGGTGCCTTCCTCACAGCTCTGAAACCAATCAGGTTCTTAGAGCTTGTAACAGAAAGGTGAGACGAAGCCTGAACTGAAAATTCACTGACTGAAGCTGAACATATATCTTATAAGGAAGAGAAACCCAACTCGAGAACACACAGGTTCAGATCGGAGCTCAACGGCCTGACAACAGCGCAGAGGCCGAACCACAAGATGTTTCCACCTTCTCCGCCTGCTAGAAGATTCAAACCAGCACAAACAGGTGCAGACTTCCAACAGCTGAACCACGGAGGACAATTTCAGACTCTTACTGTCCTCAGAATTAGATTCAGGCCCAACAGTGATGAAACCTGAAGAAAGGTTCTGTGGCTCACAGCAGCAGGTTCAGCCAGGCTACACTCCTCCTTGTCCTGCTCACAGCCAGAGTTTCAAATTTTCAACTTTAATGTCAGAAAAAATAAAGTTCACACATGACTACACAGCGGCTCCAATCTTCATCAAAGACTGAAACAACTTCCCGTTGTAACTTTTCAAATTAAAAGTTCCTCATCTTCTGGGTGAAGACTGAATCACTGTCAGTCTAACAAAGCTACTTTTCTAAAAACTCTTCTGTTGACTGGGACTTTTTATCTCCTTATCAAATACCAGAAAACTACAGAGCTCACATGGACTCACTGCAAGTGTTAGGACCTGACATGTACAGATAAACACTTGCTGAGTGTTTTAGTTCTTTATTCTTCTCTGAAAGCTTTAAAATCCACAGTATGTGTGGATGAATTCAGCGATGGCTGATTATTATTAACCCATCATCACTGGGACAGACAGATTTATTCTACCTCCTGATTCGTTCGCTGAGAAGAAGCTTCGCCGTCTGTTGCTCTCTGTGGCATTCGGCGGTGTTTACCCACCAAAGGATCCAGTCTGCTCTGAGCTGCAGCGTCAGACTCAAACTGGAGTCTAAAAATAGCCTGAGCCCAGGGTGTACCAGAAATAGCCTGACCCGGACCGGCCCGGCAGAAGCCGTGCGGTCTGACTGCATCAACAGAGGCCTTGTCCACAGTGACAAAACGGTGACGCTGCAGATGAATCAGCACCAAGGGAACGAAGGCCTTAGTTTCCATAAACCAGCTCAGAGGCTGCTGAAGACCAGCAGAGCAGGAGCAGGGACGGCAAACTCACAGGAGATGTTCTCATTAGTCATCCTGGGAGGACATTAACGAGCCAACAGTCTGCATGTTAATGAGTATCTGGTTAATGCTTCACACGTGTATCCTAATGTGGAGAGTTACAGGAAGCTCTCGGGTCCTCTGGCCTGTAGTAAAGCAACCTGATCTCTACAGAAATCAGAGTTTTACATATCAGCCTGATGCTGCTCTGCAAACATGTCTCACCGCTCTGCAGCCACAATGAAAGCACTGATTTGGGCACTGATCAGGTCTATTTTATCACCTACAGTAACCAACCCCAGACGAACACCACCACCCACCACATTGGGCTGCCTCGCACTCAGATTTAACAGTTTTCCAACATCACATAAAGTCATGAGAGTTATAATGACTGAAAGAGTGAGGTCACAAACACGAGCTCCTCCACAGAGGCAGGCTTAGGAGCTCAGAGGAGAGCTCCTGCTCCTCCATGTCGAGATGCTGCAGAGACAGACGTCTGCATTACCCGCTTAACTTCAGGCAGGTGGGAGATCAGGAAGGAGGGTGGAGTCAGATAACTGGCAGGTTTCACCCCAACATGAAGGTTTTTAATTGGGAACTTTTGTCTATACAAATTCTCCCACAGTGTGCAGCTCAGGATCCTTTCAGCGCCGTAGGTCAACCAAGCATCCTGGGTGGATTTAAGGAACCAGTTAAACTCTGCATAAACTCATCAAATCATTTAAATTTTAAATCCCATCTTAAATGTATTTTTATCACCTTTCCAGTAATTTCAGGGAAATTGTAGATTTCTATTTTTCATTATCTGAAGATGGTCTTGATGCTGTTATACAACTAAACTGCTTCTAACTGGCCAGTGCAGCCACAGAAAGAAATGAAAGCCTGTAAATTACTGATAAGCATCACTTATTTACTGTGACAATAAAAAAAGTAAAGCTGAAGACTTTCAGGTGTCTGATTTATGATCAGATTTATGGATGTTCAGTTTTATTGACGTCAGATCCTGTAACTGCAGAGTTTGAAATCCCACCCAGAACTACAAGTTAAATTAAACTAAAGAATTATTTTACATTAATTCGTCCAAATGGAACCTTAAAGACACATCTGAGCCTCCTACCTGCTGCTGAGGATACTGCATCCCTCCCATTCCCACCTGCCCCCTGCTGGACATCCCCATTGGGTATCTGTGGGGGGTAGGGGAGCCGTAGGGCTGTCCAGGGTACGGCGCCCCCTGTTGCTGGGAGTACGGGTTGTTGCTCATCCCGTATAGTTGAGAACGCTTCATCGCCATCGGGTCCATGGGCGACACCTGAGGAGGAGAACACGGTGGATAATTAGTGACGCCATGAACTTAACACCATGTTTAAAGACACAACACGTGACTCTGATTCATCAGTGTGACAAACCCTCTGATGACTACAGAGCAATGACATCATCAACATTCATATTAGTAAGACTGAGGAGGTACTGCATCTTTCTGTTTGTTTCCACTATGAGAAATCCAAACTGTCCGTTCATCAGTTTTCTTCCACCATTAGCTCAGTCTTCTATATCCATCAATATCCATCTATATATCCATCCGTCTGACTGAGCACGCTCACACTGATGGACCGATGGAAAGTTAAATATCTTTATATATAAGCTCCACTCTGTGTGTCTGCTTCGGGGCTTGGCCTACTGCCACCTGCTGCAGATAACACACCACACATTATCCTAGTAACTTACCCACTGATTTGGTTTGTCTGTTTTCACTGAGGTTCATGGCATGTGCTCAGGTGTGAGGGGGTCAGGTGTGTCTCTGAGAGTGAACCCTCATCTGCGGCATGCTGAAGGCCTGCAAGGCCACTTTAAGCCGGAGTCAACAGTCACGCCTGGGTACACTTTAATATTCACACTCACTCTGTATTTGACACACTGACATAATAATAGTAGGTGAGAGGAGTGACTCAGAGAGAACAGATGTTTCACCGCCGCTCCGGCAGCTAAAAATAGAAACCGCTGACGGAGTTTACGCTTAAAACAAACTGATGCAGACTTTTAATCCTGTCCTTTAATCTCCTCTCACTACACAGCAGTCAGCTGAGCAGAGTAAATAAAGAGAAACCTCAGGCTGGAGCGCTGCCAAGCCCACACAGCTGCTTCAAGTCAGGCAGAGGATCCACAGACCGGATGAAAACAGGAGGACAGGAAGCTGCTGCGATCCATTTTCCTGAGTACTGCTATCATCACGATTCACGACCCTGGCCCAAACTGCAGAACGTGTGTTTTATTTGGACAAACCTGTGGTCAACGCAACATTTGTAATATTTAGTGTTTTACTGGCTGATTTCTTGTAATGGAGGCTGATGGGAATTGTTGGAAAAAGCAGGAAAAAGATTAAAACTCAATGGGGTGCTTCATCCTCCTCTGTTGCATTTGATCCAATATGGTGCCGGTTAGCCATTATAAATTTTAATCATCAAAAACCAGCAAATAAAATCACTGAACACAAGTTTCATTTCATATATCGTAGATTGGGACTGGCTAACAAACGGGTGGGTGTGGCCAAATCAAGTCAAAAAGAGACTACGAAAATAAAACGGCTGATAGTCAGCGTGTTTTACCACAAGGTGGCGCTCAAGTAAGATAACATTGCTCAGTACAAATCACATTAACTCAAATACCCTGCAGACCACAGGCATGTTTAATATAATGAATAATATGACCCAGAGATAGGCCACAGTAGTGCCACCATGTGGTGTGGTACAGAACTGCTTTAATCTCAGGAGGTTTGTCAGGAATCGCAATTTTCTACTGTTTTTTTTCTATTAAACATACAAAACTGCATCACATCGAGCCTGCACCTTTTTCCAGTCAAACAGCCCAATTTTACTCCCAGAACATCAAATTCTGCCGTTTCATCTGAGCCATCAGCATCTCACAGAAACACGCAGTCATTATGATTTATCGGGTTTATGTCGATAAATGTCGAGTCCCTCACTTCCACTTCATCATGTACCCACTGACGTCACATTTAAACACTATAGATCAGCATCATTAACACGCAGGGTTAATACTGCAGAGGCGCGTTTTAACCCAAACCACCTTTTCTAAAGCTAACCAAACAGTTTTTGGAGTCTACGATGCCGAGAACAAAGCAAACATAATAAGGGACAAACTGCAGCCTTCTCACTCACAAGCTTATAACCTACAACACCATCAACGTTCCATCCTTCTTACTGGGCCCGGGCCATATCATACTGTTCATGGTAATACCGGTATAATGTTAGGTAATGATAAGAAAATGAAAAATCGCGATAGGATATGGGTAAAACGCGCATGCGCAGCACTTTTGTTTTCATACGCACATGGCGGAAAAAGCATGGCAGCAACGGAGAATGAGAAGGGCGAAAGCGGATCGTTGAATGAAACAGATGAACCAGAAATGGTTTGTAAAAATGGTGCAACTTCAGTGATGTGGAACTGGTTTGGCTTTTGTCCATCAGATTCACACCAAAGCACATTTTTTGGTACAGCATACAAGCGGGCTGTTGTTATTACCGGTATTACCGAACCAATTTTATTGGTTTTATTTGGTGTTCTCCGTTACTAACAGAAGACCCAACAATTAAACTATTTTAAACTTTAATATCTGAAAACACAGCCAACGTGTGTGTGACTCCTGCATGTCAGTCATCCGATCACCAGCTCCATAAACCAACACATTAGCTCGACTACAGGAATAAACTCGTGTATGAAACGTGCAGGCTCTGAGGCGTTGCCCTAAAAGTCTTTATTTCAACTAGAAAACAAAATCATAAAATCATGCTCCACAAGGAGCGTCCACACAGGCCGAGGCCGGCAGTGAGGAGGCGGATAGAAACGACAAAGCAGAGCTGGCCGATCCACAGCAGAGATATTACAGTTTCTATTTTCCTTAGTATTTATTCTGATTTCAGTTTTTATATAAGTTTCGGGAGGTTTACAGAGTGAAAATGTTTAGAGTTTGTCCTCAGCTGACTCAGAGTCCCGTAGACGAGGACAAACACACAACATCTGCATTCATTTCATATTTCACCTCCTTTTAGTTGGGTTTATTGAGCTGCTGTAACAGTAATTTCACAACTTTTAAAATTTTTATTCTGCTAATTAAAATGCTGACTGCCACCTAGTACTAGTTTTAAGTTTAGTTATAATACGATATATGAACCTCGGCCCTTTTGAGACAACAAATGAGAGGAGAGGATTGTGCTGACTGCCATATGAAAGTCCAGTACACCAACTGAGAAGCAAAAAACCCAGATAGATTTTATTCCGGTTCACTAAATAACCTGGCCCTCTTTGTTCAGTCTTTGTGGGTGCAACGAATTCATTCTTTCTTTTTTGTGTAACACAGTGTGATTACACAAATCCTCATTTCTGTTCAGGGCATCAACACGTGGAATTAAAACTGAAACAAATTTAAAGAGGAATCAGTCTTGTTGCCTCGTGTCATCCTGTACACTGAGCTGTGCTCTCCCATCTGCCTGCAAGTTAGAGTTTCTTCATGTAAGCACGTATTGCATCATATTTTCCAATAAGCCAACACACAAGTTTAGCTAATTGAACCTGATCTCAGACACAGGAGCAGACAGTTTGCTGACAAAGATTTCTACCTGTGAAAAAAAAAAAATTGTGCATGGTTCATCGTTTCTAACAAATAACTGTGTTCTTGTCCCCATTCGGAGGAGGTAACGGATGGTTAGTGAATGATAATTATTCACTAAAAACACATTTTATTAAAACAGAAGCTGATTTATTGAGTAGCTGAAAAATTCCTTGTTTGCATCCAGTCAAATGATTCTGAAAATAAATTAAGGGATCATAATTCCATTATTCAATGGTGACTTAATCACCTGCAGACCGGCATTTCCATTGTTTTCTGCTATTTTAAAGACCTGCTAATAATTCGAAATAATAACCTGTCGATTATTCCATAAAGAAATCATTTAAAAAAAAAAAAGATCTTGTGAGTCTATTAACTGCAGTTAAACCGTGACTCTGACGAGCTTCTACAGTGCACCGCCGGTCCAGGTAAAGTGACACTGACATGGAGTAGGGATGACCGGGGTTGAGGCCTCCTGCAGGCCGGGCTGCAGCGGCGGGTCAGCCAGTGTGTTAGCCCCAGTGTTGTGCCGGTGGTGATGGGCACATGGCTAATCTGCATGAGTGAAGGTCAGGGCTCCCGAGCGGAGATGGGGCTATTAATAGGCTGCCTGCCAAGAAAGTTGTGGCCGGAATCAGAAGCTGAAGTGGCCGCTGTTGCAGGAGGAAGCGTCACCTGATTAGACCCGAGTCCCCGCCACACTGTCTTCTCCCGGCGGGGTAGAGAAACAGATAAAATCCGAGGAAAGAGCTTTATTTACCGGTGACCCCTCAAAACACATCATTAGCATACGCGAACTGTCAGATTTGAGCGGAGCTGTCAACCGTCAACCCTGTCACCATTTAAACCGCGATCTTTTCAAGTGTAACAATAAAACTGATTACAACCACCCAGTTTACATTTTTATATATATTTATAACAAATTCGACCTCTTATAAAATCAGCAAGCTGCCTACTTTCACACACGAAGGCCTTTGCCGTTAACGACAGCTATATGCTAATGATAGCTTAGCCTAGCGGGCTAAAAGCGAAGTCACCTTGGACACAATCGAAAACTTCCCCAGCTTCTGTCATCACGAACAGTCGCCAATGCTTGTCATTTATAAAAGCAAGTAATCACACAATACAATTTGTTTGCTTTAGAGTCCTAAACGACTCACGTGGGTGCGGTGCTTAATTAATGAATCTGTCTGCAGTGAAAATTAAAAAAAAGAAAAACACACACCTAGCTTAGCAGCTAGCTGCCGTTAGCTATTTGGGTTAGCATCGCGGCTGTTAGCAGCTAGCAGGTTACCGGTGGTGCGATGTCCACCTGTCATTAGTCAGGTTATAAACGGTGTTAATAAGCTGTTATTCACCTGAGCCCTGCCGCCACCCTGCCCGGGATTCCCTGGGCTCATGGTCGGGTGATTTCTCTGCTGTCCTCCCCAGCCGTGAGCCCCGGAGCCGTACTGGGAGCCCATGTCTTTAGCCAGCCCCATGCTCGGCTGTTGCTGTGCGGGATTATTATAATCTGGATATCCACCTCCATAACCCCGCATCATCGGACTCGGAGAAGTTAATAACTGGTTCAAAGTTGGTGTAGCCCCTGACGGGTGCTGCTGTTGTGGCTGCTGCTGCTGCTGACCCTGTCCGGGAAACCGCTGAAACCCGCCGCCGCCTCCAGCCGGGGAGCTGCTAGCAGTCATCACCGCCTTGCTGTGATTAGCAGCGGTCGAGCCTGCGCCGCCACTGCCGGGGCCCAGCAGGTTGTTCCCCTGGCGTGACGGGCTCATCATGCCACCGTATCCACTGTTCCCGTACCCGGGCCGGTAGTTCGGGTAGTGGTTGTAGGGGCTGTTGTTGCTGTAGCCTTCGTGGGAGTTGTGGACCTGATCCATGGTGCTGAGTACGGAGCGCGCCGCTCTTACCCCAGTCCCTGGGCTTTGTTGTCCGCCATGTTGATCGAAGCTAGGCCCTCCTCTTCCATTCCCATAATAATGATTAAACTCGGAGCTGGTCCCAGTCGGAGGAGGGTTGTTGTCGGTGCTGCTGGTGGCTGATCCCAGCCTGGCATCCATCCGCTCCTCCTCCTCCTCCCTTTGATTCAGCTCCTGTGCTCGGCTGCTCCCCTCCTGCAGGATGTTTGCTGTGCATCCATGCTGCTGGACGCTGCTGCTGATGGTGCTGATGGTGTTGTTGTTGTTTGTGTTGTGGTGTGTTTGCAGTTGGAAGTGGAGCTGCTGGACAAGCTGGCTGAACGACGGAGGTGTTTGGTGGAATGAGGAGAATGATGATGACGATGATGAAGATGAAGGAGGAGGAGGCTGGGGTCCAGCACCACCGGTGGCACCACAGATACCTAACGTTTTCACTGGATGCCCACTGAACATCCCCGTCTCCCTGCTCACCGCAGCAGAGGCACGGCCGGCCTGGCCTTTTGTCCCCCCCCCTCTCCGATCTCGTATCCCCCTCCAGGTTCTCCACTGACATCACTCATCCCAGTCCTTCACTTCTCCTCATCTCAGGGGGCTGATGCCACCTGCAAGGCCACAGGTGGAAAGAGGGCGGTCAGTGGCAGAAATTTCTCATAATAATAAAAAGCCCAAAAACCCACTCTTCAGGTCTCACACCTCCCATGACCTCTCTAATAACCCCGGTCAGATAAGCCTGCAACACTGATTGGTGTTTTTACCTTTTCACCCCCGAAATACCTGAGCCATCCATCAGCAGCTGCAGCGGTTCTTCTTCTCTGTGAGGAGGTGGAGGGCTGATGCCAGGACATTTTTTTTCCTTTAAAAAAGTCTGATAACCAGATGAGTTGGAGTCACTTTTTCATGTTTTGTGACTAATCTTATGACCGTGCTCCTCATCCTTCCTGTTTGCAGCCACAGAAAGAGCTGAGATGTTCCCGAGTGCTTAAAATTATTTAGAAACATATCTCTGTGCAAAGCTTGAAACATGAGCACAAATGATCTTTTTTACAGTCTGAGGGTTGGTCAGTAGAAATAAGCAGTTTATTTCCCCAAATAGAAAAACAAAACAAAAACATAATCATCCTGAATCTTCACCAGACAGAAACAACGAGAGGAAATCATCTTGGTGTTAAATCAGCAACAAGAAACACGAAAGCTGAGAATAATTATCTGAAAGCCGTGTGCCGGCAGGTGTGGCAAGGCATCCAGCACCTAACCAACTATAAGATCAATCTCGGAGCTGCGGACGGTGACCTGGAGCTGGCAGAGGAGCTGAATATCTTCTTTGCCCGCTTTGAGACCAGGGTACCGGAGGTATTGGAGCCACAGCAGCAACACGCCACCCATAGCAGCACCACCCTCACCCTGGAAGAGCACGAGGTGAGGCGCATGCTGCAGGCTGTTAACCCGAGGAAGGCGGCGGGTCCTGATGGTGTGCCAGGTCGAATATTGAGGGATTGTGCAGGACAGCTGGCTGGGATCTTCACCAGGATTTTCAACAAATCCCTCGCACAGGCGACTGTCCCACTCTGCCTGAAGTCCTCCACCATAGTCCCCTTGCCTAAGAAGCCCCACATCACCGGCCTGAATGACTACAGACCGGTGGCACTCACCCCAGTGGTAATGAAATGCTTTGAGAAGCTGGTCCGCAGACACATCACAGCAGCCCTGCCCCGCAGCCTGGATCCACACCAGTTTGCCTACAGAGCAAACCGATCCACGGAAGACGCTGTAGCCACAGCACTCCATGCTGCATTAACTCACCTGGAAGAGCATGGTAGCTATGTGCGGATGCTCTTCGTGGATTACTGCTCAGCTTTTAACACCATCCTTCCACACAAACTGGTGCCCAAGCTACAAGACCTGGGGCTTCCATACAGCACCTGCATGTGGATCAATAGCTTCCTCTCGGGCCGTAGACAGAGAGTCAGAGTTGGCCATCACACATCCTCAGCCCTGAGTCTCAGCACTGGCTCACCCCAGGGCTGTGTGCTCAGTCCACTGCTCTACTCTCTCTACACACACGACTGCACTCCTCGCCACCACAGCAACATCTTTGTGAAATTTGCAGATGACACCACAGTGGTGGGGCTCATTTCCAAGGGAGACGAGTCTACGTACAGAGACGAGGTGGAGCAGCTGACGTCATGGTGTAAGGCCAATAACCTCCTCCTCAACACTTCAAAAACCAAAGAACTCATAATAGACTTCAGAAGGAAAAAGGCAGAGATCCAACCACTATTCATAAATGGGGACTGTGTAGAAAGGGTGGCAAGCTTCCGCTTCCTGGGAGTCAATATAGAGGAGAACCTTTCCTGGAGTGTGAACACCTCCGAGCTGCTGAAAAAGGCCCAACAGAGACTGTACTTCCTGAGAATTCTCAGGAGGAATAACATCACACAGAGACTGCTGGTGTCCTTCTACAGAGCCACCATTGAGAGTGTTCTAACTTACTGCATATGCATCTGGTACACTAGCTGCACAGGGGCTCAGAGGAAAGCACTCCAAGGGATCATTAACACCGCCCAAAAGATCACTGGCTGCCCTCTCCCCACACTGGAAGTTCTACACAACGCCCACTGTTTTAAAAAGGCCCAAAACATCATAAAAGACACCTCACATCCTGGCCACTCCCTGTTCGAACTGTTGCCCTCAGGCAGACGGTACAGGGCAATCAGAGCAAGGACTAATAGACTCAAACACAGCTGTTATCCAACTGCAATAACACATCTGAATACTACAAAAAAATGTCCATCACGCCACTCGTGTTAATCTATGCACGGTCTGAAGCATGTGTGTGGGAATGTATGTGAATGTTTTACTGTTATATCTTATTAGTATTTTAAGTATTCTATCTATTTTATTTATTGAATTTTATTGTTTTATTTATATTTTGATATTGCTAGGGATGATGCAATGATCGGGGACCATTCTTAATTTCGTTGTTCTCATGACAATGACAATAAAGTTTCTGATTCTCTGATTCTCAGAAACAGCTTACATGTGAGTTTACGTTCTATTATTTAGAATCAAATAAAACACAAACATCACTGATCTTCAAACATCACCTCACCTTCTGACTAACGACAAACAAAATGGGTCCGATTTTTCAGCTTATATACTGAAACTAAAGATTTAAGGTTCTTCTTTTTGCTGGACATTAAATACGAACAAGCAGCAGAACATCAACATTTGACAATTGAAAGGAAAAACCTCTGACTCTAGTAAATGCAGTCCATCTACGTCCCCCACTGCTGCAGTATAGAAGAATCCAAGTTTAATTTTAGTGAATTGAAGGCCAACACAATTGAATCAGATGACTCATTTTCCCCACAAATTTCAGATTTTATCAAGTTCTCTCCATATTTTTACCCTCATCATCCACCTGCTGTAGTTCTGTCCCATCAGTGAGACCTGCTTCACAGTTTGAGAACCACTGCGCTGTAAGGTTGGGGGTGTGGGGGGTCTGTGGGTTCAAGTTGCTGCCGTGTTTTGGGTCTATTTGTCCTCTTAGAGCAACGAGTCACTGAGGGTCACCAGATCACAGCGGCCTCTCCGTCCATGAGTCCTCACTGAGGCTGATGAAGATGAGGATGAAGCGAATAAGAGGCCTTCACAATCAGCCAATCTCACCCAGTCTGAGATTTTAGCCGATCTCAAAACCATGAAAACACCAAGTGAGAAAAGCTTGGTGTTCATCCCTCCAGGAAAGAGTCTGACTGATGGCTCAAAACCTTCTTAGGATCCTTTTTGCAGGGTTTTTCTCTCATTTTAGTTTTTTCAGCTGTATTAAAATAATGTGAAGGCTGGGACTGAGAGAAGACGCTATGGTGACCCTTTTATTGTCAAAACTAAAAATACTCTCACAGCTCCACATCATGCTCAGCGTCCTGCTCTCTCCATGCTCTTAAACTTCACCGCCTGATAAACAGGGACCATTTCACCCTCCTGAAATCCCAGTTGAACTCAGACCTGTGTGCACATTTCCTCACTGCACTGTACTCTTCAGACGAGCAGCAGAGTTAAACCTTCTTTATTTTAATGACCAGAGGATATTAGTAAAAAGAGCACCAATGAGAAAGAAGCATCGTTTACATGTTTAAATATTTAAAAGGAGTAAATATATTTATGTATTTATGTATTATATTCATTTATTTATTTCAATAAAAAAGTCTGTGTATACGAGTCCAGCTCTGGATTATTCTGTTTGGAGATTAAGTTTTTATTATTCACCTTTAGGGCCAAACCTGCAGTTCCTCTGGTGTCCAACAGGGGCAGCAGTGAGTCAGTCCCCATGGTAAAGCTAACAGCAGAAACAAACATGTTTACATCCTGATACATTTTTACTGATTTTTTGGTCTCTGTAGACCATTTCCACCTTTACCTGTACGGGGGAGGATGTTTTTATAAGTCACCCATTTAAACTGAATTGAGGCTTAAAGTTTGTGTTAATAGGGGGCGTGGCCTCCTTAACCTGGATGGTGACGCAGGCGCCGGTACTAACTAGCTGTCTGCTAACCTTCACCTAGCTGAACTGGAGCTCTGGATCGTGTTTGTGCTGTTGCAGCTTCCTTTTAGTGAAACTATCTGAAGTGTGCGCCTCAGAGAAGAGAAGAAATCATCCACATGAAGGTTTCCCATGCACAGCTGCTGCTCTGCCCTCAATGAAACATCTGCCTCAGAGGACGTCTCCACCTCAGCGTGCAGAAATGCGAGCATGAAGGAGGTCCATCAGGGACCTTCCACCACAGCACTGGGAGCAGCCCAGTCAAGTAAAGCAGAGAAACTGGGTCAAAAAGCAGCAGCAGCTCTCAGGAACGCTGTGATGGAAACCAGCGCTCTGCTCTGCTGCTGGAAACACAACACCCAGAATCAAACTGACAACAACCTGAAAACATAACCATCACACACTCAGGTTAGAGATACAACAACCGACACACACACAGACAAGAGATACAACAACCGACACACACACACACACACACACACACACAGACAAGAGATACAACAACCAGGTCAGAGGGCCCGGTGGCGCCAGTGTCCGGCAGCCTCGCCTCTGTCAGTGCGCCCCAGGGCAGCTGTGGCTACAATGTAGCTTGCCATCACCAGTGTGTGAATGTGTGTGTGAATGGGTGGATGACTGGATATGTAAAGCGCTTTGGGGTCCTTAGGGACTAGTAAAGCGCTATATAAATACAGGCCATTTACCATTTACCATAACACACACAGGCTAGACATACAACAACCAACACACAGGCTAGACATACATTAACCAACACATGCACAGGTTAGATACAACACAGCACACATCAGTAATTATTAATCTGCATTTCCACTGGTCGATTGATTGATTAGGTTACTTTTAAAGACAGTTAGCAAATATTTAAGTGATGATTTTCATTCTTTCACTTTATAAAAAACATCAGGAGACATTTAATGATGTCACCTCAAGTTCAACCTGAGAGTGAGTGAAGCCGGTCCAGTTTAATGTATCACATTTAATGAATATTAAAGGTTTTGTGGACATAAACAGGTTATGCTCACATGCTTCAGTTACTGACCTTAGCTCCGCATAAAGACTTTGTCTTGTGATGATGATTCACTGTAACAGGCTGGAAACACATCTAATAACACACAGCTGTGTTAAACCAGATTTCAATTTATTGGTCATAGCTAGGGATGGGTATCGTTTAGGTTTTATCCGATACCGGTGCCAAATCGGTACTTTTGAAACGGTGCCGGTGCTTAAACGGTGCTCAAACCGGTGCTTAAAGAATGGAGAACACAAACTTTGTCCAAAAACCTCTCATGTTCAGCTGTTTTGTTTTTTTTTTGTAAAAAGATAGCAATGTTAGCCTTTTCTGCAGCTATGGGGCATATATGGTATCACTCTTGGCTGGAAGCAGTGCTTAAACAATGGAAAAAAAACACAAACTTTGTCCAAAATCCTCTCATGTTCAGCTGTTTTCCACTTTTTCTTTGGTCATTTTAGCCTTTTTGTCCAGGGTGAAGGGAGTATCTGCCATCAAACAAGAGGACAGCTGCATGTAGCTATGATGATGTTTGCTAGTTCACCTTACATGCATTAATGTAATAACGTGGTTAGCCTACTCAACGTAAATTACACACGGACAACATTAAGCGACTCACGCAGAGAAGAACGGCTTCTGCTGCATCATCATCCGTCATCATTTCTGCTACACTGGCAGGGCTAGGGGCCAGGACTCTATTCTTCGGGTTTTGGGGGGATGTTGCTCCGGTCCGATAACTGGCAACCCACCCAACGTGCACAGTGTGAGGTCTCGCAGCAAGCTATCAAATACGGCGCATTTCTCGGCTTTTAAAAAAAACCGCTATGCGTCGCCAGGTGTTTCATCGGATTTGAGGTGTTACCTCCTTTGACAATATCACAGTATCAGCTTAAAGCACTTGTTGCTGCTGAGTTTGCATCTTTTACTGTGAAGTACAGCCAGACTTTTGACCGCTTCGCCTTGGACATTTTTAATCTGTAGCTCTGCTCTAACTGAACGTACGTACCTGGCCCCGCCTACTATCCTGGGAAACGTAAAATGATTGGCTAGAAGTGTATCACAGCTCAGGAAAAAAAAAGCACCGAAATAAAGCACCGAAATGTGCGCTGCTTTTCGGTCTGGTTACTACCGTTTATGTCAGAACCGGTGCCATCATGGCACCGGACACCGGTACCCATCCCTAGTCGTAGCTTTATGTTCATGTTAAATATGCCAACGTTGACCCTGTAATGTAAGATTATATTCAGTTATGTTGATGTAAATTGAATTATTTTTGCAAAGATCTAATTCAAAAGGACCAATTTTTGAATGTAGACCTAAATCTGTTTTTGCAGTCCAGTCTCTGCAGACAAGAGTCAGTCTTCAGGTTTCTTGTTTGACCTTAATGCTCAAACACATTGGCTGAAGGCGTTTTGTTCTTTATTCTTTTTCCCCTGAGAATCAGAACGACTCTAAAGATTTCGGAAGGTTCAGACTTTATGTTTGTCTGTTATTCTTGTATTAAGCTCCTCAGGGTCTGGAGCGGGTTTTGGTCCATCACGGATGAATCTTTTGAGATGAAATCCTGAAATCCAGCAGCACCAAAAGGAAAGAGCAGAAAGTAAAAGCATGCTGCCCTCTGCTGGAGCTCTTTAGCAGCACACTAAGATCAAACTCACGACCTGCTGATTATTCAAAGTTCTTGTGAAACATTGCCTACATCGGTTGGTGGCACAGTTGGCGTGGGGCACCCACAGTTTTGTTGTACTTGTACAATGACAATAAAGAGATATTCTGTTCAAGAGAAAATTATTCTGGAATCTTTTACATGATTTTCAATTTTTTCAGACCCTGCCTCTGAACATGAGCACCAACTAACAGGAACTGTGGTACAGCATGAGCAAATATGTGAGGGTGGTGCAGGACATGCATGAGAACAGTGAGACAGTCAGAGAGGCTCATATGGTTTGGACATGTGCAGAGGAGGGAGGAAAGGAGGAAGACATCAGAGGAGATCTATGGATGTGATGAAGGAGGATGCTGGTATAGGGGGAGATGTAGGCAGATGATTCAATGAGGAAAAATATTATGAATGACAACAAAGAAATGCATTACATAGAATGACTTCACATAAAAGTGAGACCATAAATGTGTGAAGTGAAGAAGTTTTCTCTGAGGGGTCCTGAAGACAAAAGCTAAAAAAAAACAAAAAAAACAAAACACTTTTAGGTTTAAGGCTCAGCTGCTGTGATGCTGCAGACCCAGATGAGCTTTAAAGGCAAACCTTCTAATCATTTCTAACACATGCATGAGACAGTTTGTCTTTGAACAGAGAAGTAGAGAAAGCTAAAGCTGTGTAACCACAGGATGCACAGGGTGTGTACTCTTTCCTGTTTCCTGTGTTCTTGGTTTCGTTTTTGTGAGCTGGTAACAGTTCAGCAAGAACAATGATAAAACCAGCTCAGCAGACACAGCTTCATGTCAGCAGCTTTCATTCCTGAAACACAGGTGTGGTGTTTGAGTTCACAACAGCAAACAGCTTGACAGTTTCACATGTTCACTTACACATGACTGGACCCCTCCACAGGCACATATATACATACAGGTCAGTGCTGGAGTGCACTGTTGACACAACAGTGACTGTGAGAGTTTCTAATGTCTAAATTGTGAAGCTTCTCTCGGTGAAGAGTGAAAAATGTAAACCTGCTTGCTTCCAACTTCCTGTGCTGTTAAAGTCTGACTGAGCTGAGAACTGCAGATGAGTCATTCAGTCTCTGTCCTCCATCAGTGTCTGTAACTTCATCAGAACATCTCTGTTCAGAACTTCTCAGAGCTGCAGTTTTTGTGAGGCCCATTTTTAAAAAAATATTACTTTCTGTTCCTCCAAATTAAGGTCGTAACACGTTTCTCGCTCTATCTTCACTTTCCAATGAAGACATGAAATGAACTCAGAAATGACCTTTACAAAAAGGAGTCGTTTTTTATCAGCTTGTTGCAGCTTTATTAATGGATCAATAATGTTAAACATACAAACATTTTTCTATCAAATTTAACACTAAGGTGTTCATTTCATTAAGTTGTGTTTACTCATCAGAGCAGAGGAAACATGTTTTAGACACCACACATACACTGAATACAAATGTCATATATAACTAAAAGCTGGGATCAAAAAGTTCAATATAAAAAAAAGAATAAAAATGATTTGAGTTTGGCTCTCAGCTCTGTCCGAGTCATCATTTCATGCAGAACTGTGACTGCTCCTGGCACTAACAGCATCTTCATTACTGACACTGGATTGACCAATCAAATCTCTTAGCTTAACTGGCCCCTGCCCTACCTTTCCTGTGTGCTCATGCACCTTATTGAAAGAGGTTAGTGTGTGAAAGAGAAAAGGTGGGGCTAAAAAGCTTAGAAAGAATAAGAAACTAGAAATAAACTCAGTAAACTGAGAACATCTGGATTTAGGATTTGTTGAGAAAGTCATGTCCTCTTTCGATGATGCGTCTGAGGGCGTGCAGAATTAGAACATCAGCGCCATCCTTCAGGTCAGATTCTGAGTGGATGTTCTTCACTGGATAGATGTAGACAATGTTGATCCCCGTGTCTGCGCTGAACTTAGTAATCTACATATGAAAATCACAACACTTTAGTTTAGAAGTGAGAGATTGGACCAAACCAAAGCTTGCACTGAAATACTTAAACTAATCCACCTTTTCCTTTAGAGATACGCTTTTGTAGACGTTCCTGATATCTCTGCTGATCTTCGGACAGGCCTCATCAACTTTGGTGAAAAGGACTATTTGTGGGACCTCTGAGGAAACACAAAACATAAATATGGGTCGAGAAAAAAACGTGTGTTTAAATGATGTTTTTACAACAGCGAGTACAGGAGCTGCCTGACGTGCAGTGGAGACTGTGAAAGCCCTGTGACCTCTGAGTGAAAGAGTAAAAGCATCTGGTCTGCTGATCTGAGAGAGCGAGGCGGGACGTACGGGTGCAGTAGGTGAAATGGGCCACAACCATTAAAGATAAATAAAAGGATCTTAAAATGGATTTGGAAACAAACTGGAAGCCAGTGAAATGAGGCTGAAACTGGACTGAGGACTGAGTGGAGGCCTGGCTGAACCCGATAAAAAGCTCATTGCAGTAATCAAGATGGTTATAAAAGCATGTATTAATGTTTCGAGGTCACATGGTGGACAGAAGATGATTTTTCACAGCTGCCTCAACTGAAAAAAAAAACAGAATATTCCTGCTGTGCTTTCACGAACGTCGAGTGTCAGAGCAGAATCCATTTTCATCCTGGAATTCGTGACAATGAATTTCTCATGTAGGGCCAGAGAGGAAAGCTCAGCTCATGACCCATGAATACCTGTTATTAATCTCTGGCTCTCTTCCACAGCATGATTTTGTCCTGTCTTCCTTCTCTCACCCTAACCGGTCACAGCAGATGGCCGCCGCTTCCTGAGCCTTGTTCTGCTGGAGGTTTTTTCCTGCTAAAAGAGAGTTTTTCCTTCCCACTGTTGCTCATAGGAGGTCATATGATTGTTGGGCTTTTTCTCAGTATGTATTATTGTGAGTTCTACCTTACAATATAAAGTGCCTTGAGGCGACTGTTGTTGTGAATTGGCGTTGTATAAATAAAATTGAATTGAATGTTTTATAAATTTACTTCTAATTTCTATCTCTGACATGCAGAACATAGGATTAGATCCGTGTTAGTGCAGCATGACATTCAAACAGGGATGAGCTCTCCTGGAGGTCTCATCACTGTTTTACCTGAAGTTTCACTCAGAGTGAGCGTGAGCTGAGAGCAAACACAGGGTTGCTCAATGACTGCAGATCACTTCACTTCTACTGGTGTCACTAAAAACACTGATAATCCTGATTCTGTTTAAGGTGCTCTTACCCATTTCATCTGCTTCATCTCTGATGTCCTCGATTACCTCCATGTCCTCTTGCTTCATGTTAGGTATAGTGCTGGCATCAACGACAAAAACCAGAATGTGCACTTTGTCGCTGTCTGAAGGACTGCTGTTGTAGTGTGGGTCATCTTTGGACAGTTTACGTTCAGGATTGAACTGAAAAACAAACTGAATGTATCGATGTGTGACCAAATGAATGAATTCTTTAAACTCAATATCAGAAATACAGCAACTGTACCCTGTAACCTTCTTTGATGTGTCCCTTCAGGGCCCGTTTGACGTCCTTCACATGCAACTGTCTGATTTTTCTGCTGCTGGCGTTCAGTCCCGCCATGTCATTCAAGACAAAAGGGTAATAGCAGTTTGAGTCTCCCTTTTGGATCTTGAAGGCTTTATACTGTGGACCAGAATATCAGAGTCATTGAGTGTGGAGTAGTGCTGACCTGTAAGTCTTATTTTCATCATGACTGCAACAAAAACATTACCAACAATGTCCTGTAAGTTCACCTCAGCTAAAGGAGTCCCAGAAATGGACCTCTGCACGTGTTCGTGCAGTTGCTGGGTGCCTTTTTTACATTCTTTCTCTTTGGCTCTCGGAGGAGGCAGACACACTTTTTCTCCTCTCCCTTATCTTCCCTGCTTATGTCCTTGTCTAGTCTCGTGTTTTTTGTATTACTTTCCCTGGAACACTCTCTCACAGTCTGTTTCTAAAACCTAAAGAGAATTATGGATTTGATCAACTGGTCTCTGAATGCTATTGACACCCTTTTCTCAACGAGAAGTCTGGGCTCGGGAGAGCCCGAGTGCCCTGGAGGGACTTTCCCTGCCGGATACACGATGGACGGGTGGCAGGAATGGAGGGTCGTGTGCCTGGCGGGACTGTCGATCGAGGACGCTGAAGATATCTACCTATTCGGAACCATGATAACAGGGTTCTTGCTGATCTGAGCTGGCTTGGCCCTGACTTATCGGAGAATTAAGAAAGCGGAACCGGCTGTTCAAAACCCCCCAAGGCTGCCCACTGGGATTGAAACGATGGGACGAGGCGCGACTTCTGAGAACGGGCTCGAAAGCAGCATGGTTAAGACCTTGGAGACGTTTACAGCTGCCGTAAATACTCAGAATAACACCTCTGAACATATATTGGGATAGATCAAGGAGAGGCCTGCTCAAAATAACAGCCTTGAGCGAAAGTTGGATTACATTGCAGAACAGCTCACTGCAGTTGTGAGTTCTCAGATTCGGCTGTTTGGGCAAAAGAATGAAAACACCAGCAAGTTTGATACCATCATCGGGAAGCTCGCGGTTCTCCAACGGGAGATTGAGAGACCAGTGTCGGAGTGTTAAAGAACAGCTTTGAAATTCTCATGAGTTGTCACAAAAGAAAAATTACCATCATAATGCGGCTACCCCTTCGGCGCCAGCTGTGGGCTCAAGGCTGGAGCCGAACAAAAACTCCCTGATAACGACTGTGTTGAGTCTGTTCCTTCCCATTCCCTACAAGGCCACCTGGGTTGGCTGGAAGACTGTTTACTTAGCCTGGCGGGGCGAAGGACACTGTCTCAGCTGAACTATGGACACGCACACACATACATATACTGATACTGATAAGCACTCACTGACGCATCACCCTCCCTACCCCGGATCCAACGCCACCTCCAACGCTTACCTCCCCTCTGATGTGGACATCGGGTCAGCTGGAGGCGCAGTTGAAAGATTGCAGCGGTCCCAGATCAGATGGACACACTGGAACTCTTTCCCATGTTGCTGTCTGTGTTTATTGTGCTATGGTGTGTTGATATCTGTGCATTCCTGCATTATCCTTCTGTGTTACACATTTCGATGTTTTTTTTTCCTTGCTACCTAGCCTGACCTGTCTCCCCAATGTGATGTTTGTGTATTGTATGTACGGTCGGCAAGGTCTGTCATCTCGGTTGTGGGCAAAAGACCTGCAACTGACAAATGACAGCTATCTCTCATCTCATTTTTTAAAAATCATTTTGGTTTAAAATATGCAATAAAAACAAAATATATTCATTTACTTCGTTTTGGAACATTTTTTAATGGAATTATCTGACCTAGGTTATTATACACAACTAAAGCTGAAGTGAAACATCAAAACAAGTTTTGTGAAAAAACGTTTCAATCATTGATTGATGAATATAAATGATTAACACTTCCATTTTTGAAAGCATTCTTTGTTTACAGCATTTTTTCCTCACCTGCCTAAAACTTTTGCACAGTACTGAACATCACCCAGTGCTCCTCCCTCTTTTTGATGTACAGACTCACCACAGCCATTTCTCTCCATAACACTCAACCTACTCAGCACCTCCTCATCACCCATGTTCACTCCAGTCACCACTACCTATTCCTGGGGAAATCTCTACCACTTCATCTGATTTATTCTGGAATTCTTCTTAAGAAATCAGCTGACTATGAGAGAGTAAAGTGGGAAGCACTGACTACTTTTTTATTGAATGAGCCATCGCTGACAGCAACATCAATTTTTTTTTAAAACTCCGTACAGACTTTTAAACAATGGAAAAAAAGAATAATTTCTTACTCAGTCTTATCACCACAATCATGCTTCATACCTTTTTTGTGCAAGATGAATGGGAGGTGCTTCGGACAGGAGACCTGTCTGCATGCTCTGTTCTGTAGGACACTTTTAACAGAGTTGATGAAACTGGACTTTCCAGCTCCAACTGGGCCTTGTAGAAGAATCCTGAGCTGCTGTTCTTTAGTCTGAGGCTTGTAGCTGTTCACATACTGTAGATCGTCCTCTTTATTTCTGCTCAGAGGAGACAACAAAACATTACATCACATTCTGGACACTGAACAAGTGATGGGCTGAAACAGGAAGTGATAATCAACAATAACAAATGTTTCTCAGAGGCCTGTAAATGCTTACCCCCAGTTAAAGTGCTTCCTCCATGGTGCATCAAGCACTGACAACAGATGTTAAAGAAAGAATGACATCATTGGACAATAACTGATGTTCACTGGATGGAAAATAGCAGCTCTGACCAAACTTACATTTTACTGGAGGAGCTCTTGAAAACAATCCTCCCATAACTGGAACATAAAGCATTTATTTTTAGATTTAAAGGAATTATTTAATGTTTGCCTTAAATCAAAATAAATGACCAACAGCAAACAGACATCTGAAGGAGCGTACCTTTGCTGTGCTGATCTCTCCCCCCTCACTGAGATGTAGACAGTCTGCAGCCCAAATACCAAAGTGTGAAGTTACAGTCACCACATCCTAAAGCTCTTTTAACTTTCACTTTTCTTTCTTATGAAACAAGATTTTGAAACTGTACCTATAAAATCACTGGACACTTTATTAGGTACACCTTTCACACCCCCTTCAGCTTTAACTCTTTGTGGCACAGATTGATAAACAGTCTTTTTTCTTTTTTAGTAGTGTTTGAGGTATTAAGGTTTTTTTCCGTGTTAATCTTGACTCCAGTAAGAGTTTGACTCTGTGCCTTGTTCTTGTTTTGAACTCTTAGTTAACAGATTCAGCTTCTAGTTAGGTTTTCTAGTACTTAGAGTTTAGATCACTGTTGCATTAAAAGAATGTAAAGAGGAAAACAATGAATTGGGACATAGCAATGGTGTATGTATGCTGCAGCTCTCGGTTAGCTCCACACATGGAGAAAGTAATATTCAAAATTAGATTAACAGAAGAAACACGTAAGGAAGAAGATAGAGAATAAGATACTAAGGCCATAAAGGACTATTTAACCCCTCCTGGATGTCCGCTCACAAGGTTTGTGTACTTTAAATGTTTTTTTTTCTGTGATTAATAACTTTTTTATTGATTGACACAAAGTACAAGAATGCATTTCGATGTTATGTTTTTTATTATTATTTTCTTCCGTTAGCAGTTCTCATTGGTTGTCAAGACCAGAATAAACCTTGTTTTATTACTCTACATCTTGCCTACGTCAGTCCTTGAGGGTGCTACAGAATAGAATAGAATGTCTTTATTGGCATTGTCACAGGTACAACGAAATTGAAAGTGGTTTCCGATTAGTGCATCATCCATAAAATAAAAAGTTGTATTAAAATCAAAAATAAACATTTTAAAGTGCTAATAAGAATAATATACCTAGACAATGGCCTGAGCCCACATGCACAAAGACATCATACACCTCATTCATTTCACTAACAGTATAAACAGACGTTCACATACATTCACACACACATACCTCAGCCAGTGCATAGATCATTTCAAGAGCAGCGTGATGACCATTATTTTGTAGCAGCATTAAGACATGTTATTGCAGTTGGGTAAAAGCTGTGTTTGAGTCTATTTGTCCTTACACTGAGTGCTCTGTACCATCTGCCAGAGGCCAACAGTTCAAATAGGGAGTGGGCAGGATGTGAGGTATCTTTTATAATGTTCTGGGCTTTTTTAAGACAGCGGTTACTGTGTAGATCTTCCAGCGTGGGGAGAGGGCACCCAATGATCCTTTAGGCAGTGTTAATGACCCTCTGGAGTGCTTTCCTCTGAGCGACTGTGCAGCTAGTGTACCAGATGGTTAGAGTTTAACAGCTTCCGGTATGATGGCGCCTGTGTTTGGCTTTGCCGCTGCCGGCTGCAGTTTGTCTTGCTCTGCTCTAGTGCAGTTTTGTTTCGGCCTTTCTGTTCTCCTTTTTTGTCACTGATGTGTTGGCTCCCTTAGTCTATGATCGCCTGATGCTCCAATCTATTCGATCCTCTATGGATGGTCTGGATACCTTATCCTCCTGCGACGGCATTTTCCATCCTCCGCTGCCGGTGTATGGATCTTCATCAGACGTCACCAGTGGTACATTTTTGGGACAGCGCGATGGTGACTACTCATCCCTCATTGAACTTTGCCCAGGTGGGTACTCCTTCATCAGTCAGCCTTGGATGTCCGGCCGAGGAGGAGGTCTCGCTGCGGTGTTTGAAAGCCGGTTTCACTGTTGCTCAGTAATGGTCGAACATTTTTCATCGTTTGAATTACAGCTGGTTAAAATTGGAAATAAAGATTTAGTGTGCTGTAATGTATCATCCACCTGGCCTAAATGGTCAACTTTTAAACAGTTCAGTGACTTTTTATCCTCCATCTTGAAGTCGGGGATTTTAATATACACAGTGATGATGACTCTGACCTCTTTCACAGAGGTCATGGATTCTTTTCATTTTACACAGCATGTGTCTGGCCCCACACACACACCAAAGGACACACACTGGACCTTGCTTTTACCTTAGGTTTAACCATTGATTTTATTAGTTCTGAGGACATTTTTATTTCGGACCATTGTTGTATTCTTTTTAACTTGTCTTTACATCTGTCCCTATCTCCTGTTCGATATGTGGTTAGCTCTCGCATCCTAAATTCCTCTATTGCTGCTAAATTTTCTGATGTTTTTAATTTTGCTTTACCTTTCTTTAATGATGTTGATCTATTAACATTTTTTTTAATAATCATTGTCTTTCTATCTTAGACAATGTTGGTCCTGTCAAAACCAGACTAGCTCCTGTTTCACAGATGTCCCCCTGGATAAATGACAGCATTTGTTGTTTAAAGCGTTCCTGTTGTAAAGTTGAGCATTTGTGGAGGAAAACTCGTTTATATGTTCATCTCTTTCATTTAAAGGACCTTTTAGTTTCTTTTAACACTTCAGTTCGAGATGTGAGGGCTGCCTATTTCTCAGACCTAGTCTCAAAGAGCAGAGGTAACCCCAAGGTACTATTTGACACCATTAGTGATATTGTTGCTCCTGCTCAATCTGCTGTCCCAATTTCATCAAATGAAGATTGTGAAAACTCTTTTTCTGTCTTTGTTGAAAAAGTTAGCAATGTGAGGAACAATATCTCTCCTTCTGTGTACCTGTTGTCTGCTCCAAATTCACTTAGGCCTGTTATTTTAGGAAGTTTTTTAACAGTGCTTTACCTGGGCTGGTCAAATTAGTTGATTCGATGAAATCATCCTCCTGCCCTCTTGATATTTTACCTGGATCTTTGTTTAAAAATGTCCTTCAGTCTATTGGTCCCTGTGTGCTTACAATTATCAATGTTTCATTGGTTTCTGGTCAGGTCCCTGATTATTATAAGAATGCTGTCATTCACCCACTGTTAAAACCCCTTAAACTTGACGCTTCTCTGCTTAGCAGTTATAAACCAATTTCAAAACTAACATTGATCCCAAAGCAGACTGTACTTCCTCAGGAGCAGCACAGCACAGAAGGACTCATCCAGGCTGGAAAAACGAATCAGGAAGGCTGGCTCTGTGGTCGGCATGAAGCTGGACACTTTGGTGACAGTGGCAGAGAAAAGGACATTAAAGAAACTGCTGGACATTATAGACAATGCTGGGCATCCTCTGCACACGGTGGTAAATAATCAGAGGAGCCTGTTCAGCGACAGGTTGCTTCTCCCAAAGACAAGAACCAACAGGCTTAAAAACTCCTTTGTCTCACACGCCATCAAACTCCTCGTTGGAGGGGAGAGGGAGGGGAAACAGGAGGACAAAGGAGGGCGGGAACAACTGAGCTGTAGTGCTTTCTTTTTTTTCAACTGTGCAATATTTGCAATATTTTTTTTATATTCGACCTTTTTTGTGGGGCAAATAATATTGACACCAGTCATTTTGTGTTTTTCTGAAATTATTCTGTTATTGTGTACAAAATATTAAAAAACATGAAGCTATAGGGAAATCCTCTAGTTGAAAATCCCATTTAAAAAAAGCACTTGGGACAATTGTGTTGGTGACAGCTTTTGTTATAATATCAATAATATTTATATGAATATGGGATACTGTTACATGTTTGCATAGACTTTTGTGGAATATGGAGACACCCCTGCATTATAGCAAAGTGAGACTCATTTTTTAGGGTTGGTGGAGATGAGTGTGAAGATCCAAACAATCCCTGTCAGTGATGGAGAAGCTTTGATGAAAATATTTGGTAAAAAGTTCACCAGCATGAAGGAAATGAAGTTTCAAACTTTCCTTAGGAGGAGCCCAGCACGCCTGCTTAAAGAAAAGTAAGTGTGGCGATGTGGATGCTTGCAGCGACTGCTGTATAAAGGCCATCCTGCTACACATGAAACATATCAGAGTCATAATTGTTATTTTAGTCACGTGTTTGTTTATTATCCTTATTGTTTTATCTGGGACTGTTTGCAGACATCTCAGAGAGAGGAGACACCAGCATCTGAACAGAGACTCAAACCAGCAACCTGCAGCTCCCTGCTTGGCTGCTCCAGTTTTCTCCTCACTCATGTTGCCCACCAGTGATTTCTAGCTGCCCACCCACACAGCAGGCTAGAATATGCGCTGAGCCTCAGCACCCAATACTTGGACATGTTTTCTTTATCAAATAATGAACCAGACCCCAAAAAGTAAACAGCTGTTATTGCTAGGCAACGGGAGCAGCTTTTGGTGATGCAGCACCTGACCATGTGGGCGGAGCATGCATGAAATGGAATGTTTAGTAGAACTGTGCAACACAAGCACTTAGTTATAGCATTTTTCATTGTATTCAGACACAGCTAGAGACACATCTACAGCAGCATCTCTGTGCAGGACAAACAACAGTTGACGAAAAAACATCGAAAACTTCACTTCACTCCTCTACAATACGTTGGTGCCTTTGTTTAAAAGGCCAAAATGAATCAAGGGAGATCGAGAAGAGGATCGGCGAGTGCTTCACCATACAATACAGTACAGCTGATTAACATGCAAGAAGAATTTCAAATGATACAGGCTGAAAATGTCAAATTTAAAGAAGAGGCAGAAAAATCAAGAGGAGAAGCTAAAAATTCACAGTTTGAAACTGAAGTAGTATTGCAGGAATTACTGCATGTGGGTCTAAAACTTAAAGGAGAGAAAATGGGAAAACAACAGGCAGAAAACAAGAATGAAAACATGAAGAAAGAACTGTTGGAAGCTCAAAAAGCATTGGAGGAACAGAAAACCACAGCACAAGAAGCCAAAAATAAATATCAAACTGCAAAGAAGGAGGCAGGAAATGTGATACAGGAATTACAGGAGGTGCAGGAAGCTTTTGAAGAGGAAAGAAGGAAAATGCAGTTGGCAACACAAGAAGCTGCAAATGTAATGGCTGAAGCCGAAATACTAAGGAAGGAATTACTGCATGTAAAGCAACAACTTGAAGAGGAGAAAAAACGTAAACATGAGGCAGAAAAGCTCAAAAAGTGTTGGAGGAAGAGAAAATGAAAATACAGGAAGCAAAGAAAGAAATGGAAGATACAAAGAGTTACACTCAAAACATGAAGAAGGAACTGATGAAAGTGCAAGAAGAACTTGCAGAAGAGAAAATTGAGGTGAAGGTATTCAAGAAAGAAATGACCGGCTCTGCGGTGACCAAGAAAGACTGCAAAGACGCACTTAAAGAAATACGAAAGCACAAAAAGAGCTCCTCAAACAGAAAGTGAAACTGGCCAAACAGCAGCTGAAAGAAAAATTTAAAAATGCCAAAGAGCAACTCAACAAAACCTTAAAAGAACTGAAGGCAAAAGAAAAAGAAAAGAAAGCCGAGGACAGGAGGGGATTCTGGAGCAGACTGCTGAGAAAGAACTGACCCAGCAGCATCGAGTTTGAGGACATCAATAGTTTCTTCCCCCTCTCTCCACCTTTCTTTCACCCCATCCTTCTTGGGATGTTTGTTTGTTTTTTAAAAACTCTAATCTAAATACATGTACTGAAATACACTAATAAAATTGCCATAACTTGACCTCATGTTGCCTGCTTCTTTTCTTGTGTGTCTGTGGATGTAAAACAGTAACACACTTCCTGCTCTGTGTGTCTTTAATTGTAAATAAATGCAATATGTTTTCATTTTAAAATGCAGTGCAAAAAACTTCTGCTCTAAATCTTGTTTTTTTTGCAAAAAGCTTTTTTTGCCTGTTGTGGAAGTTTTCCATTTAAATAAAGCCTGCAGACGAGCGGTGAGCGGTAGCTAACATTCTTTAATCAAAACACACAAAGACAACAGACAACCAAGCTTGATGAAGTCCCTGCATGACCGCGGGACAGACGGTCAGCAGAGTCTCCCTGAGCCTAGCATGGCTCTCAGTTAAATACCTTCTCCAGGAACAAAAGGCAGTACACAGCTGTTTCACACCTTAAGGTTCACACTCCCTTGCTACCTATCAGAGTCCTAAAGAGACAAAAGATTCTTCCTGTGGAGTTGTCTGCTTCCCCCAACTTCCCTACTAGACCCCCACCATTTGTCTTACTGTATGAGTGTGAGACATGTTAAAATCCAGTGGCACGAAGGCATTATACAATAAAATAATGTGATTAATACATAAGTAAAAGAAATTCCTATACAGTCCCACCCTTTGATTCTTAAATCAAAGAATCACATTAATACCAGAATTTCTTTCCTGACATTCTGTATATCACATCAACATTATTGTACACTTAAAGGAGTTTCACACTGTGTATCCTCACTTCACTGTTCTCTCACCACCCTTTGTTCATCTTTAATCTTCCCCACAATCTAAGCTCTCACATGCAAATGGCAACAACAATGATACAGAGGAAAGGCCTTCTCCAGAGTGTCAAAGTACTTTTCATGGCAAAGTGAAACAGCATTAGGTGGTCATTCCCAGTCACGGTCATGGCTCCTGGTGTCTGTGCCATTTACAGAGTCATAATTCCAACTCTGATCTCCCTTTGCGGTGTCTCTTTTGGAGCTTGGCCTGCTCTTCTTCATCCCTCAGTTTCTGCTCCAACGCCGCGGACGAGCACGTCGTACACCTTAGTTGTCTTCCTCAACGTCAACACCGAATCTCTTTCACTTTATTTTAAGATTTTGCTGTTCACAATCTCATGACAATCTCCTGGAAGCCCAGTGGTGCAGCCCACTGTCGTTTGTCAGTTGTCCTGGAGATGGTCCCTGCTTCTCACTGGTCCTCTTGAAGCCTTCTCTCCTGCATCTGCACCTCACTCAATCCTTCCAGATCCCTCATGTCACGGTCTCTGCAATTTAAAAATGAAAGCTTCCCCGGAAAACCCTCTTTTGCCCTATGTCAGCTTATGTCAATTAGACATGAACAATAAAGTTGTGCATTGTTTCTTAAAAATTCCCAGAGCTTTTCCCCTGGAGTAGCTTCACTCCAAGCCCTGTAACCCTGTCATAAGAAAAAAAAACATTAGCCAGCAGTGTGTCCTGCTGTAAATCATGTGATTAGATCCCACGATTAACCCTCTGCTGTGGAAAAAGTGATGTAGATGTTAGCGCAGCGCATCTGTATGCACACTTTCTCACAGTGACATTTGCATTGTAAACAATAAAAGGTCATAATAACACACCGCTGGTAAATTCACAAAGACACAGAAAGTGGCATTTAAAAGGTTAAGTCAGCACAGCCCAAAAGCCCATGCAACCTGTTGCTGTCACCTTTCTGCACCAGTAAAAAGAAACATACATACATACATCCACCCTTTTGTCACTGTCTAGGTGGAGGTGCAATCTTGCATACTGGTGTCAAGTCAGTCAAGCATTTGTCAGTCCAGTCAGTCCCCATTTTTTATTTGCTGACAGTAGAACCTCTTGTGACGCAATAAGTTTCTACTGCCAGCAACAAACAAAACAAAAAAGATCTCAGTGCACTGTTAAAATCAAAAAATATGAAGGCCTCTTTTTAGAAGTTGTCTAAGCATACTCTCTTAGAATGATAGATCAAAACAAAACTAATTGGCAGGTTCAAAGTGGTACCAAAAGAAAATGCATCAGCCAAGTAAATCCCCAAAACGTTCATCCACCAGTCACACACCTCACACAACAGCAATATTCTACTAGATGATGAGTTTCTTCCCATGTACCCAGATGTGTGCCATGATGAGACCTCCCTCACACATCAGAAACAAGAAACTCAATAATCTATTAGTCTCCACTCTTCTGACCCCCCTGCAACATTCTGTTCACCCCTGCTATGATTCAATCATCCTTCCCCAAAAACAATACTAGTTCACTAGTCTATGTATCACTTCTTAACAGGGATGTGCAGAGGGGGGGGGGCTAGAGGGGCTTGAGCACCCGCCCCTTTCCTGATGAGTGCCCAAAGTGCCCTTTTGTTGAGGCAACTTTTAAAATTTTTTTATTTATTTATTTTTTTTTTTTATGTGTGTGTGCGTGCGGAGTCCTGTCTGTGCCCCTCAACAATAATATTTAACTATTAATCACAGTTTTGCTAAATAAAAGGATCTGGCTTGCATCAGTCACATGATCACATTTAACCAATGATCGCCCTCGACGGCAGAACGCGCTGGTTACGAGCCGGGAACGAGCTCACAAAGAGCACGCGCATTTTTTGCGGTCCGGAGCTGTAGGAGAAACACAAGTTAACTCAGAGACACAGACTGATGCGACAAAACCAGTAAGTAGGTGTACAGCGTACACTGTAGTGTGTAGCACCCAGGAGTATTAGCTTATTACGTACACGTTGGTAAGTTGTCTTGTTGCAACTGACGAACTGAAACAAACGAGCGTGCTGTGTGTGCAACAGCGCGACAAACATTACCTGTCCTTTTATTAACTGCACAAGTAGTGCTGGTCATAGCTGCTGGCTACCTGTGTAAGGCTGTCATGGGTCTGTAGCTCTGTCACCGTTTTAGGGAACATATTTAGTTTTAAAGTAAGTTTCTGGGCATTTCCTGCCTTTCTGGAGGGATTATATTTCACTAAAAAACGATCTAATATGCATGTCCACATAATAATAATTATAATTATAATATATTAAAAAACACACGCTGTATTTTAAAGAACATACATTAAGAAGCAGATTATATTAGATTTATATTTTAAATAAGACAAAATTTGGATTTTACAGCAGTAAAATGATTGTATCTCTACAGTTTAAAAATGTAATAAGCTTTGCCCTGCACAGAGTGGATAGTGAAACAAATGGAATCATCATAAATACATTATTTCATATTTATTACTTCCCCCTCCTCATTGCTTTATTATTGTAGCTCTAATAATAAATAATAATGTAAGGATGCCCATAGTATATACAGTATTCTGAAGAAGGTCTAAAATGTCACTGTGTGTGCATGTGTGTGTTTTATTTAGCTGGATTTAAAAAAATATTACTCATGATCAGTGTTGGTCAAGTTACTTGAAAAAAGTAATCAGTAACTAATTACTGATTACTCCCCCCAAAAAGTAATCCCGTTACTTTACTGATTACTTATTTTCAAAAGTAATTAATTACTTAGTTACTTAGTTACTTTTTAAAAACACGATTTACAACCTGAAGAGGTGATAAAGTGATAGATCTTTCAGCCCAATTCTACTTTTTCTACATAATCCATCATACAAAATGTAATCAAATGGGAAAGTCTCTTTTTTTAACTTGTTTTATCAGTTTTAATCTTTTAACTTTATGCATCAAGCAAACCATTTAACTTTATGCAACATTCTCTGACTTGAATAAATTAGTTTAACATTTAAACCTATTTTCTACACATTCCAGCACATAAAATAAAATATTTTTTGTGTTTTCACTCACTCTTTCAAACAGATGCAAGTAAAACACAGCAGAAAATAAATAAAGTCAAAGACTCAGCGGTCCTTTTGCTCTATTTTCACCTGTAAAGCAGGAGCAGGGTAGGCGGAGGGTTACCCTGGTGTAGGTGTGCTGCGGTCAGTTGAAGAATCCGCGCGAGTGTCTCTGTGAGTTTCCCATCACGTCGTAGCTACTCGGTGCTTGCTCGGAAGTTTAGGGGTTTTTTTCGCTGTAAAAAGAAGTTTTCTTCCCACACACGATGGACGCTAATGTTTTTGTCACTTTTTATGGAATCAAACTCAAAGTAAGGTCAGTACTTCCACACTTTAAACGCTGCACGCTCATACTCTCTCCCGCACTTGATATATTATCCATTGTTGATCTGCACACAGCTGCTGTCACCAACGTCGCACTTGCTTACGTCACTGTCATGAGACATTCTCGCAAAAAAAATCACGGTTTTAGTAACGCAGTAACGCAGCGTTCCTACGGGAAAGTAACGGTAATCTAATTACCGATTTTGCAATAGTAATCCCTTACTTTACTCGTTACTTGAAAAAAGTAATCAGATTACAGTAACGCGTTACAAGTAACGCGTTACTGCCCATCTCTGCTCATGATATAACATTGTGCAGACATGGCTTGTAAGGACATGAGGAGGAAACAGCAGGAGCTGTATGAGGCTACTAAAGGCAGTGCTATAACATTTTTCTGTCATCATTTTATTATAGATTAAGTGCAAGAGTTGTTAGGTGTGGATAATTAGATTATAGTTTATTGCAATAGCAAGTTGTGCCTTGTTCTCAGATAGACAGCAAGTGGAGAGTGATATATGAAATGATGGGAGGGAAGGAAGAAGAGAAGCAAAGAGTGATTCACAGGCAGAGCCTGAATTATTTCTCACAGTGTTTTGTTGCCTTATGGTTCCAAGCGCTGTCACCAATCTTTGCATTTTGTTATTATCTCATGACACTTGTTTAATCAGCTACCATCTCTCCTGTGGACTTTTTAATGTCTACAGTCTCAGATCAACACAGCCCTGCCCTTCCCATATTAGATTCTTGATGAATGTGTGTTGTTGTTATTCAGCATGGTTCAATGTGCCCCTTTTTAACTTTGAGCACCCGCCCCTTTAAACCTCTCTGCACGTCCCTGCTTCTTAACCTACTAAGTGAACCGGACAAGATGATGGTAACAGAAATGCATGCTTAAAAATACTGTTTGATCTTCATGAGCTTCATTGCATGTGTGTTTGTGTTAGTAGGATTAATGCATTTTTCTGTTTGTGTAATTTTTGTGTACCTCTCCTCTTCGCAGTGGTCCAGACACTTTTCAATTCTCCACGTAAGGCAGTCGTTTTTTCTTCCCAGTTTCCTAAACCCAAATTTCATTTCCCACACTAAAACAGCCTTCCTCCATGTCCTCCCCTTGTCACGGCTGGGGGCAGTTGTGTGGTGTATTGAAAAAAGGATCCAAAATGCAGGTACTGGCTGGGGTGCGAGTGAGTGTTTATTTACAGCGGTGAGAAGGTGACAAAACAGGAAGAGCAGAGCGGGGAGTAAACAAACCTAAACTGGGAAAACTAAAGAACAAAACTTAAACCAGACACTCACGGGAGGAGGCGCAAAATGCACAAAGAGAGATGGCAGAGAGACGCAGAATAAATACCGGGTAACAGAATAATGCACACTGACATGGAACTAAACAGACAACACAACAGAGAGCACAGGAAAACACAGGGCTTAAATACACGGGGAGTAATCAGGGAATGGGCCACAGGAGGGAGACACAGCTGGGAGCAATTAGGCTAACGAGACAGGGGAGAGGTAAAACTGAACACACTGACATGAGACATGAACTTTCAGAATAAAACAGGAAACTAACAGACACAGAGAACCAGACAGGACACTGAACTTGACAGGCAGACTCATGAGCAGACACAATAACACCATGGACAGACAGAGGGAACACAGAGAAGTGGGAGCAGGCAGGCAAAGAACAGAAACCTAACAAATGGCAAAATCACAACAGAATACACACTCGGAATGAACAAAAGCATAAGGAAACACAAAACACTGAGTCCTCAGACTCAGGACCATGACACCCCTGCTCCTTCCACTGTGCTATACACATTTAGAAACCACAAGGGTCTGGTGTAAGTTACGGTGGCTTGGAAGTGCAAAGCGCAACAAATTAAAAATCTGCAACAAATTAAAAATCCGCAACAAATTAAAAAAACACAACAAATTAAAAATCCGCAACAAATTAAAAATCCACAACAAATTAAAAAACCGCAAAAATTAAAAAACTGCAACAAATTAAAAAACTGCAACAAATTAAAAAACCACAACAAATTAAAAATCCACAACAAATTAAAAATCTGCAACAAATTAAAAAACCACAACAAATTAAAAATCCACAACAAATTAAAAAACCGCAAAAATTAAAAAACTGCAACAAATTAAAAAACCACAACAAATTAAAAATCTGCAACAAATTAAAAAACCACAACAAATTAAAAATCCACAACAAATTAAAAATCTGCAACAAATTAAAAAACCACAACAAATTAAAAATCCACAACAAATTAAAAATCTGCAACAAATTAAAAATCCACAACAAATTAAAGAACCGCAACAAATTAAAAATCCACAACAAATTAAAAAAGCGCAACAAATTAAAAATCCTTGACGGAAAGGGATTGTCTCAAATACCGGAAGTGACAAAACGATTAACCTAATAGGGCTTTTGGAGAGTAATGTCACAAGAGGGGGCATGGCCAGGATTTTTGGTTGAGGCGCCATGTTTCTGGGCCGAACAAAGCGCTATTGAATAGCGATGGGATTTCCAGCTCTTTTTAGAGAACCGGCTCTTTCGGTTCGGCTCACTAAAAAGAGCCGGCTCTTTCGGCTCCGAACCGGATCTTCAGGTTGTTTTGTTGCTTTAATTAATTTATTATTAACAATAATATAAAATTATGCACAAAAGGAATTACTAATGTAAAAAAAAAAAGGGTTTTTATTTATATATGTTTATATATAAATATATGCAGTGGCCCCTAGAGACAAAACACGTACAAACTCCAAAAAGCACGTACAAACTCCAAAACACATTTCTAGCATGAGCTGAACTCCCAAAACAGAGCTACCTAGATCACTTAAATTACACAATTGAAAGCATGAAAGCATATGTGAATTGTTTGTGTATTTATACACAAGCATTCATATATAGTCAAATAATTAAAAAAAAAAAAGTTCATTTACCTGTTATTACCACACACCAAATCCGGTCCTTGGTACTTGCTGGCTTGTGTAGCCACTAGGTAACAAAAGCTCAACCCTAGCATCCTGGAGCACTTCTGTTGTCTTTTGTACGTGTTTTGGAGTTTGTACATGTACACAGCATCCTAACTCTTTAGCTAACTTAATAACTTTAGCTAAAGTGAATAGTTAGTGTAATTCACTAGTGCAGCATTACTGGATCACCTCTGTTTGAAGTGATATGTGACTATCACTGTGTTTAACTACCATAATAATTCTTAGGGTACTGAGTGCATGCTTAATTGGGGTTTTTTTTTACGTACTACTCCATTGCTATGTTTGACAGGCTGAAGTTGTCGGGTCACCTCCTAAATCGAACATTTTTTACAGGTGTTTTGTGCCAGAAATGGAGCGTCCACTGAAGACTGAAGATAGTGAATCTCTACGCCTTGCCATTGATCCCTCTTATGCCTTCATCTAGACAAGAGACATTAACTTAACCACTCTCACATGCTCTATACCTACATCACCTCCCCTGACAGTGGGCCTTTGTCATCACATGCTTAAACTCATCATATATTTTTGCATATGCTGAACAGGCAGTCAGACATGCTGTAACTGTGGGGTAGAAAACTGCATGAACACCATACAGCAGGGGTCTCAAACTCCAATCCTCGAGGGCTGCTGTCCTGCAACTTTTCCACGTGTCCCTGTTGCAACACACCTAGTAGGTCATTAGCAAGACTATACAACTTGACTGCATGCTGAGTTAGCAATTCAGCCATTTGATTCATGTTACAGCAGCTCATGAGTGAATGAACATGGTGCAATAAAAGTTTTTTTTAGAAGGATATGTTTCCAAATACATACATTTACTTATATTTACTTGAGTAGGGTTAGGGTTTGCCACCTCAGCATGCAGTCAAGTTCTATACTCTTGCTAATGACCTACTAATTGTATTCAGGTGTGTTGCACCAGGGACACATGGAAAAGTTGCATGACACCGGCCCTCGAGGACTGGAGTTTGAGACCCTGTCATATGGAATATGACAGGTGTGGTTGAACTGCATGAAGACTCTGAAGTTTCTCTTCTCTTCTGGCAGGACAGGAATGTGGCCTTGTCCTGTGAGGATGTACTTAGAGTAGAACTGGACTGTCACCGGCCTCAGGCTCTTCACCTTTTCAAAGACAAAGCAGTCATTTAGATAAAATATTAGATATCGTTTACCTGTAAATGCACAAAGAGAATTTAGAAATGTAATTATTTAACAACCTGCAAATAATCATGTGCAGTTCTGCAGTTTTTTAAATCTTAATATAAAATGAGTAACAGTACGGTGGCCATTAGTAAGGCTGCACTTTTTGCAGTGATCTCGTATAGAAAACGATTTCTGCATCAGTAGTATGTTTTTTTTCTGCTTTCAGAACTGTACATCATTAATTGCAGCTAGTAGGCTGTAATGCAGCCTTCAGTAATAGTAATACATCACATAGCAATAGTATATCGAAGATACTGAAGCGGAAAATAACCCAGATTGGTGTACTTTGTGCAGAGAAATGCTAACAGTGTGGTAGAAACACACCTCACTCCCAGGTTGGTTATTGTTCTGTATGGTGTACTGAGAACTGAAAATCTTTGACATGTTCAAAATAATGAATAAAATGTATACTCTTTCTCTACAGTTATACAGCAGTAAGTATCCTGGTGTGACTTGTGTTGTGTTTTATCCAAGTTCTAGTAGTGCAGGAACTGTACATTAAGGATTTACACATATTTGTCCTTTATCTAAAGGTCAAATCATCCTCACTAACTAAGCCAACCACATTTTTCAGATATGGTTGTAATGTGATTGCACTGAGGGAGAAGCGCTGCTGTTTCAGCCTTTGTTTGCTGGGTTCTGATCTTTTCATGAATGTGTAATGTTTTCTTTATGAACTTGTTCCTCAAGGGTTTGACACTGAAATGCTTCTGCAGACAAATCGACAGCATGGGTGTTCAGCTCAGTGCTCTTTTCCTTGATGGGTGATCATGTGACTGACAGCTCACTCAGGTTAAAGGACACTTCGCCCACCAAATGCACATGAGACTGCGGAGCTTCCAGTCTCCATCAGGGTTTAATTTACATCCAGAAAATGACTTCATGTCTTTCTCATTCAGCTGACACGGGATGCTGTGGAGGGGGTCTGTGTGCTGTGTGCATCCATCCGTGGTGAGAGGATAATGGGAAAGCAAAGAGCATCATTACCTCTCTCCATGCTGCTGTGCACCTCTCACCTCCCCCCAAAACATCAGGAAAATGTGGAGTGGATGTTTTTGGGTAGATGCTTTGGATTTGGACTTTAAATCTACAAACACACTGAAATCAAGAAGCTCGTCATTGTTTTTATTGCTTCAGGCACAATCTGTTCAACAGCACCGTTCACTAACTTTAAACAGCAACTGAATCACTGACAGCATGAACTCAATCTGAAACCACAGCCTCTGACCAGCAGGGGGCACATGACCAGATGGAACTATGCACCTGATTTTCTTCTTTTTGGACACTGATATTATAGCAGTGCTTAACACTTTATTTTACTGGTGTCGCTAATCCTCCCAGAAAGATTTGCTGTGAATCACAGGATATTTCTCATGAAGTAAGGCAGCTTTTTTTGTGCATTACAGATTAAATCAACTCAAAAGTCTCAATTAATTAGATGGAAAATACAAATAAACTAAAATAAAATATTACTTAGGCAACAGTTTTTTAAAATAAACTTTTGTTTAATAATTTTATTCTCACCACATAGTTTTTAAAATTGTTCTTTAGCTCATCTGGCCGAAGGACCAGTGAGAACTCACAGCGATTCCTACGTCTTCTACAGTTTTGATATGATTTTAATGAAACTTGCACACAGTTATCAGTTAATGGGTCTTTTCAGAAATTGTGCCAAAGGTGATGTTTGTGATGTTACAGACAATAATCTGTGAACTATGATGGACCATGAGCAGGGTGAGCTATGACATACATTTTTTTTAAACTCACCATCTCCTTGTGTTAAAGAAGAAAAAAGAGAAGGAACTAAACAAAACAAAAATCATTGTCCATCAAAATCAGAACCAGACTCATGGAAGATGCCATTCAATGACTTTTAGTCACTTTATTCACTTTATCATTGAATTCTAATAAAGTTTTATGGGTGACATTAGCTAACATGCTGTTATTTGCTAATTTCTTGTTAGGCGAGTCGACTGTTGCTAATATTGCTAATGCTGCTAACGTTCTGTGGCAGATTTCATTGTGGTTCACGGCTGTGCTGTTATCTAGCAAAACAGCTACAGTCAGCTTTATTAGCATAATTAGCCTAGCAGCTGGTATGAAGCAATTATCACACACAGTGATGAGCAAGAATGCTACTGACAAAATATTAAAATGAATATTGTTGCTGCATTTCATGCCATGATATACATGGAGGAAGTGTCTGTGTAACCAAGTAAAAATGAGTGAAGTGGATAAAATGAGTTACATTAAATTAAATTACAGATTTTCTGGGTTTGAACTTCGAGGACCTCAAAAATATACAAAGTAGCAAAATTCATCAAGTTTGTTCGGCTGTTTTTAGACGTTTTAAGGTGTTTTAAAATTCCCTTCATATGTTCCACAGTTTTAATATTCTGTGACTAAAAGTTCAGCCCTTTGAGAAACCTAGTGATTACTTTCTCAGTAATTATAAAAACACTGATAGAATCACTTGGACTTGTCAAAGTGTTTTTTCTGTGATAACAAACAGCTGATTTGGAATCAGCCTGTTTACTGGATATTACTGAAAACTAGCTGCAGATGATCCAATCCTGTTCTTACTCTTGTTTTTTAAATGTGGATGTCATGGATCTGAAAGCACTCGGCGTGTTTCATTCACACTGAACAAACAGTGACAAGCAGGCGGAGCTGTTGCTGTGGTGATGAAACTGCTTAAAGCTTTTTTTGATCGGCTGCATGTTTTAAAATAAGATGATCCTGAACTGTTAGTGTGATCTTTTGATTTATTTCTGTTTTTTAGGAACATGCAGCACCACAGGGGGAAAAATATGTCATTTTGATGTTGATGGTTCTTAAGTTTGATCACCAATAATTATCACTTCACAGTATGAAGTGACGGGTGACTTTGAGCCTCACTCTGAGGTCAGGCTTTAGTTTAAATCTGCCAAACTAACAGCCTCAGCTGGATGTGCTGATTCAAACAAACAGGGTTTTTTTTCAACTTTTTGACATTATTTTAAAATTTTAGATTCACAATCCGATGATGTATCTGAACATCACATAAACATCATCTACACAGTATTATTAAAATGTATGGCCAACATTTCTTTCTGAAGTGTAATGCAGCGTTTGGTGTGTGTGTGGTGGGGGGTTTGGCTTTTAAAGTCCTGTCACGGCCCCAGAAAGCTTTGGGCCGGCCCTGTTAGTGCATGGCTGAGTGTATGAAGGCAGACTGCAGCTGCAGCTGGAAAATAAAGTCAAATGATGGCTTTTCCATTTCAGTCACAGCTTGAATGTCTGTTTTTTTTTTCTTTTCTCATAGTCAGCAGGTTCAGTATTTTTGCCTTTAGGCCTTTGGTATCAGAAAGCTGTGGCAGGCAGTTTTTAAAGGATTTACAGTCTGCAGATTTTTTCTCTCTGCTGCTGAGACTTTCGACTCAACCCACAATCTGTAATTTCCAACATTTGGTAATTTTCCCATGTACACACACCTCCCCCTCCAAACGAGCCAGAGCGCCTCAGCTTCAGCTCCACGTTTCAGTATAGCCGTGAGCTTCAGACGTACTCCTGCAGGCTGTAGCTGTCCTTGATGTCTGTTTGAGGGAGTTTGGATGGAGACGAGTGATGCTCCTGTCTCTTGCGCGGCGTGGGTTTCTCCAGCTTCACGCTGTCTACCTGCAGCTGGACCGTCTTCTTTCTGTTTTTCGGCTGATTGCGTTCTACTTGCAGCCCCCGCCTCCTCCGCTCATCTGGGTGCAGCGTGAATCTGTCGGGGTCGGCGGGGGAAGCGCAATCCGGTCGCCTCGTTCTCTTTCCGGGACACGACAAACAAAAAATGACCCCCCCGGCCAGGAGGAATCCAGCAGAGATGAACGTGACGCACAGAGCTCCGCCGGGCTGATATTTACTGCTGTCCGGTAGGTCTGTGGTCAGGAAGGCAGTGATGACTTCGTTGGTGAACCAGGACGCGGGTACGAGGCAGAGGAGGCTGGCCAGGATGAAGCAGCCCCCCGCAGCGATGGCTGTGTGCCCCTTTGCTCTGTGGCTGCCCCCCCAGCGAGTACATTTGAGCCCCAAAGTGGCGAGACAGAGTCCGAACAGCGCCACTACGCAGGACAGGACCATGCCAGTCCGCGCGGCCTGCAGGTGCGGCGGCAGCGACAGCACCGAGTTCTTTACGGTACAGCTGAAGACGCCGGAGCTGTACCACACGCAATCCATCCACAGACCCTGCATCTGCGATATCGGGGTCATGATGCTGGTCCACACGTTGATGCTCACCTTCCAGTTGGGCATCAGGGTGGCCACGACAGCACCGAGGACGCCCAGGAGTGCCAGGGCGAACGCCAGGATCTGAATAGCGGCGGACAGCATGGTTCACCCCCCCTACTTCTGTCCCGGGCAGGTCCTGACAGCAGATAATTCCTCAGCTCAGGCTCCAGCGAGCTGCAACCAGAAGAGAAATGAGAATTGAAGTGAGCGTGGGAGCGTGACGGGCACACAGCTGAGGCTGCTGATGGGAATCTGTGTCTCTGTTTGGGGGTCGAGCTCGATGATTGCCTGCATTAGCTGATGTGGTGATCACTGACACTCAATTATATCCCTTTAAAGCTGCAGCAGCGCTCCCTCTGCAAAGACACAGAGCAGAAACTCGGAACTCTGCTGGAGTGAAGTTGTCTCCTGGATGGAGTAAGCACCGGACCACGAACAGGAGTACTCCTCTGAAAAGTTCACCTGTGCCGGGCTCTGCCAGCGTCTCCTCAAGTGACTGCTGGAGATGAAGCAGGGAAGCGGCGTGAATGAAAACAGAGGGCGTGTTGGTGAACAGCCTCTAACTACCCCTCTGCCTGCTGTCTCCTTGGCAACTGTACATACAGTTTCATCCCATTCTGCGTCCTGAAAGGAAACACAAGGCGTCCTCTCCGCAATCTCACTGTGAACAGAAGAAACTGTCCTTCTGAAAAAAGTCTGCTCCAGGAAATGTGTTTCCGCCTCCATCACCTGAAGGTCACTGGCTCGGCCGAAGGAGCTGCAGAGCGGCGTTCTTATCTGATGAGTTGATGGCGGGGTGCGTCAGCTCCACAACGCCGCTGAAATATTCTCCTCTGACTGCACGAAATCTGATTTTTACCTCAAAATGTTTGTTTCACTTTCTTTTCTTTACATTTTTGTCTCAGTTTGGTTTTTTTTGGGACTTTCGCAGGCTTTTGAAAAAACACAGCACCCCCTCTGAAGCTGACAATAACCACGGAGGAAAATGTAATTACTGATTATCAGCGATCACATGTGATGTCTGAGTCCTCGCTTTTGAACATGCCACATTTTTAAAACAATCACGCTGCGGCGTTGAGTCATTTTCTCTGGTTTGGAGATAAAACCGTGGAGCAGTTTCTCTTTATGGGGCTGCATTGTGAGCCGAGGTGTCGCCCGTCACGTGACCACGTGAAGAATCGCCCACTGCAACACGCTGATAAGAGTCTGCAGCCCGCCCACCCGTTCTATAGTCAGTCAGTCGGTGGCAGCCTGTTATTACCATAATCCTCAGTCTGGCTTTATCAGCTCAGACCTGCACAGACACGACCGGCTTCCTGTAAACATATGTCGGGTTTCTGCAGCCGGTGGGAAAACACAAGTTTAAAGACACACTAGCGTCACTGCCGCCATCATCACCGCGTAATTAATGTTGTTCTGTTGATACAGAAACAGTAGAAATGGATAAAAACACAATAGAGTCGATTGCGTTTCCCACCAGAGAACCGCAGAGGTGATGTCATCACCATGGTCACACGGCGAGGTGCTGCGGCGTTGATGTGGGCACATTTCTGCTCCCTGGCCCAAATCCGGCCTTCGGAACACGAGCCGCTGTGACATCATCACCGACGACGGCAGGTGACACAGGTGACCTCGCCTACTCAGGCTTTCCGTGTTGAATATTTAATATTTGGTGACATTAACACAATATGTTCATTTTTCTATGCAGGTTTTTTGGGGATCTAATTGTGGTTGGAAAAGAACTAAATCTACTGAATCATTTTAATAAAGTGATAAAAGAACAATTTAATCTCTTTTTGTAAACGTCTGTTTAAGGAACTCGTGTAAAAATATTTATTCACTCTGCACAGAGTTGCAGAGTGAATAAATACAATAATATTTATTGTATTTCCATAATTTCAGATTTATTTATATTTATTATATACTTAATTTGCCCTGTTAAAAAAAAATAACTTAATAATTTTATATCATACATAAATCATGTGTTTTATAAAGGAGAGTGTGAAACTTTAAAATAAAATATTAAAATATTCAAAATATAAAACAGACAGAGGCGAGATGCTAATAAACAAATGATGTCAGTAAAACTGATGCAGGTTAAGGTCATATTACAAAAGTAACAGATGAAGGCCGACTCCTTTCATGTGACATAATACTACTACTAATAATAATAACAACAATAATAATAAATGTAGCACTGCAGCGCTGAGCTGTCTTTTCTCTGTGGCGGTGTTTATTGTCCTGAGTGGGAAACGCTTTTTATTCTGTGATTCATGTTTGACTGAATCAGAAACACTGTCATGCTTTTCTATGGGCTGTTGTCGGTAACGATTTGGTTATTTCCTGCATTTTATGACATTAAATCTTAGATGTGGGAGTGTCCTTGAATGCACCGCCAGATTTCCCAACAGTCCAATTTATTAATGAACGTCTATGCGTGTCGTCCCAGATCTCTGACTGATCTATAAATGTTCAGATAATTGTGAGAGGCCATGTTTGTGTCTTTCATTTTGTCCCGTTACTTGTACATCCTCATATTATAGAAGCTGTTTGGTGTTTTCTTGATCATTTATTTGAGCTGTTTGATCCTCAGAGTGTTCTGCTCCTTTACATCAAGTGTTTCGAGCCTCCTGCAGTGTTTGGGTCTCTTGTTCTGTGTTCGTGCACATGCTGAACAGCCTGTTTTAACATCCAGCCGCTTGCCGTGTTGCTCAGCGATGTGAAACCAGGCAGCGGGCTATTAGAGGCGGGTCTCTGGAGGGTTGAGTGGCCGCCCGCGGGCCTGAATGTCTGAACGCTGCAGAGGACAAACTGAGAAGCTGCTTTTCTGTCCTTTAAGGTTTTTCTTTTAATGCTGTGTTTTTCTGCTGTTGTTCAGGAAGTCTGATTACTGGCGAGCAGCTTTGTTTTCTGTCTTTTCTACTTGTCTAAAGACAAAAATGAAGAAATTAATTTTATTTTTATCTTTTGTATTTTACATTTAATAATTCTCACATTTTTTCATTTTATTTATATATTGTTTTCTTTGTGCGGCTTTTTGTAAATTCTTTTGTTTTAATTAAAAAGAAGCATTTTCGCTATTTTAAATTATTTTTATTTTATTTTATTTTATTTAAAGATCATTTTGTCTCTATGACTTGTTTGGATGGGGAGAGTTTAAATTTGGTTTTACAGTTGCTTGTTTAACTTAAAAAAATCTGTTTGCATTTATCATAATCAAGATTATTGTTAAAATTTTCACACCTTGTGATGATTCGTTGGTCAACGATCTTCAGGACCACCTCCGTGGGGATGTCCCCCACCCAGCGGGGGTGAAACACCCGGGAATCCACGCTAACCAAAGAGGCCTCTGTGATGAGACAAGACTGTGACGACCTGGATGGTTACCGACTTTATATAAAATTTAATTGATTTTTCTTTTCATGCACCTGTAATTTACATTTTGTAAATTACTTGTGTTATATTTTTAAAATTAATGTACTGGTTTCTGTATGAAAACACACACTGAATCAGTGTGTGTTTATGGTATAAAGCAGCCTAAATAAAAATGTTGCCAGTAATCACTTGGGAATGAATCTAAATAAATAAATGAGCGTTTTCATTCTGCCGTTTTCATTCAGGAACATCTTTCTGATTTCTCAGTGGTTTGTTTCTCTGATGGAGAAACGTGATAAATCTGTGTGAGCTCAGCAGTGTGGGTGGATATCTTTGCTTCACACTCTGCTGATGTGAGCCGACTCGATGAGGACGAAGAATGAAGAAGAGTGGAAGGATTTCCTCTGACTCCTCCTCAGTATCCACAGAGCCGTGCAATTCCTCATTCTTTCACCCAACACAGCTGAAATTAGCTTCACATTAAAGTAGACAGTTTGACCTTTGACCCCTCAGTCACAGTGATAATAGTTTGGAGCTGAATCAAACCATCTGGCAGAAACAACCCCCCCACCGCCACCCCAGGCTCCATCAGCCATCAGTCAGCAACCAGCGGGGGATATAAATGAAGTGCTTTATCTATGCTCAACACACACAGCCTGAGAGTGTGTGTGAGCGTGTGTGAGTGTGGATGTGTATTAATATCTTTGTGGGGACTAAAAATTAGAAGTTTACTGTACTTGTGGGAACCAACAGACCTTATGGGGACCAAAATCCTGAAGGCATATTTGACACTCAAAATGTGGTTTAATGTCAAGGTTACAGTCAGGTTATGGTCAGGTTTAGGCTGAGGGTTAGGGTTAAGCATTCATTTTTGATGGTTAGTTAGCGGCTGGGGAAAGCATTATTTCGTGACTTAATTCTATGGCTAAAGTTTTAATTGCTATTCTCTTTTGTTTTATCAGGTTTTAACTGTCCATCCATCCATCCATTCGCTTCCGCTTATCCTTTTCAGGGTCGCGGGGGGCGCTGGAGCCTATCCCAGCTGTCATAGGGCGAACTGTTGTTTGGGTTTTAACTGTATTTTTTTAAAAATTTGTCTTATTTATCGTCAGATTGCTGTTCAGCACTTTATTTGAAAGCACTTTATAAATAAAGTTATTATTATTATTATTATTATTTCAATTAGATGTCCTGACAAGGATATTAAAACACGACTCTCGCTCTCGCTCTCTCTCTCTGTGTATGTGTGTGTGTGTGTGTGTGTTACACTGACCTTCATCATAAAAATTATTAAAGTAGCTTCATTTCAGTTTAATTAGAAATGCTCTGCTTTAAAGTCAGCCTAAACATGCTAATAGATGTTTTTTCTTCCATGTCACAGTAGTTCTGTGTTGTTGGTGAAATATCAGTAAATATTTATCCCAAAGCAAAATTAATGGTATTACAGGAAGTTAAACATTTAAGTCAAAGACAGATAGCTTAAATAAGTAGAAATTATAAGGCTGATGTAGATTTTTTGGCTCACAAGATTTGAAGATTTTTCATCCATCCATCCTTTTCAGGGTCGCGGGGGGCACTAGAGCCTATCCCAGCTGTCATAGGGCAAAAAGCGGGGTACACCCTGGACAGGTCACCAGTCTGTTGCAGGGCTAACACACAGGGACAGACAACCATTCACACTCAGAAAGACCCCAGCCTGATGTGGAATTGAACTCAGGACCTTCTTGCTGTGCGGCAACAGTGCTAACCTCTGTGCCACCGTGCTGGGTCAATAATTAATATCTTGATGGTTAAACTGTCTGAACCATTATGAAAACGTTTTCTGGTTCTTTTCTTTTTCTGGCATCTCTTTTTCAGTTGAGCAAACATGGTGCACGATGGCTGTAAACCCTTCATCCACCCCGACCTCCTCCTACCTCCTCTTATTGATTCAATCAATAAAACGTCTCAACCTCATCCCACTAGAGATTACTCTGCACATAACTGTAGTTATTGTGAAGGCTATTTTAACCCCTGAATGCGAAGATACGGGGCAAATGAAACTGATGCAGGATTCACAGATAGAATAATCACTGATTTATTTTTATGCAGAAAGGTAAAGAAAACAAAAGCAAAAACAGTCACTGAGAAAATACACTGAGAGAGGACACAACAAAGACCAGATGCAGGAGATGTATATAGATGCAGATAATATATAGACACGAGAACATTAGGACAGAGTAGACACCCCTGGGAGCACAGTTGAACACGATGTAACTAGAAGGGCATAAAAGGATGAAACACAGATTGACGATCGCAGGAAAGAGATGAATACCAGGACGAAAGACATAGCCAAGACAGGAAAACCACAAAAACACAGAGAGCAGAACGACACGGGGACAAAACTGGGGAGACGAAAAGGGTAACAAAGCACGGAGATGAAACTGGGACAGGCTGGACACGAAAAGGGAATCAAACAAGATCCAAGGAGTAGAAATATAAAAAGCTCAGAGGTTTTTGTATGTAAAAATGTCTCAAATTCAAGGGAACAAATACAGAGCCCTCCCACCACCAGCAGTTTCTTACAGCTTCTGACATCAAAGTATTCAAGCTTTCCGAATGGATGGTGAGAGTTTAAGCTAAAACCCTGTGAGTTCCTGTCCTGTATGTGTGTTTAAATGTCCTGCCGCTCACACTGACTATGAAAGCCGAGAGTGAAGTTAAAAACTCCGGGGCTTCATCAGGCCCCCAGCTCTTTCGGGGTCTCTGCAGGTCTTCAGAGGTTCCTCAGTCGGGATTAAAAGTCTTAAATGTAATTAACAGAAGCCTGACTCTGTCTCTGTGCTGCAGATGGAAACATCAGGTCTAAATGTTCCTGCCGATGCTCTTTGCCTGACGTGACAGTAACTGTGCAGGAGGATTTTTTTATATTACTGATAAAAAAAAATAATAAAAATAATGATAGGATTATATGATTATATGATAAATAAATAAAAAAAAACAAAGGACAGGGAGCGCTGCGTGTGTTCAGCTGCACAGTCTCTCCTCTTTTACTGGTAGAAATGCTTTTATTCTAGATACTACAAAGTTGTGCATATATATATTTATCACACTATATTTCTGAATAAACAGGTTGTTTTAAAGAGCTCTCTGATTTCAAGTGTAGGGCTGAAACAGAATGCCACCACCACAAGTTATCTCCCTCTTAGATAGTCAAAACCCAGCTAGTGATGAACTTTACGGGGAGCGACTCAAGAGACGTCCAATAAGAGTGAAAAACACTGTTGATTGACATACGACCTGTGAATAAACACGTTAGAAGTTCACCTAGGCAACCGGAGCCTGAAATATCCTCACATGACCAGCTTTCAGCTCCTCAGTGACCATTAGGTGAACTGAGCGATGAGTGTTTAAAGCCTAAAGGTCTGAAATTATGTCATTTGGTGAGGCAAGCTGTTCAGTCTCCAAATAGATGCAGAGTTTTTAAAAGGTTTTAAAAAGCTGTAAATTTATGATAAATGTGCCAATTTTCTTCCTCCTTTCTACAGTGGTTACTCTGGCAACAAGAGCTGAAGAGACAACACACACCATACACACACACTCAGTTTTTACCTTCACTGCTTTTTAAATTTTAATTTATAGATCCAAAAGTGAGCTGAGCGTCCTGTTCCCCTGAAGGTGAAGTCAGACTGAAATGAGTGAAAGGAGGAAATCTGAGTATCATCACAGGAAATGATAATGTTCATGAAACAAACACGACTTCATGACAAGAACAACGAGAGTCTGCTGGGTTAGGTATGCCTGTAGAGTGTCTGTAGCTCGTGGACCGCTGCACAAGGTGTCGGTGTTTTAATGTTGGAGGGTAGAGCGCAAAGTGGAGAACTGGAGGCAAGGGGAGGATAGCTGCCCAAGACACATACAAATTCTGAAAGAATAAGATTTTATTATCTCTTTACATTAATAATGAGACCTGCAGAGAGCACAGGGACCTCAGCTTTACTCAGCAGTGCACAGACAGAGCTCTGCAGCATCACAAATCCACTTCAGTGAATCTTTTCTGTTTTTTCCCTGACAGCTTTACAACTACTCAGTGAGCAGCTGGGGCGAGTTTTGAGAAAAGTCAGCGTCTTCTATGCAAACCACGGCTAGCCGCAGCTAACCACCCACTAGCAACCAGTGGTTGCCAGGGGGGTTTCAGCTGGTCACAAGGCCTTGAAGTTTTCTGTTCAGAGACTGAATAAACAGCAATAGGAGGAGCATTTCAGGTCAAAAATCTTTAATTAAATATTTTTTTCATTTATTTGCCTTGAACAAATATTTAAGAAAATAAATTACCAAATACTTTAACATTTTAGAAAATATAAAACACAAATATAAAATAAAAACACTGGTGTCTCTCTAGTGCTTGGTCAACAAAACATTACAAATATATAAATATAAAAACTCGACTGAAGGCTTTGATCCAGCAGCTCCAGATTTTTCCAGAAACTGCTTTTGTCAAGAAAGTTTCTCTGTTAGACAGAAAAGTTCAAAATGAGTGCTGCACACAAGAATATTTACAACACAAGAGTTTGACAGCTGTCGCCGAGTTCAGGCAGCAAGTCCAACATTCGGTTTGGTCCATCATTAGCGAACAAGATGAAACTGAGCTGGTTGGACCCTTCAGAGAGACGCTTGGTTAAGTGAAAAGAACTGAGCACCATGTTCTCTCGAGGAATTTTTAGAAAGAACACTCCAGTTTCTGGAAAGTTTTGTGAGGTCTGCAGTTTGTCTCTGAGACAAATGATTCTGTTTGTTCTTTGAGGTTTGTGAGCTGTGTTAGCGAGATGCCTGAGATGGGTCTACAGTTTCAGAGCCTCTGTGAGAGAAAAAAGACTGAGAATAAAGTTGAAAAATTTGGTATAAATTTACATTTTAAAAGACAGATTATTATAAACTCGTGTAAAGAAAAAGACACTTTTCAGGCTGAATTTCATGCAGGAATTTCAGTAGTTTGAAGATAAAATTGTTTTTTAGAGAAAGCTATATTTAAAGATGTTGATAGAATAAAGTTTTACTGTGAGGGCAACATAAACATATTATTTCAAAGCTGAAGTAATTTATTTAAAGAAAATGTAAAATTAAAAAAAATTCAGAAAGAAAAAAAAACACTCAAAAAAAATTTTTAATGAAAAAACTAAAAACTGCTTGCCAAATGTTTTTTGGGTTTTTTTTTTTGCATAAATAACGGTAATTTTAAAGGTTAACAGGTAATGATATTGATATTTAAAAAAATAAAGGTGCACTTTTGTGGAAAGAGGTCACATTTCTGAGAGATCAACCTGTAATTTTATGAGAATAAAATCTTATTTTTAAATATAAACAAATCAAATTTCTTTTTGAGACTAAAAACAAACAAACAAAAAAAATTCATAAATTAAAAATGAATTTTAGGAATTTAAGAACTTGCATGAACTGATGTTTCAAAGTGTTACACGTTTTCTTTAAATTTACATTTTTCTTGGACTTTATTGTCAGACTCTTTTCTCTCACTTTCCGGTGACGTTCGACTGCTGTTTATTTTTGTTACCATTAAATCACTGGTGAGCTTTTAATGCTGAATCAGAGAGATCAGTAAAAAAAATCCCAGATTGGCTGATATGACTTCCTCTTGTACAAAAATTTGTTATCAATCCACCTCCAGACCTTTTTTATTTGTTGAAGGTTTCAGTGTCATGAATCTCGCAGCCAATCAGAGGGCTGGACAGATGTCCTGCTATCTCATTGTCTCACTGAGAACAGTTCAAGTGTTGGAGAGATGAAGATCCTCTCAAAGGGTCAGTTAGTCTGTCAGCATTTCCTTTGGTGTAGTGACCTGTGATGACCTGCAGGAGGCGATGTGTGAGGAATGAAGCTGCTTCACACTCTCGAAAATGACCCGAACCTCGTCAGATGGCACCTTTTGGTCAGCGTGGACCTCCATGTTCAGGTCTGTGGAGCAGGTGTGATAAACTTCCAGCTCAATCGTCTGGATTTATTTAGACTCCCCACATTGTGACCATCCTCCTTGTGTTAGCATGTTAGCTTTGTCCCTACACTGCGGGCATGGCGGCGGTCGTCTGTAACCCCAGGAGGGGGTCATAGAAGCAGTCCTCGCTTATCATGGAGGTCATGCTCTGAACGCTGAAGTCTCTCTCCAGCAGGTTGCTGAGGTCCTGCAGATCTCCAGGACTTCGCCGTAGGCTAGAGCTCCGCTTATTTTTCTCCTCCTCACTTATAGATGTCCCTCTTTGTTCCACCTCCTCCTCTCTGAAGTTGAGCCTCTGCAGCTGGGCCTCCAGCTCGCTAGTCAGGGAGCAGAGTCTGCCTCTCATCCCTGCAGCGGCACTGGAGCTGGAGGCGTGGCTCGGCAGCAGAGGCTCTGAGCATGTGTCGCCCAGGACGCCGTCAGACCTGCAGCTCTCCTGCAGCTGGTGAGGAATTGTCTTCTGGGTGTCAGAGTGGCGCTGCTGCCTCCTCCTCCAGGAGGCGCTTCTCTCAGCCGTAGACAGCCTGCTCCTCCTCAGGGATCCCACAGGAGCTCGGTCTCTGAGGAGCAAGCGCAGGGCTCGCAGCACGCTGGCCTTTGTCTCCAAACCGCTGAAATACAAACACAGAGCTGAAGCTTAACATCATCATGCACAGAGTCGAGAACCACCACAGGAACTTGATTGGCTGTCCGTACCTGCTGCACAGCTGGAACACCGTCTCTGGTCGTCCCTCCACTTCAGACCGACTGTGAACCAGCTCCCACACACATGAGTCCTCAGAACCTACACACACAGCACAGTGAGCTCAGACTGTCACAGCGCCTCCTGCTGGAGAGCTGTTGCACCAGCACTGCAGTAACAAACCTCACTCTGATTGGTCACTCACCTGTGATGTTAGCCGGTCTGACCTGGACCGCTGAAACTGGGATTAACCAGCGGAATCTGAAGGGGTCAAGGTCAGCTGATCGGGACGAGGTCTGTGAGAAAAAAACTTAATTTGACTTAAAAACTAGACATTTTTGGCCTCCATCTTTCTTTTAAAACCTCACAGTGTTTAGATTTATTTAAATGTGATGTTATCTCTCATATGTTTGGTTTTACTTTATCAAAAAATGAAAAGAACAACAATATTATAGTTGAAAAGGAAATTTTAAGTGATTTCATTTATGGGATTTATATCTTTGTTATGATCATTATTTTGATATTCTTTTGATATTTTTAAATATTCTTTAACACATAACACATATTGTTTTACTTTTTAATTGACAGATTTGCATTTTTAATATCATTTTTTTAACACTTTGTTAATTTTTTTGTCACTGTATTTTTTTGTTTACATTGGCATAAATAGACATACAAATCTGTTCAGTTATACAAATTAGGAGATGAAGAGTAGACGTGCACTCACCATCTTCTTCTTCAGTTTGCTGTTCTCACGGTAAACCAGGATGACGGCTCGTTTGAACACTGAGGACAAAGACAGACTTGTGTTATTCTCCATCAGTTATTACCTGTGCAAGTAAAGAAGTGTGAAGAAGAGACTTCACCCACCAAACAGCGTCAGCTCTGGTTCCTTCCTCAAGCGACCCAGAGAGGGCAGGGGGTTCAACCAGACCACCGACGAGTGGACCAGAAACTCCCCCATCGAGATCTCCGTCACCTGAGGGTGGAGGAAAAAAAACCCCTTCAGGGTACGTGATGCACACAGGTGACGCTCAAGTGTGTGTGTGTGTGTGTCATTGTGTTTACCTGTTTGTCGGCTCCACTCTGCTCTGCTGCCAGCTGGTCAAACACGCAGCCGTAATCCTCATAGATCTTCTGCATCTCGTTGATGTGACTCGCCACCTTTTCCATTGCTCGCAGCGCCTCTGAGTGGATGACAGTGGAAGTGCAGCTGGTCACAAAACATGTTTAAATACAATACTGTGAGGTCTGTTACCTCTCAGGTGTGTGTGTGGGTTACCTGTCAGGTGTATGTTTGGGTTACCTGTCAGGTGTGTGTGCTCGGGGCTCTCTGCATCTGTCAGGGACACGAGCTCTCGGAGCAGCAGCGGATACTTCAGGACTCTCTGAACAGGTTTGATCAGGTATGATTCCAGGGAAGACGAGTGCTGATTGGTCGGATTTCTGGCCTCCAGGAACTGTTTGAAGGCTGCGTCTGTTTTGGCTGCGTCACAGGTGGTCAGGGTTAAAGGTTAAATGGAGTGCTGCTTAAATGAGTTTAAAGTGCTCAGACTGTGTTTTCACCTCTTTCCAGAACTTTCTGGACTTTGATGTGATTCGCACAGAAGCCACTGTAGAGCTTGAAGTGATCGGCGTAGTACAGAAATGATCCACCCAATGGGAAGAGGAGTTTCTGAATGAAACACAAATGAGGTGTGAAAAAACTAAACCCATCGAACAAGCAAATAAAAACTTTTGTTCATTAAAATATGGAAATTCCGCATTTAAAATATTGAAACATTTAAAAAGGAGAAATATGTTAACAGCTTAAAATAAATAAAATAGAGTTAATAAATGAATAAAATGTACAAAAAAATAAAAAAAAGATAAACTGTGAAAAGACAAAATATCTCAAAAAATATATACTATGTATATAATGTAATTAAATAAATTATTAAAAAATAAAAAAACTAAGTAAAAAATAAAATAACAATAATAATAATGGACCCGAAATGGAGTATATAATAAATATATCAGTTTTAACAATTGGGGAAAAAAATGCATAAAAGTAAAACATCACAGGGCCAAAATAAATCACTGGAGCTTAAATAAATAAAACAATAAAACTTGCATGCATGCACAACTAAAACAAAAAGAATAAAATAAAAAAATTAATGAAGGAAATAAAATCTGTCTGAACCAGCTGATGGACCTTCACCTTGAACTGCTCGGGGGTTTCCAGGCTGCTGAAGTTCGGACAGGCGGCGATTCTCTCCTCCAGCGTTTGGAGAAAAACTCTCTGAAAGTCCAACATCTCTGGCAGACTGCCGAACAGCGCCTCCATCTGACAGAGTGACAGAGAGACACACTGCGGTCAGAGTCACAACCACAACCTTCACTTCACAACCGTCACTTACTGTCGGCTCGTCTTTACCTCGTCTTTACTGAGGAACGTCTCCTTCTGCAGGGGGGTGAGGTAGATGTCGAACAGACAGACGAGATCCTGAAACAGAACCAAAAAAATGTTCTGATATTAATCAAAGTCTAATTTCTTTTTTCAAATTTAATTATCGGCTCGAATCAAATAGTAAGATCTTTCCAGCAGTTTTAAACACACAGGTTTGAAGATATAAAGATGTTTAAGCATACACTCTAATTAAGACAAAAATATTAATATAGCAGATTCTTTTAATATTTGTAAGGGACCCATTTTATACAACCATTTAAAACTAAAACTGTACAAATTGTGTGTAAAATCATAAGAATAGATTTCTTTATCACTTTAACATAAAAAAATAGTTTCTGTTTTATTTTATTCTATAAATAAACTGATAAAAAACTGGAGTTTCACACAGTTTTTTCTACTCCTGGTTTAGTATGATGTCACAGAGAGGGGAAATCCCCAAAATGGTAATATCAGGGGCAGCCAATCAGAAGAAATCTAGACATAAGTGGGAGGAGCTAAAACAGCATGTTTCAGACAAAGGAGAGGGTAAAAGGTTGAAGGACCAGAATAAGATAAGGAAGGATTATTTTGAACTGAATCATGCAAAGCTACTCTTGTAGAGACAAAGAATAAAAACATGGAGCTGAAAATGAGTCAAAACGCGTCCATTAACATATCAGATGTACTAGCAGTAGTACCACAGTAGTACTACTGTTGCTGTTGTATTCTGACCTTGACGTAGGACTTCTCGGTGTCGACCAGCTCCTGGATGACCTTACGCAGACGCTGACACACGCTTAGGTGGGTGGGGCTCACCGGCTGCAGGCTGACCTCTCTGCCGTACGGGTTTTTGGGGTTGTCGCCATCTCCTGTCTGGCCTTCTGGAAAGGTCTGGTAAAGCGAGTAGACCTGGTCTAAGTTCTGGGAGGGAAACACAGGAACCAAAGCTCAATGAAATCATTCAGGACAACACCACTGTTCATGTGCTTGACAATAAAGAAGAAAAATCAGAAAACAGACCCCACCCCCCCGGTCCTATTATAGCTGGGGTATTCTTCAGCTCCCACATGACCGTGAATTAGATAAGCAGAAGAAGATGCATGGATCCCAGGTGGAAGTCCAGTAACTGATTTTTGTTCCACTCACACTCAAACTTGAGTGACAAACCGGAGAGAACTGTGGCTCTGAGTCAGGAGAACGAGGATCAGTGGAGCAGGAGGTTAATCTCTCTGCTGGATTTTGGGGAGGTCTGGGAAGCCGCTGAGCCAGAGATGAGGTTAAACACACAAACACCAAAATCCAAACAGACAAACACAAACCTGTTCCCAGTCTGAGCGCCGCTGCTGCTATGACCCTGACTGAGGACGAGCTGCTAACCAATTGGCTGCCTCATCCGTCATCATAATCTGGGCTGCCAGCCTCTAACGCAGCGCCGACAGCCTGATGAATTCTGAGCTCCAATGCACTCACCCTGAAGCTGCAGAGCTTTTGATAAGCGGTGAGGAAGCGTCGCTGCACTTTAAACTCGAGGAAGGAGGAGTGCCCTGAGATCTGAACATGTGGGGAAAAGACTGCCCAGACATGTTCAATTCAACTGTTCATGGAGGTGAGGAGCAGTTTCGATGAGGAACTAAAGACCCACCTCCAGGTTTCAGCAGAGCAGATAATGAACTGGAAGATGATCAAACACGGGATATTAATGTGCAAATAAGTGCATCAAAGGCCTAAACAGCAGCAACTGGTGCTTGTTTGGAGTCGAGTTGAAAGAAACCAATGAGTCTTTGGATGGTCGAGAGTGCAGGATTGACCTTTGACTCCAAAAACACTGAAGATGAAGATCTTTAGGTTAGCGCGATCACAGCGTGACAGTTTTATTAACTCGAACAATCAATTAGTTCATGAAGAATCAAAAGATGCTGTGTAAACAGAAGAACCTTTTAACAGCTTCACTTTTGAGCTCCAGGACTTGTTTTTATCTTAATTTTTTAAATCAATTAATTATCTCTGCTTTTTCAGGGTGATTATAGTTGATTTTATCTCACTAATTGGAATATTAGCCTCAAATATTTGATGTTACTTGATGTTTCAACAAGAGGTTTCCCGCTCCTCCAGGAGGATCCTCGTCAGTCCTAAGGTATCTAAACTGTTTCACGAAGGAGCAGCTGTTTGACTCTGAGCCGCCCGGGACATCTGAGGCTGGGATTACTGTCCTGTGCTGACATTCTCTCAGGTGGTGACTTGTTCCTATTGTCCTACTTTCTGTCTGAGCAGGTACAACATAGTCCTGTGGGCGTCTGTACACGTAACGCTGTGATAGTGGCGTGTACAACCGTCTCACACTGAGAAAATCTAAAGCACAGAAAACACTTGTGATCATTTCCTCTACACCAAGTTTCAGCTCTACACCAACCAGCAGCCCGTTTACCAGCAGGACGACGCCGTCAGCGGGACGCCAACAGCCCAGGCAGCTTGCCACCTTGTCCAGGAGCCTCAGCAGCCGCTCCAGGAGCCCCACCCCGGTGAACACCTCCCTTCCATCCTCCTCCTCTTCCTCCAGAGTCTCCCAGTCCTCCTCCATCGGCAGTACCCAGCACAGAGCACCCATGACAAAGGAGTGAAACAACGACGAAGAGGATCAGTTGGGGCCGGAGGTCACCTGATACTCCTTCCGCCGTCGTCAGAAATGAAGAGGCGGTCAAAAACAACACCTACAAGTTGTGTTTCTCCAGGGAAAAACGTTAATCCCTCAGCTCTGACTTTACAAACACTCCTGACTGTGTAAGCTGGATTATCAGGCTGACCAAAGGTCATGTGCACAGAGGTGGGGGGTGGAGCTCCAGGAGGCACAGGAGGATTTCTGCAGGTAAGTCTGAGCTGCCTTCTTTGGAAACCAATCACATCCTCATAAAACTTCTTGATTTCATATGACGGGGTTATCGCCGATCAAAGCAAAACACAAGTGGCTTGGTCATGAATAACATACAACCATTTAAAAAAAATCCAGATGTTCTCAGACTGTCACAGACTGAAGCTCACCTCCTCTGAGGGCTTGGTGTCCTGAGGTATCCTCGAAGAAGTGTCATCGAAAACGGGAGGCAGGATGCTGTCTGCATCTGTGATGACAGAGGAATCTGTGAGATGAAGAAGAAATGTGATCTGTGATCTTTACAGGAGAACTCCTGCTGCTTTAACTGGCCTTCACAATAAAAGCCTTTGATTCTGGTTTCTGTAAATGAATCTGATCAATAAAACAGCTGTGACTAAAATGGTTGAGTTTATATTTAAAACTGGAAATCGGTTTGATATAAATGTGAAATGTGTTTGAACATTATGATGCTGTTACCAGAGCGTCTCTGCTGTACCTGTGATCCAGGTGTGGATGTTCGTGGCCGGTGGTTGGCGGCCGGGGTGGAAGGGGTCAGCGTGGTCGGGCCAGAGGTCGGCAGGCTCTTCGGCCTCAGGTGACTCATCCCTCCTCAGCAGCAGCTGCAGCTTCTGATGTCTGAAGAGACTCTGCAGGAGGTCCAGGTCCAGTCCAGACACAGGAGCGCCGTTAACAGCCAGGACCTCGTCTCCGGCCCTGAGGCCTGATTGGAAACAGAAAAATTAAACTGCATCTTTTAAAGTTTTTTAAAGTTTCTACATTTTTTAAAATCCTAAACACAGACAGGGTTTTTCCCATTCTGGAGGTGTAGCGCTGCACAGGTGACAGCCTGATAGCAGAGCCTCGAGCGCCCCCCGCTGGACACCTTCAAAACCTCAAACTGTCAGAAATGCAGGGTCTCCCTCAAAATAAAACCTGAAACCGTTCTCTGTTTTACCGTCTCTGGATGAAAGTCCCAGCGGGTCCACCTCGCTGACAAAAACATGACTTTTTCCCGCTCCGTCCACGTGACCCGTCACTGCAAAACCTGCAGATTCACAGAAGAAGAAGCACATCACACACAGGTAAATATGCTTATTATTTATCCTCTCAGAACACAAACCAGTCATGTTTTTATACGAATTTTATTTATTCAGTGATGAGTTTTTCTTTCTCACCGAAGTCTTTGTGGCCGTCAGGTCGACAGATGTTCAGAGTAAAAACACCAACAGCTGGAAGCTGCTGTTCATCACGCAACTGAAAACACACACAGAGGAGTGAACCGGGAGAATGACCTCGCAGGAATCATGTGAATACAAATCCAGTAATTATCATCATTCTGCCCGCAGAAAAAAATTAAAGAGAAGTTGTAGGTAAGTCAGTGAACACACCGGCAGATCTGCACTATGACCGGCAGGGGGCGCTGCCTCCATCTGTTTGGGAGCGCAGTCCAGATTCTGCAGAAGAAGCACAGAGGAAGAATTTTACTTTCAATTAAACTTTTAACTCATCAGCACAGGTTTTAAAGGACTGAGCGACCTACGAGGTTTACCTTCAGTTATTATAAGCGATTAGCTTCTATAAGCTCTGATCAGTAAAATCATCAATGCATTTGATAAAAACATAGATAAACTGAAGCTTTAAAGGCAGAAAACTATAAAATCATTAAACTAATAGGCAGGTGATTCTTAAAATTCAGACTTTCTCCACAGGACTTAAAGCGACGAGGTGGACTGGAAAATAAGAAAAGCCTGTGAAGAATCCGGAGCTCTGATTGGCTGAAAAGATCACAGGAGATGAAATATGGAGACAAAAGGGTAAAGAGGAACAGTGGGATACAGAGGAGACACAGGGGGAGGAAGGAGGTTAAAAGGGGAGCAGAAGAAAGAAGGTGGAGGTCATGTGACAACAGGAGGTGGGGTTTGGTGGGGAGGTCATGTGGAGAGGAGGTGTTGGAGTCATCTCCTGCCTCCTGTGAAGGATTAACTCTCAGGAACAAAGAAATCCTGGCAGAATAAAACAGCCTGGAAGCTTTTAATTCTCAATCACCTCCTCCCCTTCCTTCTCCTCCTCCCACCTCCTCCTCTTCAGAAGGTTGTCCTCAAAAAGCTGTGCAGTTAAACAAACTGTCCTCCTCCTCTTTCTCCCACCTCCTCCTCCTTTTCCTCCTTGGTGAGTTTGATGGGTGACAATTTTGAACACAAGTATCAGTGTCACATCATCTTCCAGCTTGAGTCGTCTTTTCTCTGAGCGATAACCTGTTTCATATTTGCTTAATCAGCAAAAGATCAGTGACTCCTGCTTCAGAGTCGCTCACATCCACCCGAGTGTTTCCTGACGGTGCTTCAAAGGAGCGACGCGACTTCTGTAAGCGTCATGATCTTTAACCAGTGAGCTGCTTTCTACAAAGTCCACATAATGTACTGCTGTAGTCAAACACAAACACACAAACACAGTCATGACTAAAGACAAACTAAAAATACTCCCTCCTATATTTAAACGTAATTAAAAATGATAAAAGACTTGGGATGTTTAATTCTGTCCTGCATCAAAACCTAAATTAGCCCCAGGGAATCATGGGAAAAAATGAGCAGGTTGAGCTGCACTGAAATTACAGGTTTGTGAAGCCGCCATCAGCCTGCCTGGAGTCTGGGACCACCGACTGACACTGAACACATCGGCATCATCATCATCGTGGACTCGCATGCCTTTCCTCGACACCACCTTAAAACATCCACAACAGTCGTAACTGTGGTCTGAGTGGACGGTTGGACACAGTGAGTCACATGATGACTGGAGACCAACATTAAGCAGGAAACACTCGTCAGTACGAAAACTTCTGTTTTCTGGAAGGAATCAAGGATTTTACAGTAATGACCCCCACCCCCCGACATGGCAGTGAAATGGAGGCGGCGAGTTCCGGTAAGTGTATATCTCCTGCAGAGTTGACACAGCGAGCGGCAATCAGCTCCACATGTCCTCTAGTGGAGCTGCTCCACCCGGAAACCACAGCCTGCAGCATCAGATCTGATCTGAAAGCAGAACCGGAATGGAGATTCAGCTGCACACAAACATGCTGCAGGTCTGTCTGACCACAAGTGCTCAGCACAAAGAACAAGCTGCCGCAGGCTTGACTACGAACACCTCCATCAAGCCTGAAGACGTCTCTGTCCACAGAAAGACCTTTCTGTGTTACCGTCTGCTGGGCTTCAACACACAACAAGTAGAGGTGCAGCAGCTCAGAAGGCTTTATTACGCCCTACATTCATTACATTTCGAAGAAAAATGAATTATGGTAATAAAAAGTTGCTGGAAATAAATCATTCTGACTTTCAAGAGCAGGACAGCATACAAAAAGCCCTCTGAGCTCTCTGATTGGTCGGTTTTGTGTAAGATGAAATAAACAGCTGACTGATTAGGCGTTCAGCTCGAAGCAGGACTCTCAGTCGAACAAAGGCAGAATGTGGCTAGAATTCCCCTCACCAAGGTATCCACAGATGTTTGGCTCAGAGCGGGAGTTACTGCTTGGAAGCATCCTGCGCAGTTCCTTGCTCAAGGGCAGGAGGGAGCAGGTAACGTGCTGCGATCCTGCAGACGCTGCAGCTATGAAACTATGAGGCAGTTTTTCCACTGAGCGTGTATCGGCTCAGTTGAATTGCGAGAATCCACGACAAAGCAAAGTGGCGCTGACAGATTTATCCTCCGGACCCTCAGAGGCCAAAAATAACCCACTGTTTATCACGAGGGGACCGTCAGGAGCCAGGCATGATGGTAACTGCAGCTGGATGATGCACTGAGGAGAGGCTAAACTTAGCCTCGTAACGACAGATGACAGCACGCTTCTTCTGGGCTGTTTTTAGAGAGCAGAGAGGAACGATGAGTTCAGCCTGAATCAGATGAGCTGGTTTTAGTCGTCCATGTGAAAAGACTTCAGAGTAGAACGTTTCTTAAACCTGTCTCTGACTCCATGTGAATATTTCACCTTTCAAACTATTTTCAGAAGGGTGCACGCTGCCTCTCACCATACTACAGCACTGAACTGGACAAGAAAAGGGTGCAGTGTAATACCTGGTGAGCTGAGTGTTTGCCACCCCTGCCGCGCCTGTTGAGATCATCCAGGACCTTTAGGGAGGACGGCAGACCCCTCCTCCGGTTTCCTCCCGAAAGAGACCGGCAGCGCCGCCTCAGTGTGGCCTCTTCTCGGCTGCACACCTGTGAGAGTCCAGAGAGGCAGATTTGGTTAATTTCCTTCTTCCTTTCTTTTTTTAAAAAAAAGGGAAGCGTCGAGCCTCTACTTACCAGAGCATGGAAGGAGGACACGGAGAAGACTCCCAGGCGTCCCAGCATGCTCTTGGAGGGCCTGCTGGCCACAGCGAGGAGGCTCTTTGGGTTTGGGAGCTCGCTGCCCTGCAGGCTGGACAGGTAGCACCTGAGCCTGAACAGATCCAGGTTCAGTTTCTCCAGATTCTGCTCCCACTGCTGGATCTGAGCACACACAGGGTCACACATAAACACAGCTTCTGTATAAAACAATGATAATAACTCATCAGACGGCCATGAAAACCATGAAACATGGTCAGTGAGTCATGGCAAGGCGCTGAGAGAAGCCATCTTTTCTCCATTCACTCATCAGGTAAAGTGTATTTCCTGGGTGGGGCAGACTGCTGCTGCTGTCAATTCCTGCTTCAGTCTCTGTTGTGATGAAGTTATTTTGTCCCTTACTGTGTGATTATCACCCATTATCCCTCATCCCTCCATCCTGTCCTCCCTTTCATCTCCTCTCCTCTCCTCCCCTCCTTCCTCTTCTCTTGCTGGACTCTCTCCAATAAATCGAGGCTCTCCTTCTCCTCCTCTGTTTGCCCTCCCCTCCCTCTCAGTAAATGTGTAATTGAATGTTGAGCAGGAAGATTAGCCTCTAATCTCAGAGTTCAAACTGCAGCGCTGGGATCAGTTTCACAGTTCAGAGGAAAGATTAGCAGGCTGCTAAATGATACGTTCTCTGTCTGCACATTGCTGTCACTGGAAATTAACAACAAGAACAAAGAAACCCGCAAAACAGCCTGAAGCTAATCTGTGGCACAACAAAGTCCATCCACAGACTCAGAAACTGCACGTTCATCAAGATTTACTGACAGTTCTCCTCTTACAGCTGTTACCTGATGTCCGTTGAAGCAATGCTGATGAAACCTAACTGACTCACACTGATGCTGAGCAGAAAAGAAACCCTTAAACTGAAACACAGTCTGCTGCACAGTTTCAGGATCGTCTAATTTCTCTGCAACAAACACAGAGACAGCAGCAAACTTCAGACACTGAAGGTATCGTGAAGCTCAAAGACAACAAGGCGAGAGTCGGGTCTGATGTTCATGTGTGCTTCACTCAAAGATGGCTGTGAGGGTCATTCTAAAGCATTGCCCATATTCAGGACCGGTGTAGGTGATAATACCAACGTGCTGTCCGCCCTGACCGGACCACTTCTCCCCGCACTCACCTGGCTCTCCACTGCCTTCCTGCTCTTGGGCTCCTTGATGATGGACAGCTGCAGCTCGGCCATCTTCTTCATCTTCCCATCCATGTCAATCTTGTGGAGCAGCGAGCGGCTCTGAGAGCGCAGGAGGCGCAGTGTGTCCTCCTTCTTCTGACGCTTCACCAGCAGAGAGGCACTCGCCGAGTGGATTGCCGTCACCCAGTTCTCCAGGTCAGTCTGGCTGGTGGCCTGGAGGGCGAGACAAGATGGAGTCAGACAGATTTTAAGCAACAGAACAGTATTAAACTTTGAGCCTCCTGCTTTATTAACTCTGAATATTCAGCTGCTGATTGCGCTTTGTTTTAACAACAAAAACCTTAAATACAGAAACTTTTAAATGTAAATTTGCTGCTGAAAGCAGGAAGCAAGACTCAGTCATCCTCTGATGGTCTGGTTTCTGCGTTTAAGCAGCAGACTTAATGTCCTGATGTTAACAGCTGTTTTTGTTTACGAGGGGACGTGTGGCAGGGTTTAAAGCTCGCTCTTCATCAAGTCATCATCGTAAAGAGGAACATTTGTTGCAGTAATTAGCTGGGTGTCGTGATTCCCATTAGCAGGCTTTCAGCCTTCTCCGCTCGTCATCTTCAGCTGCTTTCAGCCCTTGACAAAACCTCCACCTCCTCCTCTGGGAGGAAGGTGATTTGTGTGTCTGCAGACTCTGCTGCATTAGTCAGAGTGACTCTGGGAATCAAGAGGAGCTCCTAAAAGTTTGAGGAGGTGATCACAGAAATAAATTATTAAATTACATGATGACATCACCTTTACCAACGAGAGTACAGGTAATAATCGGCCTCTCTTTTTATCCCCGCTGACCTCTGACATCCAGACTTTTGCCGCTCATGTCATTCAAGATCGACTAGAAGGAACGCCAGGAGTTCATCCGGGGCCTCGACACATCTGTGCCTCCTCTTCTTTGTCGGAGTAAAAGTAAAATCTACTCTTTGTTTGTCTGCTTGCTCCTCGGTGTGGGTGGTGTGGAGCTGGCAGCAGAGGGGGAAATGCTCACAGTCATTACCAACAGAAAGACACACAGAGAAAGTCCCACAGTGTGGATGTTTGTGGTGAGAAAACCAAATGCTGGTGTGACGCCACACCCCGTTCATTCACGCTGCTCACAAATGAGCCACAGCGATGGGAAAAAAGATGGAGGCAGCAGTTGGAGGAAAGCGATCACAGAATGAAAGAATGAAGAGAAAACCTCAGAAATGTCCCAACACCACAGCTGCTTATGCTGGTGCTGCATTCAAGGATACTCCAGTAAAATCATGTTTCTCAGTGTGCTGGCGGTTCCCTCACCTGGAACAGGTACACGTCTCCATACGAGTTGCTCAGACAGAAGACATGCTCCTTCCTTGGGTGCTCAGGGACGGCCTGGACGATGCTGTCATCAGCCAGGAGAGCGTAGCGAGGAGAAAGCTCCTGGTCGGCGCTGCCGCTGCTCCTCCCATATGTCTCGTAAAACAGCAGAGTGCAACCTGAACAGACAAAATCCATCGTTAATTCTACGTTAAATAGTTTATTTCACAGAGATTTATAAATTTTAGCTGTTGATGCCACAGATGGTAAAGACTTCAGTAAAATGTTTAACATGAAACAGAACACTTTTTTTTAAAATCAAGTTTCATTTAGAAGTGCCTAAACCTACATTCTCTCTGATGCCCAGCAGGGGGCGACTCCTCTGGTTTAAGAAGAAGTCCTAACCTTCTCTGTGCTGAGAGCAGAAGTGATAAATAGTTGTTGGTCGGTTAACAGTCAACTCAAAAACTACTCGTCAGTAATTCCTGAAACATGCTGAATCTATAATCAGCTGGCTGATTATAGACCTTCCCACTGCCTAACTGGAAACATCCTGGTTAATGTAACCCGAAAGTGACACTGAGGAACCTGGAAACTCACACTGTGCCTCAGGTGCACAAAGACTCTTTTGCTGCCTTGTATGCAGCATAAGCCTGGTTTCAGCTCTAGCAGAGGCACTAAAGGCATCACCAGACTTCTCCTACGCAAGTTTTCTGCCCTTCACTGAAAATAAGATCAGATCTAATCCTGAAACTTGAACTCAACTTTCTGTTTTCTGGTCCTTGCAGGCGGCCGTACCTTTCAGTGTGACCCAGTAGTGCCTCCACTTGCGGCGGGCGACCAGCTCCAGCTTTCTGTCCTTGTTAACAGTGATGAGAGGTTTGAAAGAGAGCCATCCGGCCCGCCGCACCACACCCTGCTCCTTCTCAAACAGGACATCCAGCTGCTCCCCTTCTCCCACCTCCACATCCCCATCTATCTCTTCCTCGTCCTCCTCACCCTCGTCTCCGTCCCCCTCTGATGGCTCCGTCCTGTCAGCCGTACTGCTGCAACCCATCTCCAGCTCCTGCATGAAGTTCTCATAGATGTTCTGCCGCTTAGCATCACTGTTCTGGTTCAGACTCCTGGAGGAGCCGCAGTGGAGCGTTGGGAACTGGTTGTGGTTCAGGGAGTGGAGAGGGTCGGAGGAACACAGCGTGCTGCAGCTAACAGCCCCAGCATTCAGTCCATTGATGAAGACATCGGCTGTGTCGGTGGCAAACGGCTCCTGCAGAGAAATCAGAGAGGACTTTATTTGACTGCTGTGATTCCGTCTGCGGCCACTAGAGGCACACAGCAGCCCTCAAACACAGCGCCCAGCACCAGGCAGTATTATTCCAAACCACAATTTTCCCCTCTGTTAGCATTAACGGGGTGTGAATATGCTTCACGCTGCAGTGTCAGCATTAAACAAACAATCCATCACTGCTCTTGAGCCAATAAGACAACCTGCTGGTTTTAGAGGGCGCGGGTTTGATGCCCGCTCTGACTTTACTTTAAACCTCCAACTGAGTGACTCGTCCAGGTTTGTGCAACACTTTTGAGCAGTTTTCCACATTTAACCGTCATTGTGAAGTGACAGTGACGACATGTGGAGACTTGCTGTTTATAGACAGGCAGAGTGAGTTGGTACAGAAACGCACAGTTCTTATCAGTCAGGGCGTTAAGCTGTTTGTTCTTTAGAGAAAATCTACCACGCAGGTCTTTTATTCCTGAGATAATAGTGGACTTAAAGGATCCTGGATGTTTACTGAAGTGCTTGTCCATGCAATCACTGTATCAAACTCCCCCGTATCAAACACAGTGCTGTGATTGGCCGAGCAGAGCCAAGCCCTCACGGAAATCTAAACAAGGGGTAAATGAAACGTAAGCCCTCAGATCGGTCTGGTTCCAGGTTCCCAAACATTTCTTTCTCCAGTGTCACTATGTGATGTTTTTGTTTTGGTGCTTTCCCATGAAAAGCTCCAGGAATTTTCCAAGAGATCAAAGTTCCTCCAGCACTGTGATTTGTTTTTGATGAGCGGGATCAAAGCCCCGGAAAGACTGAACAATAAAAAGTCCACTGTGATGTATCACTAGGACATCAATCTCAGAGAGCAAAGATGGATTCTCCTGTGACTGTGACACAAAGCTGCAGAGGATTTAAGCTAGACTGATGCTTTCAAAGGGTTTCTGTTTTGTTCCTCTGGGATTAATAAAGTTCTCTGATTGTAATTAATAATCCGGCACACAGACTGCGGCACTCCAGTGAAACGTTGACGCAGTGCAAAGAAAGCTTTTTGGGTTAAACATCTTAAAAACCTTGCAGACGAAACAAAGACAATCAAGAGAGCAGATAATAAAAGTTTATTCGTCAGTCCTTTGATGTTTGACGTGCATCTGGAGGAACTCAAGTGTGGGAAAACGAGTCCTCATGAGGTCACGCTGATGTAAGGGGGTTACCCAGGTTGTGGGGGGTGGGGTGTTTGGGGTTTCCAGTGTGAGGAAACTACATCAGCGTCTGATTTCATTATCCCCGTCATCATCAGCACTGAGTTAAAAAGCACGAACAACAAGCTTCACTACTCCAGCTCCCTCACTGCAGACAGGATGTGACCTCATTCTGCTGGCTGTAAACAGGAAGCCGGGCTTTTTTGGACCAGCTCTCACAGAGAAAGCTTACCATCAGATTACTGATGTGTGATGATGTTTGAAAATGGCGTTCGTACTTAACTCCATGTGTAATGTTGTTAGTCATGATGAGACTTTAATCTAGTTCGACGACTTGTTTAAGTCTGAGGATTAAGGAAGATATTAATTTTAAAACCAGTTTTAAGTTTCTCAGAATATATTAAAAAAATGATCTACTAATGAGTTTATAAAAACTTTTAAAGGTTTTGTTTTAGACTGAGTTTACTTTGAAGACATTTTAAGATATTCTGATGATCTTTATTGACCTTGTTCTTTCTTTCTTTCTTTCTTTCTTTCTTTCTTTCATTCTTTCTTTCTTTCTTTCTTTCTTCTTGTTTACAGGCTGTGATTATGTTCAAGTGATAAAAACATATACCTCTACTTTGTCAAACACTAGAATTCAAAGATTTAAAAAAATATTATGATTTTGTGCACTTTTATCAGGGATGTCAGTTCATGTTGAAAATCAACATTCTTAAATGTAAAAAGTCAGAAAACAAAAAATGATGTCATTTTGTCCATCATCAGCAGGTGGCAAACCACTGAGCTCCGCCCACAGCATGACTTCATCATCTTATTGTTTCTCACCTGGATCCTCCTCTTCTTCCTGCTCAGACTTCCTGTCCAGTCGCTCAGACGTCTGATTCGGCTCTTCAGGAAGTCTTTTCGGTTATTCCTGGCAGAGGCGGTGCTCGCAGACTCCACATTTCGGCAGGGCAGCGTGCAGGAGGAGTAATGCTCCTCCATATCACCGGCTGATCCCTCCTCTTTCTGTGTGACATCATCCAGCAGCGCTGCCTCCCCGGCGGGGGTCCCAGCGTCGGTGGGGAAGGCGGGTAGCGTGTTGTGACTGCTGTAAACCCCAGGAGCTGAAATCAGGCTGAAATCTGTGAGGTCCGGCTGCAGGAGCTCCGAGTCTCCAATGCCGCTATCCTCCGTCCGGCCAGAGGAGCAGGTGTTGTAACCTGCAGTTGCGGCGGTGAATACATTAGTCTCTGTGGTGGGGAAGAGGAGGCTGGAGCTAAATCCAGGTGAGATGTCCTCACCCTGAGCGGAGAAGAAGGTGTTGTAGCCGCTGCTGCTGGTGGCAGTGGTGTAGCCGCTGCTGTTGTCCGCGTTCTGCCTGCACACAAACACGTTATCCGTCAGCTCGCTGTTCCCCCATGGCGAGTCGTACCAAGAGCCATCGGAGCTGAGCGAGCTGCCGTTGCTGGTGCGCAGTGACACCTCTGCGCTCGTGGTGGTGGTTGCTGCGGCAGTGATGGCGGGGAGCCCACTCAGACTCTCTGGCTCCACCCGAGCTTTGGTGAACTCCACCCTCATGCTGCCATCTTTGCTGAGCAGCACCTTTGGGCTGCCGCTGCTTTCCAGAGACGCCCGCTCACCCCCCCCAAACTCCCCCCTGCAGAGCCTCTGAGGAGACCCCCCTCTCAGCTTGGCGCCTCCTCGGGCCGCTTTAGGGGCTGGTTCGTAACGCCATGAGGTGTAGGGTGAGCTGGCCATTGGGTGGTTCAGGTAGCTTTTCCCTCGGCTCCTGCAGCCTCCCTGGCTGCTCCTCCACCAGCTGCGAGCCGATGTCACCTCCTCCCTCCTGGAGGAAAACCTGAAGGAGCAGGAGGGCTTGGCAGGGGAGACGAAGCTGCTGTGGCTGTCTGCGTTTCCCATGATGACCTGGAAGAGGATGGAGGAGGATGACATCATCAGATGTGAGGCACAAAAACGAGCGACACAACAGCCAGGAAACAAACACACACACACACACACACACACACACACACACACACACACACACACACACACACACACACACACACACACACACACACAGCATGTATTAAAGCAACAGAGATTTCTACACACAATACTACATTAAATATTACAGTCAGTACTAAAATACTACATCAAATACTATGGGCAGTATTATAATCAGTCCCACTGGAAGCCAAAGATGAGTTAAAGACTCAGTGACCCCACATTTGTGAACACACATTAAACATTCACTCATTTACTGCAGTCCATTCTCAAATGCACAAAATAATTGAAGCATCTAAACTTCCTTCTTCCTTATCACAGCAATATTACCCAGATGTCACATGTTTATTTTCTGGTAGATTTGCAGATGATATTTGTAAGACAGCCGTCCAGCTGCAGTTCCTCTGGTGGCCACTTGAGGCCGGCTTCAGCCATGAGTCAGTGCCTCCCATGCTAAAAGCCTGTGGACAGCTCGCTGTATTAGCATGAGCCGATAACGGAGGTCATCTAAACGGTCAAACCAGCTCTACAGACAAGTGTTGAGGCTTTAAAATGCAAATTTCAAACCATCAAAAGACGACGATTGCTCAAACACACACACAGAAATGATCACTGCACCGTTTCTATCAATGCGACATCCTGAAGACCTTCAGTGCACCAGCTGGATGTATACACACTGCTGTTTGCTGATGTTAAGTCACATGACCGGTTCCTTTATCACCCTCAAAGACCTTTAAAACTGTGATCTGACTGAACACCAAACATACGATGGAGCTTCATCACGGACATTAAGCACACAGCTAACCTAATAGCTGCCTTCAGGTGAACCAAGGAAACTAAGTTTGGACCAACATGCTTATATTTGCTGTGTGTCAAACCATTTTTACACGTTCTCTGAGTGAAGTGACCTGAGCCTGCAGCATGACCCTTGACCCTGAACCGAGTCTGCACAGCTCACAGTACCACCTGCTGCTCTGACACCATGACTGCTGATGTGCTTCACATATGTTTTCTTCTTTATTCTGTGCAACCCACTATTCATTTTCACACATTCATTCACAACTTTTAAAACTAATTTTCTGAAATTTTCTTGCAAACAGCTTTGCTCACACTGCTCTGCTGCTCAAACTAAAAATGCAGAAAACAGCAGGACTATTTGGAGTTTTAATTTGAGACTCAGAAGACTAATGAAACTGCTCAGCAGAGCTTTGACTGTCGGACAATCAGAAAAATCAATTTTCACTGAAAGTGAAGAGGAGAGATCTAAATGTGACATTTCTTGTAAACCTTTAGGAACTAATCTAACGAGGACAGATTTCTGAAACAAAGTTTTTTTTATAAATGAATAAAGTTTTTTTACCTGTTTGTGTTTCAGACCCTCGGCAGCGTCTTCATCCTCCGTCCTGCTGCCTCCTCTCTCTCGTCTCTAATGAAGCTCTCTGCTCCGGCTGCTCTCGCGCTCTCCCTCCCCCTCTGTGTTAGTCTATGTGGATCGCCCTCTTTCTTCGTGCTGGCTCATCTGTTGGAGGAGAACAGAGAGAGGGAGGGGCCCGGTCAGCACACAGACTTTCCTTTTGTACGACTCCCCCACCCCACCCCTCCCCTTCCTCCCCTTCCATGACGTCTCCGCTTGAGTTTTTTTTCTTCCTGAAAACCAGACCCCGCTCCGTCCTCTGTTTATTTTGGTTTTCAGGAATGCTGACCAATTTTCTCCACGTTTTCTCTCTGTTTTCTCTGTGACATTTTTTTTGTAACCGAGCAGCAGGCTGAGGTCATCACAGAGGAGCAATTTTAAGACCCTCAGCGTAATCCCAGAGATCTGGCCGCACATTCCCACAGCGGGACAACAAACCGAAGGGATGCCAGTGACAATTACAGTCCTTACTGATTAATATGACCATCACCTTCCCCCTCAGCTCCAACGATACTCAGACCCACAGACGCAGCACATAGAAAAATCATTACACAAGTCATGTTTGATTGGAGAGCTGCTGAGATCTTTGTGTTAACTCACAGCAAAAGTAGATCAAAGCCTGTTGTACAAAAACCAACCAGAGAATCAAAGTGTGATGTTTATATTTCCAAACATGTGAAAAAGACTGTTTTCCACAGGAGAGTATGCCTCTGCCCACTCAACAGACTCATCACGTGAGCATGATCCCCAAACTGCCCAGAGATGCATCGCTTCAGTCTGCATGACAAAAACACTGTGTGAATGAAACGAGCCAACAGTTTGGGATCTAACAGCCGGCCTGTGTGCAGTGAGGCAGCAACGAGCTACTAACATCTGTGAGCAGAGGAAAGCTTTTTCTGTTTGAGATTATTATTAATTATTATTCCAAGATTCGTTTTTCCTGTCGTGTTTGCTCTGATTTCCACTGCAGCTGCACTCGTCAGCAGTGTCTAAAACCCCCCAGAAAAGACGAAATCATTAATCGTCTTCTGCAGTGCGATAAAGAGTTCCCTGGACTTATTTCCTGAGTGAGCACGGGAAGGGTCAAAGGTCATGGTGGACTTGATTTTCAGTGTGTACAGACAGCTAGCTCGGGCAGGACGACACCCATCCTGTCCCACAGGTCAGGAGGAAGGACGGGGGACGAGAGAGGAGAGAAGATGACAACACAACGCATTGCTGGCTCCCAAACGCATCGCTGACCTTTGACCTTTATCCACTGAACCGAGACGGAAAGTGGTGAAGAGAAACCTCGACAGCTGACAGATGAAGAGGGGCGAGAGAAGTTTAATTAGAGAGAGAAGAAAGGATTTAAGGAACCTCCCACCAGGTGTCAGTGTCCTGGAGCTTCATGAGCAAACACTCCGTCCGTCAGTGCTCCCTGGGTTGAGTCTGAGGAGGTCAAGACCCGATCAGATCAGAAAAATCGGATCAATCCGGCCTTCAACCGCCAATTCTTAAAGGTACTACATCTCACAGCACATGAATCTTCAAAGGACTAATGTTTGTGCTCATCATGGCTTCTGTCCTTTAAAATGTTTCTTTTAATCTGAAACAATTCATTAAGGGAAACTTTAGCTAATCCATCCACACACTGAGGTCTGAGCATCTTTGCTAACCTTAAACCCAATGGCACGCTATGAGGAAACAAGAGAATGATAAGGTCACTGTTTAGGATCTAAGTTATGCACATTTCATTTAAAAATCACAATAATTTCATGTTTATGTGAAGCTAAAGTGAGCCTTCAGCCATCCAGGTGGGTTAAAGCATAAAACACCCTCCAACGCAGAGGAGGAGCGACTATAAAGTCTTCTCAGAGACATCCAGCATCCCAGACTCCGAAAGATCTTTCATGGCTCATTTTAAGGCATATAAAAAAGGACTGAAGATGTTTTCTGGTTGAGGACACTGACAGAGTTTAGGACACGGAATATTTCAGAGGAATGACTTCATGACACCCACGTATGATGATGGTGGGCCTTCACCCATCACTCCCTCCTCCCACCTCCCCCTCCAGCTGGTGCTGTTTTGTGTCTTGCTCTTCAGACGAGAAGCTCTGAAAGGAGAAAAGTCTGCCGGAGACTTTTGTCTGCTTGTCCCATCGGCCATCTGCCGGCTCACAGGACGCCCCGCCACGGGCAACCTCTCACATTCTTCCAAAACAAAGATCCCTCTGACACCCCACCCCCCACACACACCCTCACCCCTCCTCAGGCAGGCGCACGGCTGCCATATTGGAGGAATTCATCAGATGTGCATTGAAAAGAATCTGATTAAAGTGCAGATTGAATCTCCTCTGAGTCCGTTTGGAGGAATGCCACCTGTTCACCAAACGCAGGTCCAACAGTTTCTTTATCTGGTACTCGTGACGAGACACGCAGACCCCACCCCCATGTTTACAGCTGAGCTTTTCGACTTTTGTTTTTACGTTTTACAAATGTAATTTTACTTTATGTTCAGCGTTCACTGTGATGGAAGCCAAAATGCACTGTACACACTTTCCAACGGCCACAAAGACACAAAGAAATTCAGGGAAAATGTCTCCTGACTTCGTTGGAGTAGAAAGAGAGTGAGACCTGTGCGGGTTTGTAGGTAGTAAAAAAAAGTTCTGCTTCACCATCAGCTGAGGATAAGCTGCAACCAAAAACTGTACATGGCTGCTATGAAGCCTCCTGTTGGTTCATGAAGTTCGCTTGTGAAGCTTCATGCTGGGTGTTTTAGCCACTGTGGATCTGACACTGCATACGGTTACAACCTGTCAGTCTCAAGGCCTAAATCCTCCCTTGGTGTTTGAGTCTAATGTGACTTTCACTTCCAAAATTAACTTCACTGAATCCACAGCTGGCAGGAAGAAGGCTTGAACTCACTGACCAGCTGTCTGTTTCTCTGTTTGCCTCGCTGATGATTGTAAATTGGCTGCAGGTGTGAATGTGATGGACAGAGTCTACTTTGTCTCTCCCACTGTGACATTTGCAATAGGCTCCGCCCCATCACCACCCTGAAATTATTGATTGACCAAAGTGTTTTTGAGCTCAAAGATCAGATAAGCAGGAGGCTCATCTTCTCATAGACTTGTGAGAGGAGTCCCCTGCTGAACTTTACACAGAATGCAGCATCGATTGGCTACGCCCATCTTTACGTAAAGTTGATGCTGCTTTGCTGCACGTGCAGAAACCCCCCCCCCCCCCCAAAAAAAAAACAACAACTCATGTCTGCATTACAATCTACGATCAGAAACAGGACAGACCATGACCGACCTCAGATTCGGAGCTCCCCCACTGCCAGCTGCTGGTTTCCAGTTCTTCATATGTTCAGATCACTTTGGGTTTCTGGTGATTTTAACATGAGTCAGACATAAGTGAGTGAAACAAACAAAATGTCCTGCCAGTGCAAAAAGAGATCCTATGAAGGAGAATGACTCAGAGCGAGCGTTCCTGCGTTTAACATCACATGTTAGGCGTTTTCTTTTCCCCTCCTCAGTGCAGAGAAGCTTTTGTGTTGAGGCTAAGGGGACGCAGGAAACAGGAAGTCCAGATCAGCCGTAAATAGCAGGAAACTGAGACGGCTCCTGCAGCAGTGGATACACAAACACGCTGCAAACACTCAGCTTTTGTACTTGATATGCTGATCTTTGCTTTTATTAATCTTTAATGAAGTATAGTATGGACTTGATGAGAGCCGATAGATGAGCCTTTGTGTGGGAAAGATTAAAGAAAGGAAATGATTAATCAACTGATTATCTGTAGCAGTCAGTTTTTCTTCTTTCAGACACTCGGCGAGGCCATCGTGTTTATGAACCGACGGATGGGAAAACGAGCACCATCCATCAGGCCGCTGTTCCAGCGCGCATCCCGTGAAGTGAAAACTCAATGGTGTAATTCAAACTTGAATGAAAAACTGCGCTCATATTTTAGTGTCATTTTACACACGTTTATTTTCCATGTACTTTTCAGTCCAGTGGTCTCAGCAAAGGCCTTAAAAATGTGCCGCAACTGGCAAAACACACTTTTTCTTGCCAGGAAAATGACGAGGCTCCGCTCTGTGACTGCTCCAATATGAATCTAAAGTTTCAGTTTAACACAAGAAGAGGTGGAAATGCAACAAAGTGAAAATACTTTCAAGATAAAAAAAACTGCTCTTCTCTCTGACAGGTTGTTTGAGGTCCCTCGGTGCTGCAGTGCCTCTGAGCAGGCACAACATCCAAGAAGACGTTGTGCGTTCTGCCGCTGTTGCCTGCCAGCTTGCTTCTCCATGTCCAGACTCCTTGCTGATGGGCCCAGACTATGTACTGGGAGAAAAATGCTGTTAATGGTGGTGTAAAGCCGCCCTGATGGCGTGTCCACAGCATTGGACCGAAGCCGCATAAGACCCTGAGGTCAGTGGGTGCACGCAACCAAACATGGAGCATTGATTAAATGAAGCCGGAGACTTTTTAAATATTAAAACTGAAAATTTAAAAATTTGTTTGCATTTCAAGAAGAACCTAAATATAAATGAGTGTGGTGCTACAGAGGAAACGTCCTGACATCATTCACATCTAAAGAATTCATCCTCAGGAGATGAAGTTAGATCAGACTTGTTTTAACACGTTACTGATGGTCCTGGAACCAGAAATGGCAAACATGACTCCAGCAAACGGGCTTCCAGGCAGATTATCTGTTCTTGATTTATTACTCAACCCTCAAAGACCCAACAGTGTCTGAACAGCACCAGAGAAAGAGCTGAGTTCACAGAAAACTACAGATTTGTGGCAGCTGCTGAATTGTCACTGCTGATTGTTTCAGTAAAACAGGAGGTGAAGCTTTTAACAGACTCAGTTCCACACTGCTCACCATACAACCAAACTTCATTCCCAGTTATGTTTTCAGAGAAACACATTTACTGTGACGTGGACAGGAGGATGACGGAGACACTGAAACTACTCATCTGGATCAGGACCAGTTTAGTTTAATACACCAAAGGTAACCACGCTTGGGTGGGTTTGTGACAGTGTTGTGGTCAAACAAAGGCTACAGGCGGTTAGCGGGACATCGTCTGCATGCTGTAGCTGTGCACTGTCACCAGGGAGCAGTGCCGGAAACAAGCGATCTGTGTGCTACTCTTACTTTCAGAAGAGCAAAGTGTTAAAAACAATGAGAAGAGTCACGGCAGTCACCGCCTGTGCTTCTCCTGTTCACGCGAGCTGTGCCGTTGGTTCTCCAGTTCACAGACTTTTGTGTTGGTTGCAGGCAAACATCTACACAACTGGACACAAACGTAGCACCACAGACCGGCCTTGCGACTGGGATGTAACTTAGGCTCAGCTGAGTGATTTATTGATTGATAAGATATAATAATATTAATAATAATTCATTTTTGTAACGCGTTACAGGAGAAATACCTCAAAGATAACAAAGAGGATGCAGTTTGGATATGCGGGAACATCAGTGCCTCCACATCGGCCTCGGGATTTACTCCACAATGGAAGTTAAACTGCTTTCCCTGAGCTGCAGACTCACAATTCTTCTTTTTCTTGCACTTTTTTGGGATTAATTGTTCAGCACAAATGGGGGGTTGGGGGGTGTTTGTGGAGGAAGATGCCAAGGAGCAAAATGAGTGCTCCCCCCTCCCCATGGGAAAGCACAGAGTGAGAGTTCGATAAGGAGGAGGAGGGGGTTGGGCTGCAGCCGCTTTCTGTGCATCAGGGGAAGTGTGCCTGGAAGGGAGGGGTGGGTTTTTGGGAGGGCGGTCTGTTTCCTGCCCTGGCTGACTGGGGTCCTTGTGTTGGCTCTGTGGGCAGACGGGCGGTGGCCCTGGACTCAGGTGGGGTTGAGTGTTGGGTTTGGTGTGGTCGCTGCAGCTGCTTCCTCCTCTGGAGATCCTCAAACCTCCAGCAGAGCTCTGCAGATGCAGGTCTGATGGATCCCACATGCCTGTCACAGCCTGAAGTCTGCTCCATGATTCAGCTTCATGCTCTGAAACCAGTGAGGAGCTGGTGGTACGATCGCATCGACGAAGAGCTGCAGCAGTCACAGCACACCGACAGACCCCATCACTTCATTCATCAACAAACAAACAGCCAACGCAGTATGATCGGTGCAATCAACAAACAACAACGCACACACACGCTCTGTCCACCCCCACTTCCCACCACCCACATTACCATCATGCCTGCAGCTGCTGTGATGGATTGATCGTCTGGCTAATGGTCGGTTAACTGGATGAAGCATTTGTTGGTGTCGGGGCAGCTCACAATACTTGGGCCATGCTGTAGAGCTAAACAGACAGTAATCAGGTTTGAGTCCAGATCAAATGCGGTTTCAGTTCAGCCGGCAGGAGGTTATCCGCAGGTCCTGAGTAAACGGCCGATAAATCAGAGTTAGCATGTCAGGCCTCACACCCCCATAGTCTTTCCTCCTCACAGAATTCAGCCAGTGTTTATCGAATACTTCTCCTTAAAAACATGAAGCTTAGTAGCACACTGCATGCTAACAATGAATGAGTTACAGAACAATATCTGTAACTCATTCATCAGACTGTAATCACTCTTTGTTCAGTATGTGGCTGCTCGAGCATCCAAGACTGACAGATTATCTGGACAGTGATCATTTTATTTTCTATCAGTAAGCTGTTTCTGCTTTGGACTGTCAACATAATTTTATTGATACCTGAACAGCAGGAAGAAGAAAAAAATTCCCACATGTGGGACTAACAAAGGTTTATCTTATCTTAAATCCCACAGTGATAAAATAAAACTTTGCTTTTTGGGACCAACATTTTATCCTCTCATTTTTTTCTTAAAAAAAAAAAAGTGCTGATCAAACATAAAAAGATGAAAGTCGAGAGTCTGACTTGCAAACTTCCTCAAACAAATGACATCTACAATAAAACAGGAAATAATAAACACAGAGGGAGAAAAGATGTATACGTTCATCTGGTTGGATGAGTTAAGGAAGCGTGCCGAGGGGCAGATGTGATTTCTTATTAGTAATTCATGGTATAAGATTATGTCTCTTCCTCCGGTTCAGTAATTAATTGTAACTGAGTCGTGGACATGTCATAAAAAAGCCAAACACAGGAACAGGAAGTGGACTTTTCATTGCTCAGGACCGTCGTCGTCTTGGCTCAAACACGATGATGCGCTAGGTTGGTCTCAGGCTGACCGGCTGAAGCTCTGGGTTTCTGGAAGATTGATACTTCTGACTGTAACTAATGACATAAATTTTCTTCTTTCATATTTCAACATTACTGCTGCTGAATTCAACAATGTTTTGGCAACTCAGGGCTTTCAAATCATATATCAGGGTGACTCCCGTGGCCCCCTGGGGACTTGCAGAGGCCCCCGGTTCACTTAAATGATCGAAATAATCCAAACATCAGTTGACTGGAAGCTGACAGCTGACGGCCTCTCCATGACCATGTACTCAAGTGTGTGATGGGTGAACAGAAGATGTGTGTGCGGGCCTTTTAAACCTTTCTTCCTCCTACTTTGTCCTTCAGCGGGTGAACTCAGAGGCAAAGGGGGGATGGAACGGAGACGAGTGTCCACAGCTCGTCCTTTCAGCCGCCAGATGCTGCTGCTGCTGTGAAGGCATTTTTCCACAAAACATCCATCAAAACACAGAAAAACAGAGATGAGAGTACAGAGCGACTACGTTAAACCTTATAGGACTTATCAGCGATTAGCGTAGCTGCACACAGTGTCCAGGAGGCTCATTCTAATCATTCAGCTTCAGACAAATTGAAGTAAAGAGTAAAAACACAGAGTTCAGCTCAGTGCTGTGGTGCTCAGCAAGTCAGAAAAGCTGCTGCTGGATTTTCTATTTTAAAAAGTTGAGTTGATGCTCAGCTTTCTTATCCTTCAATTCTATTTTCCTGCAGATTAAATGTGTCAGATTACTCTACGTGCAGCAGCAGCCACTGCCTGGATGGATCGTACCTGAAAGATGATACAAAAAACATCCTCATGCAGCACAACCTACAAAACCTCTGCGTGGTTAAATAAACCAATCAGCCGCAGGATGAAATCAGATGGTCTGATAATGTGCACACCCACGATAGGCAGCTAAAACCATCTCCAAACAGTCAGGTGTGCTTATGGGAGAAGGATCCTTGTGGTCCCGTAGGCTGTGGGGTGGCCTCCATGGATCCAGCTTAGAAGTACTCAATGAGACACTCATGCCGTAGTGTGTTTCGCACATTCAGACTGAAGCGATATTTTTAGATGCCATTTTCTGAGAGTTACTCAGAGAGCACGAGGACTTTAATAGAGTTTTATCACATCTGTTCATGTACATGGACATTTGATCGAGCCAATTTAAATGATTTGTCCTCCATTTTAAATTGCAGTGTATGCAACTTCTTTTGTTGTTCTGCAGCTAAATGAGTCCAGAGCAGAAAGGAGTTTACTTCCCTCCGGGGACTCTGAATGTAAAACCATCAGAAGCGTTACGGTCCCGTACGGGCGATTTGGACAAAAAGCCTTCATTTAAACAACACGTGCTGTTTCCCTCGGAGATAAAACTGCAATTAACTCCGACTGAAAGGAAGCAGTAGACTCAAAGGAGACGAAATGACACTGAATGATTACGTTGGTCACAAAACCCTCGCTGGGTAAAAGGAGCCATATGTTGGCAGCGGCACTCTGAGCCAAGAGTTTGCCAAGAGGCGGAGATGTGATGGAAACAGACCGTCGCCTAAGAGCAACAAATCAGAGTTCTGCTGATGGTCCCGTTTATCGGCTGCATCGTTCACCTTTAATTGGTCTGAGTCAGACTGCAGATTCTTCAGGTTCACATCAACCTGCAGACAGGTTTGTGCAACGGCAGGACACCTGGCCAGGAGCAAAATTACACCCCCACACACATCGACAAACAGAAATTAACAGGATTCAGCGGTTAGACCAAAGTTCGTGTCAACAGAGCCCGACCACAGAGTAAACAGAGGCTGAAGGAGCAAAACAGACGGCATCTGTTAAGCTTCAAATCTACATCTCGATCTGCATCTAAATATACAACCATGAGGGGCAGGTGCCAGTTTTTATTCCATTTAAGTAAAGGCACGTCATTAGGAAAAGTGAAAACATTCCAAAAACATTCCAAAAATCCAAACGCAGGAAAATTCCTGGATTCACATCAGAAACTAATCACTTCTTCTCTGGCTCAGAGGATGTTTTCCAGCAAATCTCACTGAAATCTGACCACGACAGAAACCTGATCCTCCCTGGTGGAAGCGATTTAGGCTGTTTAATCCAGACCTGCTGAAGGCTGATGGTTCATGTGGTGATGCTCTGCAGGCTCTGTGGTAAACAAGACCTCTTTATATCCACCGGGAAAAACCCGGCATACGGCTGCTGTTTCAGGGGGCATAGGACATGTACTAGTTTCTTTGGGGAATAACTTCAGAATCCATTTGTCATCCACTGGGATCTTATCTTGGCTGTTGATCCAAATTTACCCACAGGCTCATCAATTACCCTCCAATAGCTGCCTTCTCAGTAATTCGTGTATATGTTAAATGAATATCTCTCTGTGTGTAACACAGGAATGATTAGTTTCACATAAACATAGCAGTTCACACAATCAGGACATCTTCAGCTTCATTCATCTGTTATAAATAAGGATTTTACTCCTAATTATTCATTCTGTATATAGTTGTAACAAAATTGCAGATACAAATTTTGGTGTCTGTTAAGTTACGTAAAGAGATGCTGAACGCAAAACAAACAAAAACAGAGAATTTTACATTGCATTCACAGGGAGATGATGAAATGTTCATAATATATATGAAAAGAATTAGGACTTTATAAATCTTTTTACAAACATATAGATGTTAATAATCGCTGCACGTGTGACGATGTTCATGCAAACTTTATTCTGATGGCCGTCCTGTGAATGAGGGACTTCTGTGCACACTGAGATGTTTAACCTGAGCTCAATCATTTGAGTATGAATGTGAGTGCTCCTTCTGTGAGCTCTCCTCAGGGTTTTGCTTATAAAGACAGTTTTCCTCATTTTTCAGCTTTAATTTTTCTTAATTATTTTCGTTTAGCTTCTGATTTCATCTGCTTAGGCGGCACTGATGAAGGTGGACTTGCATTTATCATCTGTTTCTCTCTAAATGCGGTCCACACCCAAACCGACCATGACATTGTTTCATTGGTGCGATTACGTCAAACATCATATCTGATAGGAACAACTGCCAGAACACAATTAAGACTACAAAGGAAAAAAATTTTTTTTTCAAATCTCTGGCTGACACCTCCGCCCTCAGCCTGCTCTCCACAATGTTTGTGACATTTAGATGTTTGGTGGAGGCCGTAGAAGGACAATGTTCTCCTTGTTGTCTGTGATTGAAGAGCTTGTGTACAGTTGTAAACAAGCACAGCGTCCTTTAAGTGCATCTAAGAGGAAAACCAGAGAAAGGAGTGTTTGTGTAAGAGCAGGTAAGGCTGTGATTTACGGCTCTCTGTGGTTTGTTTCAGCCGGGTTTGGTTCTTGGAGGTCGGAGCCTCTGAGCATCAGAGGAATGTGAAAGCTTGTACAGTAAACTCACTGAGGTGAGCAAAGACAAACGCTGCAGCTGCGACTGCTGTGCGTTGTGTTTTCGGGCCTGTTTTGTGGGCAGAGTCATGGAAATGATCCTGATGTGACTGAGCAGCCAGACTGAAGCTGAGAAAACACCTCTGACACCGATGCAGACCAAAGACGAGCCGACACAAAGAGGACCGAGGGAATCTGCTGAGCTGACAGTTTGTAACGACGCTCTGAGGTCTGACCCAAAACCATCAAAGCATCACGGAAGGGGTTCATCACGAAGCGTGGACCATCCAGCTGATGTTTCTTGAAACACTTATGACGTTCATGGTGTAGCCCTCCAAGTCAGTCTGTGCGGAAGCCTCAATTCAATTCAGTTTTTTGTGCTGACTCGCTGATTTTTATACAGTGCCAAATTATAACAAAAGTCACCTCAAGATGCTTTACATTGTAAGGTAGAGCCTTCAATAATACATACAGAGAAAAACCCAACAATCATTTGACCCTCCTATGAGCAAGCACTTTGGCGACAGTGGGAAGGAAAAACTCCCTTTTAACAGGAAGAAACCTCCAGCAGAACCAGACTCAGGGAGGGGCGGGGCCATCTGCTGTGACCGGTTGGGGAGAGAGAAGGAAGACAGGATAAAAGAAATGCTGTAGAACAGAGACAGAGATTAATAACAAGTATGATTCAGTGCAGAGAGGTCTCTTAACACACAGTGAGTGAAGAAGAAACACCCAGTGCATCATGGGATTCCCCCAGCAGCCTACACCTATTGCAGCATAACTAAGGGAGGATTCTCTCTCAGTTTTATCTGAATTTAGAAGCAGAACATTAGAGGTCAAGAACTTAGCGACGCTAGATCCAGACTTCAGGCTGACAGCTCTCCACATGGTTGACTTTGTGAAACATTAGCACTGCGTCGCTTTCTGTGGCTCATCACTGCAACAACTACCAATGGGAACAAAGAATACTGTCAGAATGTCATCTACGTCATCTACACAATTAGTTTGCACCATCCAGAAGCCAATCCTGTTACGAGTAGGGATGGGTATCGTTTAGGTTTTATCCGATACCGGTGCCAAACCGGTACTTTTGAAACAGTGCCAGTGCTTAAACGGTGCTCGAACCGGTGCTCAAACCGGTGCTTAAAGAATGGAGAACACAAAATTGGTCCAAAAACCTCTCATGTTCAGCTGTTTTTTTGTATAAAGATAACAATGTTAGCCTTTTCTGCAGCTATGGGGCATATATGGTATCACTCTTGGCTGGAAGCAGTGCTTAAACAATGGAAAAAACACAAACTTTGTCCAAAGACCTCTCATGTTTAGCTGTTTTCCACTTTTTCTTTGGTCATTTTAGCCTTTTTGGCCAGGGTGAAGGGAGTATCTGCCATCAAACAAGAAGACAACCGCATGTAGCTTTGATGATGTTTGCTAGTTCACCTTACATGCATTAATTTGATAACGTGGTTAGCCTACTCAACGTAAATTACACACAAACAACATTAAGCTACTCACGCTAGAAGAACGGCTGCTGCTGCCATCATCATCTGTCATCATTTCTACTACACTGGCAGGGCTAGGGGCCAGGACTCTCCTCTTCGGGTTTTTGGGGGATGTTGCTAACTCCGGGTCCGATAACAGGCACCACACCTGCAGTTAGGGATGGGTATCGTTTAGGTTTTATCCAATACCGGTGCCAAACCGGTACTTCTGAAACGGTGCCGGTGCTCGAACCGGTGCTTAAAGAATGGAGAACACAAAATTGGTCCAAAAACCTCTCATGTTCAGCTGTTTTTTTGTAAAAAGATAACAATGTTAGCCTTTTCTGCAGCTATATGGGATTTATGGCATCACTCTTGGCTGGAAGCAGTGCTTAAACAATTGAAAAAACACAAACTTTGTCCAAAGACCTCTCATGTTTAACTGTTTTCCACTTTTTCTTTGGTCATTTTAGCCTTTTTGGCCAGGGTGAAGGGAGAATCTGCCATCAAACAAGAAGACAGCCGCATGTAGCTATGATGATGTTTGCTAGTTCACCTTACATGCATTAATTTAATAAGTGGCTAGCCTACTCAACGTAAATTACACACGAACAACATTACGCTACTCACGCAGAGAAGAACGGCTGCTGCTGCCATCATCATCCGTCATCATTTCTGCTACACTGGCAGGGCTAGGGGCCAGGACTCTCCTCTTCGTGTTTTTGGGGGATGTTGCTAACTCCGGGTCCGATAACAGGCAACCCACCCGCAGTAGATGTGCTCGGTGTGAGGTCTTGCAGCAAGCTATCAAATACGGCGCATTTCTCAGCTTTTAAAAAAAACCGCTATGAGTCGCCAGGTGTTTCGTTCGGATTTGAAGTGTTACCTCCTTTGACAGTATCACAGTATCAGCTTAAAGCACTTGTTGCAGGCTGCTGAGTTTGCATATTTTGCTGTGAAGTACAGCCAGACTTTTGACCGCTTCGCCTTGGGCTTTTAATCTGTAGCTCTGCTCTAAAAGAACGTACGTACCTGGACCCGCCTACTATCCTCGGAAACGTAAAATGATTGGCTAGAATCCAAAGTGTATCACAGCTCAGGAAAAAAAAGCACCGAAATAAAGCACCAAAATGTGCGCTGCTTTTCGGTCTGGTTACTACCGTTTATGTCAGAACCGGTACCCATCCCTAGTTACGAGTTCAAATGACATAAAACAACAACACAGCAAACTAGTGGAAATGGTTGACTAATGAAATGTAAGCTATTTCTCTGCAGGCAGCAGCATGAATGCATTTTAAATGGTTTCATTTCTTAAAGGCTAAAGAAATTTGTGCACTTGCTTTAACTAATTGTCCAGAAACAGTCATATGGCAGCCCAGAGGAAAATAAAAGGACCAGATATTCAAATAAATTCAAGGGCAGAGTCTAATTTGACTGACAAAACTTTAATTTGGGTACAGTCCTCGCAGTCAGACGGTAACTTCAAGGAGGACCTGCTCAGCTGTCTTATCAGAGGCTGACACTTTCTCACCTGTCTGAACCAAACTGGCACACAGAAACAGATTCAATCAGGCGGAACCACCTGTTCAGTTTTTTGAATTATCTCTTTTTTATTTGCACACACAGGTCTTGTGTCTCTGTCGTAGAAACGCTACCTGCACAGCTACAGCTTCGGGGACGTGAAGCAGCAGAAAGACAATAACAGCACAGCGATGAGGGAAGGTGGCGAAGGACAACAGTTTCCCGACACATACATCAACAGATCGGGTCACCTACACTCAGTCACAACAACATCACACAAACCCTTTTAAAACCTTCAGAAACACCACACAGGAACCAGAAACCTGTTACTATCATGTAATCTTCAGTAACTGAATCACTGCACTGTGAACACTAACGCTGAGGAGTTCAAGACAGTCGAACTCGTTAGACAACATTTCACAGCCAAGCCTGAGAAACAGGACAGTAGCTTTTCAATCCGGATGAGTGGATGTTCAGGTCGGCTCAGGATTGCCAGCTTCCTGCTAAACAGACCTGAAGACAAACTGCAGCAATATCTGGCTGCAGCTGCAGGAATTTCCTACCCTGCCTGTAAACATTGTGACATCAGAAATGCACTCAGACACGCACAACACAGGACATGCTGATTTCCTCTGAGCTGCACTTGATTCGAGCACCTCTGAAGGGTCAAACATCCCATCACATGCTTCCTGTCCTGATGTCACCATACGGACATGGCAACCTTGGTGAAAGAGAAAAATACACTGCTGGAACAAAGACTCGCCTGGACCATTATATTTGTGAAGTCACAGTCTCCGTTCCTGCTGATAATTTTCCAAGAATTATTCCTAAATGCTGATCAGTTTTAAGCCTGGTTTCCAAAATGGCTTGCAGATATGCAGCAACCACAGGCACTCAAAAGCAGCTCTATTATTGCAGCCTGTAGAAGATCTGCCAACAGGACACACAGGGCCAGATTTACTAAAGCAGCACAAACTGGACTTTGGCATAAAATCAAAAAAGGAACCGTCAGTATTTTCAAAGAGAACAATGTGATAAGTGGTGGGAATGAGAGCTGATTTACAAACCTTTATGACACACAGTTTAACACTAATCACTCAGATATTTAACACAGAAAAAGGTCTTTTACTGTGCTTGATATTGAAATGGACTGACTGTTTTAAATCACCTGTAAAACTAACTACGCCTACAAGCACTATTCACAAGTTTAGTTCATCTGGCTCATGAAAGAGAGTCAGCCAATCACGTGGGCTTGCACTGAGCTCAGCTGAGCATGACTCTGGGGTCTGTTCAGTCTCTGTCTGTCATCCTAAAGTCATTTTTTATCAAACATCATCAAATCTTTGAATCTTTTTCTCTTTTTGGATACATGGTGTACATGTTTTCAGCCAGGAGCCTCCAGGCTGAATGCTGGGAGAACATAAACGTCCCTCAGCTGGTAGACATGGTTGGCTTAAAGTTGGGAGCCACCCTGTCCAAACACTGTTGGAGGAACAAAAAGGTGTGACTCTGAGACTTTGTGTTATTTACTTAAATGGTGTCCAAAAGGTGATTCTGTTCATCTGGAAGTAGCGCCCACTGAAGGAACAATGGGCTCCCAGCCCATGTGGGCTGATTTCAGTCATTATGCAAATGCACTGTTTATAAGATTTGGGGAAACCTGCAGTCAGCTGAGACTGAAGAAGTCACTTGGATGAGTGACGAAACGTTTCTCCCACAAAACGCTACGTCCAGATGAACAGAATCAACTTTTGGAGATTTATTTTCCTGGATGATTGAGAATGCATCAAGACATACTTATATGATGGTTGTTGTACTCTTTGCTTACTGGAACTTATTTAACAGCCACCATAATTAAAAACACACCAAACATGTTAAATCCTGAGCAGAACCTGTTGTCTTACATAAGAGCTGCCCCGAGCCAGAGAATACCAAAAGGGCGAGAGTCACCAGAAACCACAGGCAGCCGAGTGCCGACTCGCTTTGCTTGTTACACAACAGTTGGAGGAGCCGGAGCTGGAAAACAATGAAACATGGAGAGAAACTGGAGGAGGAGAAAAGATGGAATAAACCGAGCAACAGTGAAAATATAACGGGAATATTACATAAATGAAATCACAGGCTTTAAAAATTTACACGGTTTCATGGTTCAGTGGTCGATAAAGCCTCCAGCCCTAATGATGTGAAACCTTCCCATGAATCCACCCTGCATTAAAGCTTTTATTTTGAAGGAAATCACTTATTATTTAGCTAACCTATTTAACTTATTATTTATTTATGGCTGCAGGCTGAAAAAGTGGCGTCTCACCACAAAGTAACTACCAGGAAAATCTGCTTCAGTGGTTTGATTTCTGTTTCCACACCAGGCCCAGTGAAAGTGTTTGACAAAAAAAACCTTCCTGTTCCTTCACAGTAAACTTCCTCAAGCTGCTTCGCAGTGCATGAACTTCTGCATCAGAGTGAAAGATCAGCCTTGTGTCTGAACTGGATTCACTGAAAATAGAAAATAAACTTTTACAGCTCTCATTAAAACAAACAGGAGCTTCTATCCTTACATATTTTAATATTTAGTCCAACTTTGGAGGCTGAAGAATGAAGCTACTAACTGTGGAGCTTTGCTGTGTGCAGCTTCTTTTCAGCAGCTTTTGTTTTTCACAGCTGGGTGGTGATCAAGACCCGGATACATCTGGGAGCTTCACCAGTCAGTCAGTATACCGTCACTAACCAAAGTGAATTCAGAACCTGCTGAGCAACAACGGAAAACAGCCTGAACAGAGCCAGCAAGACAACGACACAATGCTCGAAAGCAGTGGAAACAAAAGCCACAACACATCAGGACTCGTTTTCCTGAAGAACCGAAGCTGGAAGGACGGATGGAAAGATGTGTCCAGGATATAGGAAAGAGGATAACTGGATATATGCTTTTCCAATCCGTACAAATCCTATATGAAGACAGAGGAGTTCAAAGAAGGGCCGGGGCTCTGCATGAGTCTTTTTATAAAAATGTAAGAGAGGAAAAAAAGGGACCTGGGACCTTGTGCACCTGGTGACCTGGTGCACAAAGAAATGAAAAACTAGAGTTCACCTGATGGGTCTTCCCAACAACAGTCACACTTCCTTAGAAAGTAACGAGGTACAAAAGAAAACAAAAAAAAGTTCATCATAAAACAACTGAAAACAAAAACAAAATACTCTGGAGTAAAACTTCATGGGTGCCATCACCATGTAATTTAGGGTAAAGCCACAAGTATCTGAACACTGAGTTTCTGTCCTGTCACAGCTAAATGTGACTGCGAGCGTTTTTACTTTCACACAGACGTTACTGACTTCACGCCAAGTCCACTTGTATGACTGTGGACGGGGAGGGCCAGCAAGGGCAGTTTATCATGATGTGGGAAAACACACACAGAGGAAGGGAGAGAGAGAGTATTATGTGAGTAATTGGAAGCAGCTGTGGAGGGAAACGCTGTTTGGTTGGAAGCTGTTCTGAGAACAGCAGCAGCAGGGTGATGTAACACAGTGACAGCCACACAATGCTAACACAAAGAGGTTATGGGGCTTTTATACAGGAGCTTTTTAAAATCTGATACCAAGCAAGCACTTTGGCGACAGTGGGAAGGAAAAACCCCCTTTTAACAGGAAGAAACCTCCAGCATAGTGGTATCCAAACCCAGGCCTTGAGGGCCAGTATCCTGCAGGTTTTCGATGAGTCCTTGATCCATTACAGCTGATTTAATTGGCTAAATGACCTCCTCAACATGTCTTGAAGTTCTTCAGAGGCCTGCTAAAAAAGTAATCATGTGATTCAGGTGTGTAGACCCAGGGTGAGATCTAAAACCTGCAGGACACCGGCCCTCGAGGCCTGGAGATTAATAACAAGTATGATTTAGTGCAGAGAGGTCACGGCAGATGGCCACCCCTTCCTGAGCCTGGTTCTGCTGGAGGTTTCTTCCTGTTAAAAGGGAGTTTTTCCTTCCTGCTCATAGGGCAGGGGTGGGCAACTCCAGGCCTCGAGGTCCAGTGTCCTGCAAGTTTTAGATATCACCCTGGGTCAACACACCTGAATCAAATGATTAGTTCATTACCAGGCTTCTGGAGAACTACAAGGCATGTTGAGGAGGTCATTTAGCCATTTGAATCAGCTGTGTTGGATCAAGGACACATCTAAAACCTGCAGGACACCGGCCCTTGAGGCCTGGAGTTGCCCACCCCTGTCATAGGGGGTCATATAATGGTACGTTTTTTCTCGGTGTGTATTATTGCAGGATCTTCCTTACAGTATAAAGCACCTTGAGGTGACTGTTGTTGTGATTTGGAGCTGTATGAAAATAACACTGAATTGAAAAATCCAATAACTGTGAAGTTTACCTGTTTAGAAATGGAGGATGAGTTCTCAGATAAATTTTAGTTGGCCTGGACGCAGAAACAAAGCTAACACCTCTTATATGTTTATATTATTATTATTGTTATATACATTATTAGAAGAAGCTGAAGCCTTTTGACTTTCATGGGTATCTTTGCAGCCATATTTGGAATTTCATTCATATTAGAGGATTCTGCTCCTCGTCATCAAGCCCACCACAGCGGTTCCCATTTCACGGTCATGTTGAGATTTTCCACTGCCGTCTTCACCCTCAGCAGGCCAACCAAAGCCTTTCAGACAGACGACTCCTGAAATTACAGCTGCAGGCACCCAACAAACCTCATTATCACGAGCTGTACTATTACAGTTTCCTCCATCCTCCAAGTAATCAAAGCATGATGAGTGTGTGTGTGTGTCTGTGTGCGTGTGTTCAGCGGCCCCTGATGTTTGTGTTTATTGTGTTTGGAGAGTGATGCTCTGTGATTCAGATGCTTGTTTGATTCTCAATTCAAAAATTTTCTCCAAACTGCGTCTCCTTTGTCTTTTGTTCAGAGACACTTTAAATCGTCTCTTTGCTCCAGTAAACTGGAGTCTGAGCTGTTTGCAGTCCACTCTGAATGGGTCTTTTCGTGAGCACTGCCCCACACTCAGCTGAGTCCACAGCACCGCAACCAAAGCCACAAAGTGGGAAAAAAAGAAGCAGCAGCGGTTTCTGCCAAGAACAGCCCCGGCCTTGTTAAATTCAGGTTGAGGTATGCTGGCTGACAGCTCCGTCCACTTTCTATGTTGACGCTGAAGGCCACAGAGCTCGAACAGATTTAATTCAACAGCACGTGAGCCTTTATGACGTTCCTACTTCTTTGCTCTCCTCAGACTTGGAGCCAGCAGGAGGTGCTAGAGTTGGTAAGACTGTTCTAAAACTTTAGAAAATGAAGACAAACATAACTGAAAATGAAAGAAAGATTCAGATATATATGTTTCATTAAAAAAAGAAGCATCTCGACTGCAGCCGCTGTGTCTCTGCACTCCAACGTCAGTGAGAAAACGGGCAGACATAAACCCACAGAGAAATTTGGATGGGCCCTGCTCTAACTGGAAAGTGATCAACATCATGTTAGGATTCTTAACCATTGCCTCATAGAGTCATTTAACACCACAGCTTCACAAACAAAGCAAATGAAGCAACAATAAAGCAATAATGTTCTTAAAAAATGATAAACTATCAGGATCTACTCATTTAAGATGTTTTTGGGTAGTTGGAGCTGCACTTTGGTCTTTTGGCCTTTCAGTATTTTATTCTGGATTTTCTGTAAGCTCTCAGCTCTGACCTTCTTAAAATGCTACTCATTTTTATATTTTTATCCAGTGTTGATTGCAGTCTTGTGCTCTCGGTGTAAAGAATCTCAAACATCCAGCTGAACCTCCTGCCCGTACCAGGACGACAATCATGGTGAATATGTGATCCAATTAGATTTATTATCCTGGAGCGGCTTCACTCTGTGGTCTAACGGAGTTCTGCTTGGCTGAGGCGGATCTTATCAGCTTGGTCTTGTGCCTCGTGTATGAACAAAACCTCTCAGTTGCTGGACACTGAAAACTAAACAGCTTAAAGAAAGAACAACAGAGCGGCTGAGCCTATCGCCTGTTTCCATCGAGCAGAAAGTGGTGGTCTTGCACGACAACGTGGAGGTTAATTAGGTGGAAAATCCACTGCACATTCCAGCCGAACACAGACACCTTTTTTCTTTGAATCATGCTTGGTGCAGCAGCAGTGATCACAGCAGCTCGTGACCTGAGCCACAGCCTGCTTAAAAACTGCAGAGAGAAGCAGCTTTAAAGTTCTACCAGGTGTTTTCAACTTTAACAAAAGCAGGAGTTATTGTGTGTTGCTCTGATGTTGCACATATATGACTAAAATCATGACTTAAGTGATAAATGTGGATTATTTTTGTCTGCTCTGGTTCCCACTTCAGTTTTTGAGATATAGAAAAACATGGAGATACACACTTCGGATGTATATTGAGGAAAAGAGCAGGAAATCCCTGCAACATCCTCCATCTGTCCCCCAAAATTAAATTCCATCGATCGTTGTTTACATGGAACGTCTGTTTTAAGTCAGACTGGAAGAAAAACAAATGAACTGCCTATAAACTGAGCAGCTATATTTACTGGAGGATTTCCCCATGGACCATTGTAGTGGAGGCTGCAGGTCATCTCAGTTTGATGGCCGGGTGTATCTACTGGACGTGGAGTTCACAGATGAGAAGTTTGTGGAGTTTGAGGCAGAAAGACAGCAGGACATCCTGCTACTGTGCTGCTCAGAATTGGACCTGCTGATGGAAGAGTCCTCACAGATCTGGAACTAAAACTGCAGCTCTGATTAACATGTCTGTCACTGTAATGGTGATGTACGTCCCCATAGTCAGCCAGGAAAGGCCCATCAGTGAAAGCCAGAAAAAAAAGTTTGCTCTTGTCCGGGATGTGTAGTCTGATACGACCTCTGCAGTTAACATGTCGATCTTTGAATATTACACAAACACTGAGTGGAGGTGTTTGTGTGGAGCACCCACCCAAAAACCTGATGTGTTTGTTCAGTCTCCAACATCTGAAATGATTCATGCACTCTGATACATGCTGTTTTGTGCAACTCATCTCCCAACAGACACAAATTAGCCTGACAAAAAGCAACGCAGAGACGTATTAATGGACAATGAAGCAGCTGAAACTGAATCATCAAAACAAACAAACAAAAAAAAAAACAGGCATAAAAACACAAAGAAATCTTGAATCTCTCAGGTTTTTACAGTTTTCTCCAGGTTTCGAGGAGCAGGCGTCCGTATCTGTGTTTAGAATGCAAACAGGAACAAATACGTATAAAAACAAACTCCAAAGGTGCATCTGTGAAGTGTGATGTGAAGTTTTTTCTTTCATGACTGAAGTTGACAAAGACATAATTCTGATCCACATAATTCTGGGACACTGACTCTCTCCATCAACGGACCTAAATCATTATCACACCGAGAATCTTGCCATCTTTCACTGACTATACACTGACTCTCATTAGCACACAGCAGAGCCTAATGATGCTACTCTGTATTCATTAACATGCTGTTTAGATGTCATGTGACATACGGACAGCCAAGACCAAACACTCGACTGACAGAGCATCGAGCTCAGTAAAATCAGGTTCTATTGTTGGTCAGAGACCTAGGCTGATCTCTGGCCTCCCACATGTCACGCTGATCACTGAGGTGTTTCAGTTATTGATCTCTGAGGCCTCCATAGGGGATCAGTGTGGCTTTTATTCTTACTCATGCTGAACAAAACATCCTCCTTCTAGCTTTGGACTGACCTCCTTCTTTCCTCACTCACAGAAGCTGTTTTTCTTTTACTGGTAGAATCTGTTTGCAAAGAAATCCTGAAATCTGTCTACTATTCAAGTCATCCATCGGTTTATAGAGACTTTTAGAAACGTTATTTGCAGGGTAGGGAGGGAACGTTCCTGGCGTGATGGCACCACATTCGTAGCAATAAAAACGTGAGCTTTGGTTTCCTCCAAATATATTTTGGTTCTGGCCCAAAACGCTGTGAAAATATTGGTGTGTGTATACAGCATGTTCATTTTGGCATGACTTTGGGCCTGCAGCTTCCACAGTGGTTTTCTGGACAGAGCGCTGCAGTGTTCGACCCGCTGGGGCGTTTCCCCGCCACCGCGCTGCCACCTGAGCCGCTCGTCTTAGAACACAAACAACCACAAACCAGGTCAGCGACAGCGCAGGAAACTCACCAGCAGCCATTCCGTCAGGAGGGCAGAGAAGCACGCAGCGCCAGGGTTTGTTTACAGCTTCATCTGCTTCACACTCCTACAAGAAGTGTGTAAACTCACTGATGTGTGAAACTAATCACGTCTGGCTTGACCGACTGCAGACGTGCGGGGTGCATCATGCCAAAAACTTCTCAACACTCCATTTTAAAGTTTGGGCTCATCTTAATGCTAGAACTTGTGATAATATACATGTCTGCATACCTGTGGCCACTGGATGTCATCACTAAACCCAAGTGTGTGTGTGTGTAACTGTGACTGAGGATGAATCTGAGCTAACACCATGTCTGAGTCGAAGTTTAACTGAGTCGAAGCTTTGGTGCTGCTGATGGGGAAGACCCATCATTTATGATCACAGCTGTGACATTCATGTTATACACCAACATGTGTTCAGAAACTTTACAACACTACACCCACAAACCAAAGCCTTCATGCGTACCTGCTTCAGAATAAAAATACCAATTTAGTTTCCTGACAAGAACACCTGCTGAGCTTTGAACTCCTCACAAACACACAGGTGCTCACCTGTGCAGGACCACATGCAAGACTCTACTGTGAATACCTGAGCTTGCTGAAATGTGTGCACCTGAGGTCTTATGTTGATGCTGCTGCTTTTAAAAAAACAAAAGACATCACAATTTCATTGTTTAACAATGACTATATTGAAGATCAGTGAATAACAGCACAGGTAAATGTGCCTTTTAGTTTAAGAAGATGCAGTTCAGCCAAAGTATGTTGTAAATAAAGTTTTCTACAGAGATTTTATTCAAATGTTTTTGAGAGATGCTCTGTTTAATATGCTGCTGATAGTCTGCTGCTGTTTCAGAAAGAGAGATCACAATGGAGACCCAGCATGTCCGTCTGCAGCCGTAAACGCATGATGTGCGAGCGATCCAAGCAGCTTTTGGATTCAGAGTTTAGGTTTACAAGCAGGATGGGCCCCAGAAATCCATTATACTGATGAGGGGCCTCAAAAAGACAAAAGCATGAATATGCGTGTGTGTGTGTGTGTGTGTGTGTGTGTGTGTGTGTGTGTGTGTGCGCGCGCGGTGGGTTTTCAGGTCCTGAACTCTCCTCTCTGGAGGTTTTGGGGGCACTACAGGACGCCACTTACCCTTTAATGAGCCTGCTCTTTAGTTTGTGCCTCACACACACACACGCATCTGGTTTGCTATCCTCGTGGGGACATCCCATTGTCATAATGCTTTCCCTAGCCCTTAACCCTTACCCTAAACCTAACCATAATCTAATTGTAAGCCTGACACTAAAACCACATTTTGAGTGTGAAAATTGCTTTCAACCCCGAGGGGACCTGGATTGTGGTCCCCACTGAAAGTCCCCACCAGTATAGTAAATGTCAGATTTTGGTCCCCACCAGGATAGTACGCACGCGCGCACACACGCGCGCACACACACACACACACACACACACACACACACACACACACACACACACACACACACACACACACACACACACACACACAAAGCCACCACAGGGGCCTGCTGGGGTTTATTTAACAGGGTTTCCCCTAATAGATAGATAGACAGCTGTTGGATTTCACGCTCAGTTTCCTGCTGTGAAATTCGGGGAAACAACAAGTGAAGAAAGGCTGTGGATCATCAGGAATTTAATGAAGAAGAGTTTGTGCAATATGTTTTAGGCCACATGAAGAAGATGGTAATTTTATGACATATAAAATAAGTGTAATAAGTCTTTCTTAATGCGCCACAGCGGCTTTGATGTTAATTACGGCCCCGACATGGACACAAAGGACATTTGACTCAGACCGCAGTGATACATCAGTCCAACGATGTGAAGAATGCAAATATGTGGCATTCTGTGCTTCTGTATCTGAAAAGTAAAGACCATCTGCCTGCATTGTTTTTAATGGCCTACAGGGGGCAACTTCCCTGGTTATAAAAACTATTCAGACTATACTGAGTTTTTGCACATGAAGCGATCACTAACCACATGTTATGTTGTTTGATATTTTTGACATGTGGCAATCTAGGATCAAGTGAAAAAGGCTCCAGTCATATGAGCCTAAAGACTGATCTGCAACCAGCTGCCAACAACCCAGTCACCAGGGAAAAATTAGTATTTCCTATAAAATATATCCATCCATCCATCCATCCATCCATCCATCCATCCATCCATCTTCTTACGTCTATCTGGAGCCAAGTCGCGGGGGCAGCAGCCTAAGGAGAGAAGCCCAGACCTCCCTCTCCCCAGCCACCTCATTCAGCTTGTCGGGGGAACACCAAGGCATTCCCAGGCCAGCCGAGAGATATAATCCCTCCAGCGTGACCTCCTTCCAGTGAGGCATGCCTAAAACACCTCACCCAGGAGGCATCTTTGTCAGATGCCACAACACCTCAACTGGCTCCTTTCGATATGGAGGAGCAGCGGCTCTGCTCTGATGGCTGAACTCCTCACCCTATCTCCAAGGGAGAAGCCAGACACCCTTTGGAGGAAGCTCATTTCCACTGCTTGTATCTGCGATCTCGTTCTTTCTGTCACTATCCACAGCTCGTGAGCATAGGTGAGGGTAGGGATGTAGATCGACCGGTAAATTATTATAATAATATTATATTATTAGTAGGGATGGGTATCGTTTAGGTTTTATCCGATACCAGTACCAAACCGGTACTTTTGAAACGGTGCCGGTGCTCAAACGGTGCTCGAACCGGTGCTTAAAGAATGGAGAACACAAAATTGGTCCAAAAACCTCTCATGTTTAGCTGTTTCCCACTTTTTCTTTGGTCATTTTAGCCTTTTTTGCCAGGGTGAAAGGAGTATCTGCCATCAAACAAGAAGACAGATGCATGTAACTACGACGGTGTTTGCTAGTTCACCTTACATGCATTAATTTAATAACGTGGTTAGCCTACTCAACGTAAATTACACACAAACAACATTAAGCTACTCAAGCAGAGAAGAACGGCTGCTGCTGCCATCATCATCCGTCATCATCTCTGCTATACTGGCAGGGCTAGGGGCCAGGACTCTACTCTTCGGGTTCTTGGGGGATGTTGCTAACTCAGGGTCCGATAACAGGCACCACACCCGCAGTAGATGTGCTCGGTGTGAGGTCTTGCAGCAAGCTATCAAATGCGGTGCATTTCTCGGCTTTTAAAAAACCGTTATGCATCGCCAGGTGTTTCATCAGATTCGAGGTGTTACCTCCTTTGCACAGTATCACAGTATCAGCTTAAAGCACTTGTTGCTGCTGAGTTTGCATATTTTGCTGTGAAGTACAGCCAGACTTTTGACCGCTTCGCCTTGGGCATTTTTAATCTGTAGCTCTGTTCTAAAAGAACGTATGTACCTGGGCCCGCCTACTATCCTTGGAAACGTAAAACGATTGGCTAGAATCTAAAGTGTATCACAGCTCAGGAAAAAAATGCACCGAAATAAAGCACCGAAATGTGCGCTGCTTTACGGTCTGGTTACTACCGTTTATGTCAGAACCAATACTGGTACCCATCCCTAATTATTAGTATATGAAACTAAGTAGTTCCTGGAGGTTGATAACTGATGATGGTTGATGGGATAACAAAGGTTAGTCACACAGGCCAACACCTTGGTCAGTGACTCTCTGGCACCACCGGTAGCTAAAAACCACCACAACCTCATGTGACTGCTAACAAATGAACTTCAAATACCAACCAGCTGCTCTTCAATCTGTAGATAAACTGAAAACAACGCAAACCATAGTTTCTTTAAAGTAGAAGTTGCACCTTTTGAAACTGAGGCACGTCTTTTACTTTGAAGGCGAAGTTTCTTCATGTCCAGTCTGTGTTATAGTTTCATAAGTTTCACTGCTGTTCAGCTGGTAGTTAGTATTTGCAAACACTTTCCTGATTAGTCGCTAGTTTCAAACTTCAAACAGTACAAGATGATGTTGATTTTTTTCATTGTTGATTGCACCATGACACATTCCTTGTTTGTGTAAATATGATTGTGATACACATGGTATCTGTGAACTGCCACCAGGGGGCATTGTCCACCGGAGGCCCTGTCTGAGTGGCTAATGCTGCTTTTTGATTTGTAGTTTAGTTTTGTGCTTTTTCCTCATTGTGAGGATCTCTGCTGTCACTCATCACCCAGTTAAAGCCAAATTTTCAACCAATCAGAAATCTACATACAGTGTCACAGCTGCTTTAGTCAGATCTCCATCTTTTATATACAGACTGTAGTAATAGTGAGCATGCTGTGGAGGACAGAGGAGGTTAGCAGAGGCCCCAAACACATTTTACTCCACAGGCTCACTGGAGAATAATGATCACTAATTATAAGTCATTTAATATTTCAAAGATCCCAAACCACAAGCAGAGAAGAATGCTCTGATGATGCATTTTCCTGCCATCAGTATACCTCAGAGCTGATGGTCACATGTCTGTAAAGTTTCAGTCCAAAGAGGAAACATCTGCTTACAGCTGCTGCTGGAGGAGGACATGCCATGTCTACTCACGTTATGTAACCAGTTTCAGTCTGCAGACACACACACCAACCTCCAGGACCTGCTGCGCACTGTTAGCACTCTGCTCACATTACACAAGCACAAGTCATCTTCTTTAAGGACTGTCCGAGAGAACAGCACACAAAACCTGCAGCTTCTGCTCAAAAACACCACAAAACACTCACTCCTACAGACTCACTGCTGTGGGAGAACACTCCCACACAAACATCAGTAGAGAAAAGACAAAAACTCACCCAAAGTAAAGTCCTGGAATAAAAAGAATTATGTCCGAGGAACGATCCTGGACTTTTCCTCCGCTCTGCTCACATGTTGTGTTTCCGTCCTGACAGCAGGAGGGCGGGGTCCTGCAGCTGGACCACGACCAGCCACACGAAGAGGAGGAAGATGATGTGCTGTAACCAGGCCACCCCTCTCAGACTCAAGTAGATTTCTTAAAGTCAGTTCCACGGTGACCTCTGTGTCCTCTCACCGTCCACACAGCGGGGTGAAGGCTGTTCCCCGAATGTTGTCTTTAAGACAGAAGAAATTAAACTGCAACAAGTCTGACGAGCCTTTGGGACACTCGGAGCTTCATAACTCACACGATCACAAATATGAATGCAACACGTGAGAGTCATTTAAAACATTCTAAAGCTGCAAAAACAAAGCTGAGAGAGAGGAACATGGATTTCTTACTGATGACGTATTTATTTATTTACAGCTGATTGAACTTTTTTATAAACTCGATCAATGCGATCAGAACCAGTTCATTATTAAATGTAATCAGCTCGAAACACGAGATGAAGTGAATACACATTAGGTGTAGTATACTGCCCCCTGCCTGCTGTACCTGTGTATTACTACAAGCAGAAAGCAGCAGGAGCTAGTGGCTCATGCTGACCTGAGACTCCAGACAAAAACAAAATGTGTGGTAAGATAAAAAAGCCGAAGCACAGAACATAAATTCACATTTATTTTTATTATGAAGTTTTTCTTTTTGAACCATTAATATTATGACCATTTGTTAAGTATTTATTTTTATTGGAAATGCTTATGGTATGTTCTAGATTCTAGTTGATGCCACTAAAAACTCCTTTATTATTACTTCTGATTTTCAGCTGTGCACTTCAGGAAATTTTAAAGGGAGGAACAGAGTATTGGGACTTTCTGCTGCTCAACACTTTTGTTGGAGCTTTTTTTTTTCCTCATGAATGAAAACAGGAAGTGATTCACAACTTTAAAGTAAAACTTTATTGGTCCAAGTATATTTGAGGTATTTGTGAGATGAAGAAGTAAACATTTATACATTAAAAACACAAAGCAAAGGACAGAAAGACAAACAGTGAAATACAGGCACTGTGCATCAGACTGAGCTCAGCAGGTTAAAGCCGTTTCATTGGTCCAGATGAAAACTGTTTTTTTCCCTTTTCTGTGCTCAGACTGTTTCCTCTGGTAGGAGGAGCTTGCTGCTGTCATGTTGTCACAGCATCAAGCATGAGTTAAAGTGAGCCACCGTCAGCAGGTACTTCCTCATGTTCTCCCTGTGTGCATTTATCAGACACATGCAGCAACACGCCGGCACCCCTGGAGGTCAGCTGGTGTTCATGGGCTCTCCAGGTCAGTGAGTGACCCTGAAAACAGCAAACACAGAATAACTTCAGAAATGAGACCAGAGACAAGCTGCCAGGTGACACACCCCCCCGTCCCAAATGAGCCAATCAACAGGATTGCAGAGTCATTTTCACTGCAGCTTCAAAGTAACTGGCTGATAGCTGTGTGACGTCTTCATTTTGAGGGACACTGAAGTGAAGATGTTAGTATCTCCATAACAAACACACCAGGAAAAGAAGGCAGGATTCACAGCGACCTCACGTGCTCGCGGTTGGCACTGATGCCAAATAAAGATGGCACGATACCACTTTTTTATGTCCGATACCGATATCATAAATTTGGATATCTGCCGATACCGATATGAATCCGATATAGTGCTTTTTAATCAACAAAACTGTTTTTTAAATATCTTGCTGCATTTTGTATAAGTTCATACTCAAGTTTAAAACAACAACTACACTAAAGCTATTCTGTTATACCTGTATGCAAAAAAAAATATTTCATAGTTCAGCAATACTGATCAATCTAATAAACTTAAACCTACACCATCCTCCCTATTCTGGTATTTTAAAGAGTACTTAGCGTAAATATTAAGCAACCTAACTAATAGGGTTCCAACTCCCAGCAACAACAAAAATAAATAAATAAAAAATAGGGAACCACCCCTCACGCTCCACCTCATGATGCTTAATCGACGTAATCAACCTTAATTTGATGCAGTGTGAAAAAAAATGCACAGAAATCAATTCTTTTTCAAGAAATATTAAATAGATTCAACATCTTTCTTCAACAAAATTGCAGACTGCACAGATGGTACCTTCCCAAAGGAAAAAGTACTATAGCTTACTAGGGTATATATATTAGACTTAATAGTTACTATATACAGTAATTGACTTCTATTCATTTTACATCAAATTAAAACTTTGGGTGTCAGATAATTATTTATTAAAAGCTAGACATTTTAAATGAGAATAAGAAAGAAAAGTATGTCTTTGTGCCCCCTTTTCCCTGTTAGTGCCCTATCGGCCCCCCTGGCTAAACTTTGCTAGATCCGCCCCTGCACAGTTACCAGCGTCAGCTACGTAGAAAAAGATCCTGGAGTAGAAAGTAATATTAAATAAATTCTAACAATAGCTGATCAAGCTTAAACGTGCTGCTGTTGTTCAGCCGCTGGTTTCCTCTTTCTGGTGCAAAATGGGCCAAAAGCAAACTAGAGACACGGACTCGCGACAGAAAAGCCGATCAGCTGATCGTTAAGCAGTTTCATGATTGAAGTAGCAGCAGGAGAGGCAGTCGCTTGTTAAGCTTAACGCAGGAATGCTTTACAAACATTCAGAGATGGACTTACACACTTGCTTTACTTCTCTCGGGATAACTTTGTCGGAGATGAAATGCCGGGTTGCTAGCGAAGCTCCAAATGCTATCCAGACCACGACAGGTCCCGCATGCCACAGCCGCTCTATCACGTGATGCATACTGCTCCGACGTGCTAATGTTCCGAGGTGAGTTACGGCGTGTTGCAAGTTTTGTGAGGTGCTTTCGTGATATTTAATGGATCGGATTACATTTTTTATTTTTCTCCGATATCCGATCCAGTAATTTAGGTCAGTATCGGACCGATACCGATACGTAATATTGGATCGGTCCATCTCTAATGCCAAATGGCCGATTGCTGTTTGTTCGCACGGCAGACAAAAAAAAGTTCTGGACAGATGTGCATGGAAACTTTAACCAGAGGTGGCTGGGGTTTAGTCATTAACCTTTAGAGGTGATTTGGAATTTTTTGACAGATTCTTTTTCAACATCGGAGCCAAAAGAAAAAGCAAGGGTTTCTTTTCATACTTTCGTGCAGCTCCGTCGTCCTGATGCGGCTCTCGTTCAGAGTTAAAAATGAGGTAATCCTCTGCATGGGGTCAGAGGTCACAGCATTGTCAGAGCCAACCTCACAGGTCATCACCAAGATGGGACCTTTCACTGCCTTCAGCCAGAGTTGAACGCTCTCCTAAAGAAACACAGACACACTTATAAATGACTGAGGCAGCAGAGACGTGGCCGTCTGAACTCTGCATCACCTCTGTGGGAGCAGGAACGTCCAGCTTAGTGTCCTCGGGAGCTTTGACAATGATGGCCGTCTGATCCCGGTACACTCCAAGTCGACTGATGTCCTCGAACGTCACATAGGCAAGCGTAAAAAAGGGTTAAAGAAAACTTCTCACTTTAAAGAAAAGAGCAAAAATCTGTAGACTTAAGGCACTTTTATATACCTGATGCTGAGCAATGTGACTGATTCTCAGACTTATTATAGATTTTTCCTGCAGTTTCACTGAACCCAGGATCTCTGCATTATTATTTTCATATTTCTGGAGATGACTCTTTCAGCTAACAAGAAAGAAATCGAGAATGCTAATCCTACTACTTTCTTAAAATACCATAATAATCCAGGAAAATGGGCTCAACAGGAGACCCTGGGCCGGACTCGGCACATGTTTGGAGCTCGGATGAGGAGCTGGAGGACGGTGGCCTGTCGAAAGGCTGACGGCCTCTGAGAGGGGTGACCTCTGACCTCAGTCCCACATGGAAGGATATGAAGAGTTTTCCACGTTGTCCGTAAGGCTGAAAAGCTGCTGGGCACAGCTTCTGATGAAGCCGTCCAGCGCTTCCTCCACCAGCTTCAGCTTCTGAATCTCTCTATGGAACTTCTGCTGGTTCCTCCACAGGAAGCTGGAGATGGAGCTCCAACCTCTGCACACAGAGAAGGTTCATGCTAAAAGAGGAACTACCGACTCCTAACCCGAACTGGAAAAAACATCTTCAGCTGCTCTCACAGTCTCCTTGCAGGCTGCGTTTAACCTGCAATTTAACCTGAAGATGATTAACTTCCCTCCAAACCTGCTGTTTATCAGTGAGAGGCACTCACACAAAAACTGCACTGCAGAACAAACCTGCACAAATTTGACTGGAGGAAAATTAGAATCACATAAAAACTTAATTTATGGAAAAAGATAGTGAGGCAGATCCTAACACATCCATCATGCTCTCGTTCAGGACTCACATCCACTTGATCTTGTGGGCCGACTCTCTCTGGATGAGGCTGATGCCGTCCAGGACCCTGGCGATGGCGTGCACTTGCTGCACGGAGGTCTGCAGGTTCGCTGCCACCTGCCTGATGTCCAGGGAGCCGTCAGGAGCTGCCAGCAGCAGCTCCAGGAAACCGCGAGTCAACGAGCCCAGAGGTTTGCCTGAACACAACGGAGCCGTTTGCTTCACAGTGCCGAGCTTTCACCAAAACTGTGTCTGATTCAGTAACAATCATTCAAAGGTACTGCAGTAGAGTCCAGGATTAGAAATGAGTAGAATACTAAGACTCACCGCGCTTGATGCTCTGCTGGAGGGAAGCACTGCAGAAGAAAAGAAGACTGCATTTGAGACTGTGCTGAACTAACAAGCTGCGAGAGGCAGTTAGAACTTTTTAATTAACAGACAACACAAAACACAGAGACGTAAGTTACCTGATATTGTCGTCCCAATCCCAGCCCGGACCCTGGAAAACAGAAACTATAAAATGAATCAATCGAATCACATTAGAGTCAAGATCAGGGCCAATGTTTCTCACTAGGGCAGCTTTGCATGACTGACATGTTCATCCTCTGCAGCAGCTTTTTTTTTTTTTTTTTTTAGCTCCTATCGCTTTAAAGCTGCACTACTGTACTACTTTTCATTGATTAGCCATCCTCTGGAAGCCTACTGAGGGGCAGTTTATTTATGTGTAAAAGATGATGGCTGAGCAAGAAAAAAATGGAAACCAGATGATTGATGAATGAGCCTCGGCTTTTAATGCTTGACTCATGTTGATGACTTTGAATTTGGCTGGAATAATGGCACCAGTGTGACAGGGCTGCTCATGTGTCGCTCTGCTTTTGTGACCCATGTCATTCATGAAACCAAGTCTCTGTGTCATCGCTGCCACTATAAATGAAATGGTCAGTGAAGCTGAAGTTTCACCAAGGAATTTTTCTCCTGTTTTCCGAACAGCGCACGGATTGTTCCTAAGAATTTTGTGTCTGTCTGAGCGACCCCTGGATCCTGTTGATGCCTGCTTGGTGCCCGTGCACTAATGCTCTTTAACTGCATGCTTCTGGCATGTGATTCTGGTAACCACATTGTTCTGGTCTTGCTTCACCTAACAGCTGCCTTTGACACAGTAGACTACAATAGTCTACTATCTTGATTAAATGATCTAGTGGGCATTGGTGGCACTGCACTTAATTCGTTTAGGTCACACTTAGCAAACAGAACTTTCTCCACCATCCTTCTCGGTTCTGAATTGTCTTCTGCTTCTCTGTCATTAGGCGTCCCACAGGGCTCAATTTTAGGGCCACTTCTGTTTTTGCTGTATTTACTTTAGTTTTTCTTTTAGTTAATTGACCTTTCTAATTTGGTGATTGAGTTGAACCAGATTTATGAAAGAACAGCAGTAAATCTCATTAGAAAGTTTCCGACATACTTTTTATTTCACAGCTTTAAAGATGATTCATTTTCTTAAAATATTAGCTAATTATTATCAGAGAAATGTTTCAGCACACGTCAACACGCTGCTCATTCCTCTTCATGTCCAACTAACAGTGAAGCTGCTGTCATTTTTCTGCACATGTGCTGCGTGTGTGCAGTTTGTCCAAAGCACGCAGCTATCCACAGAGACCTTCAGTTCAACCTCAGCAGTTTCTGAAAAATCACAACTAACCAAATCAGAACAGACTCCCACCTGTTGCTGTGGATTCGGTGCAGTTGGACGTTCCTCTCTAAATTCATCTTCCTCTCTGTCGTTACTGCAGCCTCCGGCGTGCCACTGCTCGTCTTCCTCAGAGGAATCGACCTCCCAGGCACTGAGCAGACCCAGCTGCCCATCCAGGCAAGGGGGCATGAGCGGAATGGCATCACTGGTGACTCCCTTTCTGCAGATATCCTCCGGCAGGAAGTGGTCTTCACAGATTAAAAGGTCCTCTCCAGTGTCCTGCCTGTGCGTCTCCCTCAGGGCGGCCAGCCAAACCTGAGCATAGCCGCCAGAGTTACTGCAGGTCAGTTGGACCTGATCACCCCACATGAGGCACTGCAGGGGAAACTGCACCACACCTCAACACAGTGATTTCATGACCTACACCAAAGTTCTAACGCCTATTTCATCTTTTATTCCATCTGCCTGCTGCCGCACGCCCTCAGAATCACAATAACTCATCTCTAATGAAATTAAAAACCAGCATTATTAGTTCATGGTTTGGTCCATGAACTAATTTGGCAAATTTGGCAAATTTGATCACGCCGCCATCTTCCTCGTGCCAAAATACAAACAAAGGCTGAAACAGGAAGTTCCGGTTCAGAGGAAGGTCGCGCGCTGGACGGATCGATCGGTGGCCGCTTTACAGGACGCACTCGATGACGCACACTGGGGCATGTTCAGAAACAGCTCCGATAATGATGTCAACGTGTTTACGGAAGCGGTTGTGGGATTCATCGGGAAACTAGCGGATGATACCGTGGAGACAAAGACTGTCACAACGTTTCCCAACCAGAAGCCGTGGGTGGATAAAACCATCCGCGACGCTCTGAGATCCCGCACCGCTGCCTACAACACGGGACTCACGACGGGGGACATGGACCCGTACAAAGCCGCGTCATATAACGTGCGGAGGGCGGTGAAAGAGGCGAAGCAGCGCTACGGGAGGAAACTAGAGTCACAACTGCAACAGAGTGACTCTAGGAGCCTGTGGCGGGGACTAAGGACAATAACGGACTATAAAGCACCAACAACCGGTATGACGAACGCGGCCGTGACTCTGGCAGATGAGCTGAACACTTTCTATGCTCGCTTCGAGGCTGCAGCTAAGGACTCCAACAATGCTAGTGCTAGCAGCGCTAACGGCTGCAGACAGGAAGATACTGCCAGCACCGGAAACGTGCTCGTCATCTCCGAGCATGAAGTAAGGAGAGCCTTCAAAAGAGTGAACACCAGGAAAGCAGCAGGACCAGACGGCATCCTAGGTCGTATCCTAAGAGACTGCGCATACCAGCTAGCTCCTGTGTTCACTGAGATATTCAACATCTCTTTATCTCAGTCGGTGATCCCCACATGCTTCAAAGACTCCATCATTGTTCCTGTCCCGAAGAAACCCCACCCTGCTTCTCTCAATGACTATCGCCCTGTAGCCCTCACCTCAGTAGTGATGAAGTGCTTTGAACGCCTGGTCAGAGACTTCATCATTTCTTCACTACCAGACACACTGGACCCACTACAGTTCCACAGACGATGCCATCTCTCATCTCCTCCACACATCACTCACTCACTCACTTGGACACTAGAAGGGGGAATTATGTTAAAATGCTCTTCATAGACTACAGCTCTGCATTTAACACCATAATTCCCTCCACACTCACCACCAAGCTGGAGCATCTGGGACTCAGCTCATCTATGTGTCAGTGGATCTCCAACTTCCTAACTGGCAGACCACAGGCAGTAAGGATGGCGGACATGTCTCAGCCTCCACCACTCTCAGCACTGGAGCCCCCCAGGGGTGTGTCCTGAGCCCCCTGCTGTACTCTTTGTACACATATGACTGTGTGGCCACTACCAGCTCCACCACCATCATCAAGTTTGCTGACGACACCGTCGTGGTGGGCCTGATCTCTGATAACAACGAGACGGCCTACCTGAAGGAGATTAGGAATCTGGAGAACTGGTGCCAGAGGAACAACCTCCTTCTAAACGTCAGTAAGACAAAGGAGCTGATAGTGGACTTCAGCACTAAGCAGGAGAGGAACTACCAGACCCCCGTCATCAACGAGTGCCCAGTGGAGAGAGTGGACAGCTTCAAATACCTCGGAGTTCACATCACGCAGGACCTGTCATGGTCCTGTCACATCAACACCGTGGTGAAAAAGGCCCGTCAGCGTCTCTACCACCTCAGACGCTTGAGAGACTTCCAACTGCCCTCCAAGGTGCTCGGGAACTTTTACTCGTGCACCATAGAGAGCATCCTGACGGGAAACATCTTAACCTGGTTCGGGAACAGCACCATGCAGGACAGACGAGCTCTACAGAGGGTTGTGCGATCAGCTGAGCGCACCATCCGCTCCGAGCTCCCTGACTTGCACTCAATCTACAGCAGGCGGTGCTGGACCAAGGCCAGGAAGATCGTGAAGGACCTCAGCCATCCCAACAACAGACTGTTCTCTCTGTTGAGGTCAGGAAAGCGATTCCGCTCCCTGAAGACCAACACAGAGAGACTGAGGAGGAGCTTCTTCCCGCAGGCGATACGGTTTCTCAATCACACCACCACACAGTACTGACCCACACATACAGTTCTTACACACACACACTGGACATTCTGGACATTGTTTTCACTTCATCACTTAAATCACTTTAAGCATATCTGCACTGTACAAGACATAATGTGGATTGCACAACACTGGACATTATATTCTTCATTTCCAGTTAATACTTGTACAGCTGCTGTTATTGTGTATATATTTATTTATATTTCTTCATACATTCTTATATAGTTCTATATTGTGTATTTTGTTGTACAGTTATTTTATTTTCAACTTTAATTTATATATTTTATCTTATTCTTTCCCAGTTAAATTTACCCTTCATTCTAATTTGTGTTGTACAGTTATTTCATTTTTAACCTTAATTTATATTTTATTCCTTCCTAGTTAAATTTACCCTTTTTAATTCTTCATATTAATTTCCTATCTTATGATTTTGCCTTTTCCTTTTTTGTTTTCTTTAGGTCACGAGCAGTTGTCCAAGCATTTCACTACATATCGTACTGTGTATGATTGTGTACGTGACAAATAAAATTTGAATTTGAATTTTTAATCAGTGTTTCATGAGAGCAAACAGCAACGGTTGCTTTTTGGTTGATTTTTTTATGTTTTAGCTTATGTGAAGCACTTTGTGATTTTTATCTTGAAAGGTGCTATTTAAATAAAATTTTACTCACTTACTTACTTTTACTTGCTGACGTCACTCAGTTTGGTTTTCATGTGTTTTTAAAAAAAGTTTCCAAACCATTTCTTTACTTTAAAACTAAAAACAAAGACGTAATAACGTGAGCCTGGGAATGTTTGCAAACTGAGTTTGAAAACTCAGTCAGTCAGTCTGCCCCAGGGCAGCTGTGGCCACAGCTGTAGCTTGCGTCCACCAGTGTGTGAATGTGAGAGTGAATGAATAGTGGAATTGTACAGCGCTTTGAGGTTCTCGAAAAGCGCTATATACATGCAATCCATTAAAACATTTTCATGGTTTAGAAGGAAAGGTTTGGAAAAGTCTTTGAATGTTTTGGAAATTTTTTCAGGATAATAAAATACTTTTTTCAAAGTAAACCTCCTTCATACAAAGCCAGCGGACACACAGCGGAGCTCGTACCTGGACCCGAGTCGGGTCTTTGGGGAAGCTGAAGAACCTCTTGGGGGGTGGCTGGAAGGCCCCCCGGGTGTAGTGAGCTACGCGGTTCGGACACCCAGAAACCACACACTTCACCATGCTAACCGCCTCTCCAACTGCATCCGGGATCTGTTTGTTACCGGTAAGACTCACAATCCGGACTTAACCCACGTACACCCGCCGCGTGCCGTTTGTTTATGTCTCGTGTCACCGGAAAAACACGTGCATGACCCGGATGTATAAATGCGGAAGAAGGTAAAGTAAAGAGACACGCCCCCTCTTCCTGCGCAGATTATAAAGCAGAGATTTAGAGTTTAAGACCGACGGAGACAAACTCCCCAGAGGTCTCCGAGCACAGTGTACATGGCTTCAGTGCTGGATCAGTGGGACAAGTAGGTCCAGATCGCAAGAACAAAGTATGTTTCCTTCTTAAAGTTAATGAGCCTGAACTTCAGAAGCCTAAATACTGAGGTTAGATTTGGATGTTTGGAGTTTTTACAGGGTGGGGTTGCTAGCCCCACGCCCAACCCTCCTCCTTTATCATCCGGGCTTGGGACCGGCAATGGCAGAGTTATGGAGATCACTAGCTGCCCGATGCGCCGCCCGGCATAGGAGGAACCAAGTGCTAAGATTTGGATGATCCTCCGTGTTTTCTGTGACAGTGAGACTGAAACTCTGGATCAGCCGAATCTTCCTGTGATTTTGGATCAATATTCAGTGCATTCCACAGTGACGGCTTCTGGCCGTGAAAATAGTCTGGAAGTTATGTGACCTAAATCTGAACAGTTTTATCTCCTAAAAAAATAAAGTTTCACATGACAGGAATCATAGGAAAGCCTTCTAGGTTAGTTTCTTTAGTTTTACATGAGTCTGAGATGAGCCCTTCTCCGAGGGACAGCTCATAATTGAGTTTGATTTTATTGCTCTATTTGTTTATACTTTAAAAATACATCTATACACACCTGTCAGCATCAGCTATTGTCCCTCTGACAGATCCATTTTAGAAAATGAGACATCTTCAGCATGGAGACCTATGGTTGATTCCTGGGCCACAGGCAGGAGACGGGGGAGAAGTCAAGGTACAGAGTAGGGAAAAAGAAAAGCCAGAGTCCATCCCACTAATGCTTTATTAATGTCTCACAGGCATAAAAGTGTCCAATATTTTTTAATGGAACTACTTTAAATTAAAACAACAGGCTGTGCATTTTTAAAATTTCACAGTGAGAAAGAATGAAGGGCAGATCACGTAAAATGACAAAAATAAAAATTCAATTTAATTCAGTTCACTTTTATTTATATAGCACCGAATCACAGCAACAGCTGCCCCAGGGTGCTTGATAATGTAAGGCAAAGACCCTACAACAATGCAGATAAAATGCCAACAATTTACGAGCAAGCACTTTGGCGGCAGTGGGAAGGAAATGCTTGCTTTTAACAGGAAGAAACAGGCTCGCAGAGGGGCGGCCATCTGCTGCAGCCAGTTGGGGGTGAGGAGAGAGAATAATGTATAAAAAATAAGGGACACTCTCATCATGGCCGGGGTTTGGCTGCTTCTTTTATGTGTTCAAGGTTAAAAACAATTATGCAAAGTGTACGTGTCCTTGATTATAGCTCCTCCTACAAGTGTCCTCTGTCGTCCTGAAACATTTTACGATTCACAGACTGGAGGACACAGGGACAGTGTCTATAACAGTAAAATTAACATAAAAAAACAATAAAGCACTTTTCAAAATCAGTCATAAATCACATAGAAGTGCATTTATTGCTGCAGGTCTCTAAGTAAAGACAACTCACAGAGTGGGAGTGGACCAACACAAAGGTATCTGCACTTTGATGCTTCCTTTACAAGAGGATACACTAATATACCTTTTGGAAAAGAAAACAAATCCCACAATTCAAAGTGTTAAGTGCTTATTTGGATTTTAACGAATGAATTCGACTTCAGTAATAGAAAAGCTGGATAGCGACAGATGTCACACTGTTACATCTCTGCAGCAAAGAGAAAAAAAATGAGAGTGAATAATATAAACATGATAAATTGGATACATCCTCCCTCTGTGTGATGGTTGCCATTATTGCAATGCTGTGTGGACTGTGTGGCAGCTGAAGGCTCTCACAACAACGGGTAGTGTAGAAACAATGGCAGACTTTAAAAAAGGCTCACATTTCTCTAACGGAAGCAGGTACCTCTAATAAGCATCTGTGCTGATGCACAAAAAAACCTGGTCTCACAGAAATAGATCTCCTAACACTGTTTTAATGTTACAATGTCAGAGCCACGTTAGAGTCAGTTGTGAAGTCTGTAGTAGTGCACACATGAATTATTTCATGTGAGCTAGCAGTATTGAATAATTATGTCTGTCAGTGATGAATCATTGATTTTTGATTTTTAAACTTTTTCAGTCAAAGGTAACTCTGATGCTTAACCCTCACCAAACCAAACAGACACTTAAACAGACATATCACTGATGTCATTGATGTGTCTGTTTAGGTGAAGAATTTGTTGTAGTTCAAGATTCATTCAGCTTTTTTGGTACGTCGTATGTAAGGTCATGGTATGTTGTCATCTATTATTATCTATTGCCTGCCTTTTATTATTGTTTTATTTTAAAATTTGTGTTTTGACTATTAGTTCCTGAAGATTAATACTTTTACAATGACCATCTTCTTTTTGATTGCTAGATGTTAGTAATGGTAAGACTACTTCTAGTAATTTCCTCTTATCTAAGATATGCAGTTAGTGTTGAGCTGGTCTTCCAGCGTCGATACAGAAGATGACAGAGCGCAAGTGGAAACCCAAGTGAACCATCATGCATCATCAACATTATCTGAAGCTGCGGTCATTTCCCACAGACTCTTACACAGAACACAGAGACACTGAGGAGTCATATGACCTAAGTCTAAACCCAGCGTACAGACTTTCAGTGAATGTGGTGCTGAAGGTGTGGAGGTGAATCAGAGTGTCAGAGGAGACTGTATAGAAAGACAGAGTGCCAGCAGGACAGTCCACATACACCCCTACTCTGCTCTTGATGAGGGAGGAGGAGATGGATGTTTCCCGGTTATTGTGCCACACAGAGTAACCACCATCAGAGCAGCTCAGACTCCAGGACTGATCATTCCAGCCAAACCTGCAGTCGGTCCTATCTGCTTTTCTACTGATTCCTCTGTAACTTACTGCTATAAAGACCCCCCCACTCCACTCGACCTCCCAGTAACAGCGACCAGTTAGAGCATTTCTACACAGCAGCTGAGAGCAGGTATCAAATCTGTCTGGATGATCAGGATACGACTGTTCCGCTCCCACTATCACCTTCCTGTTGTTGTTAGCAAGTTTGAGCTTCCTGTTTACTGAGTTTGTGTCCAGTTCAAGTTCAAAGAAATCTGATGGAAGAAGAGAGGAGACATAATAATAACTAACAAAAATATCATTTAAAGATAGGGTTTAAAGACAAACTGACAGGTGGCTTTTTTTCAGCAGTCAAACTTACACTTCCTAACATCAGGTTTCAACCTGTGTGCTCCACCATGCTCCACCCTGGATGAAAGAAGAGTTGGGATGACCATCAGATCCATCATGAACATAAAGATTGATTTAACAGACATCTGTACCCTGACCTCAGTTTCCATTTTACATTTTTTTGAAACCTGCTTGTGTTGCTTATAACCGTATCATGATAATAATCCAGTGTATTTCACTGGATTATTGACAAAGTTCACAAAAGAATACTCTGCATTATAGATGCATGTTGCACATAATTATGACCATTAACCAATCTATTCAGAAGAAATATATTACACAAAAAATGTGAAAAGTATAAACTTCTTATGTGATGTAGATTCATTCTTCGGAAACCTCTGTGGTTCATCTGTGAAAAGAAATTTTAAGATCTTGTCATATTCCTGTACCTGAGAACATCAAGTCTCCAGTGTGAATCCTTTACTCCAGCCCATAGCTGTTCCACTCCTAAGTGTCCTGGATGATTGTAACTCAGATCCAGCTCTCTCAGATGAGACGGGTTAGAACTAAGAGCTGAGGCCAGAGAAGCAAACCCTTCGTCTGTTACCAGACAACCTGATAGACTAGAGTTAGTAAAAACAAAATTCAAGCAGAAAGTAAAGAAAAACCTACACTTATTGACCATCTGCACCATTGGATGAACATTAAGATTGATTTAAGACAGTTGTATTCTGACCTCAGAGTTTCCATTTTACAGTGTGGACTTTTTAGTCCAGCGGAAAGCAGCTTGACTCCTAAATCCAGCAGATTGTTGTTGCTCAGGTCCAGATTTCGTAGATGAGAATGATTGGAGCTAATAGCTGAAGCTAAACAACCACAGCCTTCATTTGTGACCTGACAACCTGACAAACTGGATAAATAGAGGTCATGAAGTTAAAAACAAAGAATAAAACAAACAAAAAAAAAAACAACCCAACAAAAACAACAAAAAACAGATGTTGGCCACCCATTTCAACATTTGGACATTTTCACACGAGCATTAGTTGGCTATATTCTGACCTCAGAGATTCAATTTTACAGTGAGGACTCTCAAGTGCCATCGAAAGCTGCTGTACTCCAAAATCTTTGAGATTGTTGTTGCTTAGCTCAAGCTTTCTCAAATGGGATGAGTTGGAACGAAGAGCTGAGGCCAAAGGAGCGCAACCTTTTTCTGTTACCAGACAACCTGACAGACTGAGATTGAATCATGATTAAATCACACAACATTAAAGAAAAACCTTTAAAATAAGTCAAAATCTAAACATTAATTAATTGTATCCTTACCGGAGTGTTTCTAGTTTGCAGTGAAGACTCTGCAGTCCATCAGATAGCGGCTTCAATCCGGAATCCTTCAGGTTGTTGTTACTTAGGTCCAACTCTCTGAGACCAGAAGGCTGAGAGCTAAAAACTGAAGATAGAGTTTCACAGCTTCTCTCTGAAAGGTTGCATCTGTTGAGCCTGGGGAACAATTGCCAATGAAGACAAAGTGATTTATTTAGGTCATACAAAATAAAAAATATCCAATTTCCTTGACCTATTCACAGATCCACCTACAGAGCTCTGTTGGAAGCTTTGATGACTGGCAGGAGATTTACAAGAGCCTCATCTGAAGCAGAGTATTTCTTCAGATCAAACACTTCAAGTTCTTTTTCAGAAGACAATAAGATGAAGACCAGAGCTGACCACTGAGAAGGAGACAATTTTTCTGTGGGGAGACGTCCTGAACTCAGGGACTTTTGGATCTCCTCCACTAGAGAATGATCATTCAGCTCATTGAGACAGTGGAACAGATTGATGCTTTTCTCTGCAGACAGATTCTCACTGATCTTCTTGATGTATTGGGCTGTTTCCTGATTGGTTTGTGAGCTACTTCCTGTCTGTCTCAGTAGACCCTGTAAAAGAGTCTGATTTGTTTGCAGGGAAAGACCCAGGAGGAAGCGCAGGAGCAAGTCCAGGTGACCTTTTGGACTCTTTAGGGCTTTGTCCACAGCACTCTCATGGAGATGTTTGAGTTTAGATTTGGGTCTTACTTTAGACAGCAGAGATGTTGTTTGTTGTTCTCTCAGCAGGTTGACTCCAGAGTTGATGAAGGTCAGATGGACATGAAGAGCAGCCAGAAACTCCTGAACACTCAGATGGATGAAGCAGAACACCTTGTCCTGGTACAGTCCTCTCTCCTCTTTAAAGATCTGTGTGAACACTCCTGAGTACACTGAGGCTGCCGTGATATTGATGCCACACTCTATCAGGTCTGATTCATAGAAGATCAGGTTTCCTTTCTGCAGCTGATCAAAAGCCATTTTCCCTAGAGACTTGATCATCTTCCGACTCTTTTTATTCCAGTGTGGATCTGTTTCAGCTCCTTCTTCATACTTCACATTATTCACTTTGGCCTGAACCACCAGGAAGTGGATGTACATCTCAGTCAGGGTCTTGGGTAGCTGTCCTCCCTCTCTGGTTTTTAGCACATCCTCAAGAACTGTAGCAGTGATCCAGCAGAAGACTGGGATGTGGCACATGATATGCAGGCTTCGTGATGTCTTGATGTGGGAGATGATCCTGTTTGATTTTTCTTCATCTCTGAATCTCTTCCTAAAGTACTCCTCCTTCTGTGGGTCAGTGAATCCTCTGACCTCTGTCACCATGTCAACACAGTCAGGAGGGATCTGACTGGCTGCTGCTGGTCTTGTGGTTATCCAGATGCGTGCAGAAGGAAGCAGGTTCCTCCTGATGAGGTTTATCAGCAGCACATCCACTGAGGTGGACTCTGTAACATCAGTCAGGGTCTCAGTTTTGTGGAAGTCCAGAGGAAGTCGACACTCATCCAGACCATCAAAGATGAACAAAACCTGGAAGTCTTCAAAGCTGCCGCTATCTTCTTCTTTGGATTCAGGAAAGAAGTGATGAACAAGTTCCACCAAGCTGAACTTTTTCTCTTTCAGCACATTCAGCTCTCTGAAAGTGAATGGAAACATGAACTGGATGTCCTGGTTGGATTTGTCTTCAGCCCAGTCCAAAGTGAACTTCTGTGTTAGGACTGTTTTCCCAATTCCAGCCACTCCACTTGTCAGCACTGTTCTGATTGGCTTATCTTTAACAGGTGAGATTTTAAAGATGTCTTCTTGTCTGATTGTTGTTTCTGGTCTGTCTGATTTCCTGGATGCTGTTTCGATCTGTCTGACCTCATGTTCATTATTAACCTGTGCAGTCCCTCCCTCTGTGATGTAGAGCTCTGTGTAGATCTGATTCAGAAGAGTTGCATTTCCTGCTTTAGCAATTCCCTCAAAAACACACTGGAACCTGTTCTTTAGGTTAGCCTTGACTTGACGCTGGCACTTTGCAGTCTGAATTCCTACAAAATAAAAACAATGACAAGTTAATAAAGCTTAATAAAAGGTCAACTTCTTTTTTTTTAAACACACTCCATTAAATCTATTCTGCCAGAAAACTTCATAGATGTGATGGAGATGCGTAGAATCTATACAAACAGAGTTTGAAATGTCAACTTTTTCTGTTGCTTCTTTTTCTGCTTTCCATTGTGTTAAAATTCTCTTACTGCACTGCAGACGGTCAGCCAACTCTTGCTGCTTCATTCGCTTCAGGAAATCCACTGTAATTCTCAGAAATGACTCGCTGGTACTCTTCCTCTCCTCCTCGTCAGATTCCAACACCTCCTCATTTTCCTTCAGATTCTCTGCATTTTTGGGGTAACCTGGACTCAGAATGTTCTGGATCTTTTTCAGCTCATTCTTCACAAAACTGAAAATGTTTTCCTCCAACATCTGGAACCCAGAAAAAGGTTGTTTAACTTCAGTTGAGACTGACGAGAAATGTACGCCTTTGTAATAATACACTACAGTTAATGTGCCAGAATTTATTCATTGCTTCCATTCATCCTCCCTCTTCCGCTTATCTGAGTCACAGAGGAGCTGGAGCTGATTCCATGAGGTGAGAGGCAGTGTGCGCCTTGATCCAGGGCTAACTCAGAGAGACAGATAACATTCACACCTATTGGCAATTTAGAATCAAATTAACCTAACCCCAACAACTGCATGTCTTTGAACTGTGGGAGAAAGCCAGAGCACCTAGAGACAAACACAGGGAAAACTTTACACAGAAAGCCGCTGGCCAGATGGTGGAACAGTGCTACCACCACACTGAACTGCTGAAGTTATAATAAAAATAAAATCAAATAAATTATTTATATTTATATACAGGCATAACTAAACAATGTACCCAGTTGTCACGGCATGGGTCTAGGGGTCCAAGGCTCATGTGTTTATTGTGTTCTGCTATCTCTCTCCTGTTACTCAGTCTCTCTGTGTGTGTTTGTGTGTGTGTTATTTACATCCGCGTAAATAACATACACACGTTTTGGTTTGCTGGAGGAATTATTCCTGAGCTGGAGGCAGCCACACCTGCTGTTCGATATCCGTGGCCAGCTGATTACCGTTGTCAGGAGCACTGGCTTTAAGAGGGTGGCTGAGCTCCTGCCGGCGTCAAACACTTTAAGTACAGCCGTTGACTAATGTGTGTTAAAGACCTCGCTATAGTGGATTTTTCTGCTGAGCTGTGTTTTTTTGTGTGCCACCACGAGTTGGGAGCGGAGTGCGTCTATTGTCATGGAGGGAAGTCACGGTTTGGAACTGGGGTTTTGGAACATAATAAAATAAAGTTTAATTACTTTACTTCTAGAAAACAATCTAGACTTCCACTCACCATAAATACGTAGTCCAGATGTGTTTGATGGTGCAGGACCTGCTGGTCAACACTGCAGAACACATTTAACTTTAGTATAAGTACAGTTTGTTTAAGGGGTTCCTTTCTATAATAAATTCTGATGGAAACAAAGTAAATACTTGTATGTGATCCCAAAAGCTTGATTCTGTTCATCTGGATGTTGTGTTTTCAGTGGGAGAAATGTTTCATCACTCATCCAAGTGACTTCTTCAGTCTCAGCTGACTGCAGGTTTCCCCAATCCCACTGAAAACGCTACATCCAGATAATCAAAATCAACTTTTGGGGACTTACTTATCTAAATGTTGGATATGATGTATTCAAGGAGGACGCAAAATGAAATTCTTATATTCTTACCTGTTATCAACAGACTGGGGTCCATCTTGTAAAAATATCTTCCATTCTATAGACCCACAGCTGGGTGCAAGCTGTGCGTCTGGACTTTCCTGAAGGACACTGTTAGAAGTACACAGATTTAACACACTCCACTGAAAAATTCAGCATAAAACATCTACTGAAAAAAAAGTAGGGCATGTAAGGTAAAAACTTGGTGTGGAGGCAAAAAGTAAAAACATGCAATCAAACAAAAAAAAACTGGTACCACATGGGTCAAATGATTTCAGTACAAGGAGGCATACTGAAGGAGTCCTTAGGAAGGATCTCCAATGATGCACTGAGCACTCAATCTTCTCCTTTACTCTCTATACTTTTATATGACGCTATTGCATGTCACTATATTTGTTCCAGCTCTTTCTTGTAATCTGCAGTCACACAGATAATTGTACTTAGTGTTCTTGGAGCTGGTTTTTTCAGTGTGTAAAAAACTTCTGGTTTTATGGACAAAATTTCTTGGTGTAGCCAAGAAGAGGGTTTCCAGACAGATATTACCTTTTTCAGGACTATCTGACCATCATGAACTCTCCTTATGAGGCCATTGCTCTCAAAATGTGTGAATACAAATTATTTTTTTTTGCAACATCATAACGAAACAAAACCAGTGGGCGCAAGAAACTATATCAAACACACATATGCAAATGCACGCATGTACACACACACACACACACACACACACACACACACACACACACACACACACACACACACACACACACACACAGTGAAGCTTACTAGTTTTTAGACAACTGCCAGCTCTGAAATTTGCTGCGTCTGTCTTTCGTCTGTTCGCTCTTCGCGGACTCGCAACTTGATTCAGGTCCAGTTTCTGTTACAGCAGAGTCCAAGCTGCTCTGTGTCTTTTTGCTTAAACACAACACACACACACAGACACACAGACACACACACACAAGTGAATACAGAAGAACAAGAAGACTCAGCACAAAACAAACTGTATCAAACTTTAGGATTATTGAGTTATTTTTTGAAGGAGGAGAATTAGTAACATTGTTAACTTCACCATTGTAATCTCTGCCCCACATTTACTTTGTTCCCATCTCATCACCTAAAGCTTGGGGCTATTGTGCTGCATTGGCTGTGCACAACATGCAAATCACTACTAATCAGTAAAAGAACTTGAAATTTAACAGGCTGTGAGAGAAGAAGTTGATGACATAGAGCTACATTCCAGCTTCCGCTTGTTAACTGATGCTATAAACCACCGAGTTAAAGTGCTTTAAGAGCACAGGTGGAAGACGTGTTATGTTTTTAAGCAGAGGTGGGACCAAGTCATTGTTTTGCAAGTCTCAAGTAAGTCTCAAGTCTTTATCCTCAAGTCTCAAGTCAAGTCTCAAGTAATGTCAGGCAAGTCAGAGTCGAGTCTCAAGTCACTGGTGTAAAAGTCCGAGTCAAGTCACAAGTCTGAAACTTTTAATTTCAAGTCCTTTCGAGTCTTTAAAAAAAAAAAAAAAACGAAAAAATAATGTTGCAGTTATATGCTAAATGTAAATATTAGACCATGTAATTTTAAAATCTGTGTTTTTCTCAACACATGACAAAATAGTGAACTTAGAAAATATACACAAATTGTGAAATTGCACCTCTTTAAAATGCAGCTCAATTAAACCTAGCTCCAAGAATAATTTTCACCGACAGTTCTGAGATAAGCTGCATGTTATTCTTGGATGCGGTTGTAGGACCGGCTTTAAAATCGCATGACAAAAATATCATACACATTAAAAAAAAACTGTATCACCAACATAGCCTGGACAACATTTGCTAGTTAGATGAAGTCAGCTATCTCATCTTAGCATATTTATATGCATATTTATAATCATACGGTTCTTGGAGTGAGTGCATACACTCATGAAGTTTAGTAACTTCAGGTCACTGCAACAAGCCCAGGTACAGTTTACCGACGGATGGGTACAGGACCTTGAAATGCACCGTGTAGAACGAAAGACCATCGTACGTATCATAAGTTTACCAGTCTCACAAATCGTCTTCATAAATACACATTCCTTAACCGTTTATTAATAGGACCTTTGAGCTCAACGGTAATTAATTAGTAGTGGAAATAATTTCTGGTAGCATCACAGAAATGTAGCAGTGACAATAATACTGTATGTTGTAATCGTACTGGGCAATTAGTGATACAAAAAACCTGTTTTATCCTGTGAATAAAAGCATATGTTTTTGTCAATGTACCATAATAACAGAAGCGAAACGCAATATTGTGTCAGGACAATTCACTATTTATGCACAATAAACAAAGGAGCATAGCGCGACAATTTCTGTTCAGCGCCAGACTTGCTTGTAACCTATATCACCAATTATGTTATGAAAATGACGTATTAACTACTAAAAAACACTGACCTTCGTGTAAATGCTTGGAGCAGACTAACCTGTGAGCTGGAGTGTTCTGGGACGTTATATTTGATCTTTGAATGGCTGCAATCCAGGCCATCCGTCGCGTCTTTGTTACTTCGGAAACATGGCTCGAACAATTTCTCTTCAACAACGTAATCCGATAACAACCGATCTCTTTACCCATCGGCTTCCCGTGGCTGTCATGCGACCGGCTATTGCAGTTAATAATACAACAGCTTCTTGACATTTTTGTGTTTCTTTTTATCGCTGTGTGACTGATTTTAATTGAAAGCCTGCGTGCGCTAGTACCGCTTGCCACGAGTTCCCAGAATCCTTTGCGGTTCTACCCGTGAATGACGTCACATTTTCAATCTCTATATAATATGCATGTTAAATTTTATATTTGGGGTAAAATATCAAGTCTTTTCAAGTAAACCGGTTCAAGTCCAATTCAAGTCCCAGGTCATTGGTGTAAAAGTCCAAGTCAAGTCACAAGTCTTAGAACATTTTTTCAAGTCAAGTCTAAAGTCATAAAATTAATGACTCGAGTCTGACTCGAGTCCAAGTCATGTGACTCGAGTCCACACCTCTGTTTTTAAGTGATGATGAGCTCCTCTTCTCCTCTTGCCTGGCAGCTACATATTCACATCCTCTGTCTCTGCTCTGCACATGTCCAAACTGTCTTTACTCATCTCTAATCTTTCTGAAAATCTGAACTCGGACCTGTCCCTTCTTTATAATAGTTTCTGTCTCCATATCTATTTTTTTTTTTTTTTGTGTGTCCCGTTTGGATCTTTAGCCATCAGAATTGTTGTCTTAAGGCCAAGAAAGATGCCAAGCGGATTTATTTTACCAAGTGGATCATCATGGCCTTGCCATATTGGTCCATTTGATTGACCTTTATTATAATTATGAATTTATTTTATTTTCAGTTGCTACAAACTGAAAATAAAATAAAGACATGACTGGGGGATAGGACAGGGAGAAAGAATGAAAAGAAAGAATGAAAGAAAGAGAGGGAGAGAAAGAAAACCAAAGGGGAGAAGAGAAAGTGAGAAGGGGGGGAAGAAAGAGAAAAAAACAAACAAACAAAAAAACAAAACACCTGGGTCACCTGTATGGAGAAAAAAAACAGAAGAGAAAGCAAACAGCAAAGAGCAACATAATAAAAAAAAACAGCACCATCACAATAAACTAGCTAGCAGTAGATATCAGTAGATACTAAATAATAAACGATATTGTGCAGCACGCAAGATAGACAGCGCACAATGTGCTTTGAGGCAGCAGCCAAGAAAGCTGTAGTCTGCGTCTGTGAATACCCGTGTGTACACCTGTGTGCATACCTGTGTGGATCAGCATGCTTGCATTCCAAAGGTTTCTCCATGTAATGATCTGCTAGGGAGTGTGGGGAGCCACAGCCCCGTCCTCCAGGGTATGAAGCAGGTATGGAGGAGATCAAAACTCCAGACATCCAGAGGCCCCCAGAACACAAGAGACCAAGGAAGACCAACAGAGGGGCAGCTGCGCCACTGTCCCAGAAAGAGCTGAGGAGAGTCCCAGATGAGGGCTCACTCAGCAGCCGCGGAGCAGAAGCCAGGGGGAGTTGCAGTGACGCGCCTGTGAGCTCCGCCGGCAGCCAGCTGTGCCTGAGTGACCGAGCCCCAGGCCGAGAGGCCGGGGGCACCCCACCTCTGAAGTGGCCCGAGCGAGCCCCAGGCTCCAGGCCCCGATAAGTGGCCGCCAAGGAGTGAGCTGGTGTGTACCCGGACGCCCACCCCCAGACACAAAGAACCACCAACGCACCGACACCTGAGGGAGTCCGCCACTGGCAGGGGAAGTGGTGGTGGGTGGAGATAGGCCTCCAAACCTTGGAGGGCCTGAGATGTCCCCAGAGAGGTGGCGTCTGATACCCAACCTGACATATAGACACAGACATACAGCCACACACAGACACAAACATCCATTCCCACCCTCATGCTCTCATATGCACTTACTCCACACTCAACCAACGTGGAGACAGACATAAAGAGACGCTGTACACACGATCACACTCCCCAAGCGTACTCTACGAACCGGGTCTAGGTACCCTTGTATCTCCCCCTCCTGCAGAGAGTTCCTGGCACAGAGAGTTCCATATCTACTGACATTCCTTTTCTCTCTGGAGCACACCTCCACCACTCCACGCTCTCTGATCCACCCCACTGACCCCACACTGATTGTTATTAACTTTACAAATGATCACTTCTGTAGTTTGTTCTACATCACCTCAGAGATGTCCACTACATTCCTGCTTTATTGAAGTTTATGCAGGTGGATGCTTCTCTAGTGTCCTGGATTGTTGATTACCTGACAGGAAGACCACAATATGTACGTCTCCCACAGTGTGCGTCTGACAAGGTAATCAGCAACATAGGGGCACCCCTTCCTCTGCACCCTCTACACCACAGACTTCAGCCACTGCACAGAGACCTGCCATCTTCAGAAGTTTTCTGATGACTCTGCGGTGGTTGGATGCATCAGCAGGGATGATGAGACAGAGTACCGGGCTGTGGTCGACTCCTTTGTCACGTGGTGTGAGCAGAATCCTCTGCAGCTCAACGTGGCAAAGACCAAGGAATTGATCGTGGACTTTAGGAAGACCAGGAAATACTTGACCCCTGTTTCAATCCAGGGGGTCAGAGTTGACATTGTGGAGGACTATAAATACCTTGAAGTACATATCGACAATAAACTGGACTGGGCTACAAACACCACAGCACTTTACAGAAAGGGCCAGAGTCGTCTCTATTTCTTGAGGTGACTGAGGTCCTTCAACATCTGCCAGAAAATGCTCAGGATTTTCTACGAGTCTGTTGTGGCCAGTGCGATCCTCTATGCTGTTGCATGCTGGGGGAGCAGGCTGAGGGTCGCAGATGCCAACAGACTCGATAAACTGATTCGTAAGGCCAGTAATGATGTGGGGATGGAGCTGGACTCCCTCAAGGTGGTGTCGGAGATAAAGACAATGTTGGATAACACCTCCTACCCACTCCATGACATGCTGGTCAGTCACAGGAGCACGTTCAGTGAGAGACTGAGATTACCGAAAAGCACCACTGAATGACACAGGAAATCATTGCTGCCTTTGGCCATCTCCCTGTACAACACATCCACTTAACACACTGTTTACTGCAACAGGCATTATCGAATTTCCCAGAGGAACCCACCCGAGGGATTAATAAAGTTCTATCTTATCTTATCTTATCTTATCTTAACAGCTACACCCTTCTTGCACATGTTCTTTTTCAGCTATTTATTAATAAGTGACTTTTATGTATATATATACCTGTATATATTGTGCTATTCTTAGTTAGAGTATTGTCTGTCTTTGTTAATGTTTGTTTATAATGGAGCACTGTAATAAAAAATAATTTCCCCTAGGGATCAATAAAGTATTCTGATTCTGATTATTAAATCTCATCACTGTGTCCTCTTGAGTCTGCATTTGGGTCCACCCCCAAACATCCGCCCCTAGGCCCCCTCAACACTGACCTTGTTGTTTTTGTAAAGTGCGCCGAGATTAACCTTGATTTGTATGAAGTGAACTTTAACCCTTTCTTGCATGAATTATGACAACCTCAACCAGGATTTTTTTCTTAAGTATTTTCATCCATCTTTAAACATGAAGATTTTTGAACTTCTTTTTTTTTTAAACATGTACTTTTCAAAGAGTTATTTTTTTTTAACCCATAACAAGGGTTAAGGCCGCAGGAGTAGAAGAGTAATTGGTTCACAGGGAACTGAGACATGTAATTTTGACATGTTTAGCTCTAAAATTTGCAGCAGCAATTTAACTCAGACTCAGTAACTTTAAAGCAAAGTGGTTAGCAGTGCAAAGAGTGGAGCTGTGCTTTATTTAACTCATTGGGTTTATATGGGACATGTTATCATTTTACACACATCGCTCTGGTCATAACATGCTAACTTCTGAATAATAACTGATTAATTATTTCTGTATAATAAACAGACTTACTGTTTTTTAAATAAGGGCTTCTTTTTCAGTCTGATATGATGTTTGCTGCTCGCTGACATGGGTTCAGGTTCAGATCCAGCAGAGTATGATTTGTACCACAGCTTTTTTCTTCTACATAAAACACACACACAGATTTGAGTGATGACATCACTGCCTCATCGGTCAGACATGAGCATCTCTGATCAGTTTGGACTCACAGAGGTTACAGCAGTGTAATGTGGAGACAAAGGCTGTATCCCAATTCAGGGTCTGCAGCCTGAAAGGCCGCATTTTAAGGCCGATTATGTCACAGCGACGTGACGAAGGCTGTCCCAATTCGAAGGCTGCTCGAAATGCGGCCCTGAAATGCGTCCTTCATTTCCCTGAATTTTAAGGACGTGGCGGTGTAGACTTCTTGGCCCAACATATCCCAGAATGCATAGCGCGGCGGTGGGTGTGGATAATTTTGCCGAAAAAAAAAACGCGGATGAGGGGCGGCCGAAGAGTAAACTTTAAGTAAGTACTGAATATTATGTCACTTATTTATGTGCAAATGTTTAATAACAAAGAACATTAAACATTACTGTTGGCCACATGTCGGCAAAGTTATGTGACATTAGTGACGTTTGTACTAACTTGGTTTTAAAGCCTTTACTTTAAAATATACGCCATTCAATAGCTGACCTTAATCTTACAGAGAATGATCAAAGCTCATGTAGAAACAAACAAACAAATGAACAAAAGATTTTCTCCTTCATTTCTGTCAAACAAAGCTGTATGAAACGTTTCCAGCTGTTAGTATCATGGTTGCTAGGCAACCTGGGCAGCGCAACGGAGGCTAGACTGTCCCATTTCACAAGCCTCGCACTTCTGGCCTTAGCGGTCTTTAAGTACACGGCCCTTGAGGATCGTTGAGGCTGTGTACTTTAAGGCTGCAGACCCTGAATTGGGATACAGCCATTGAGCAGTAGTGAAAAACAGGAAACCAGTGAGAAGGTTTACTGGGAAACAATCAGGATGTAATTTCTGTGTTCATGTTGCTTTCAGGCCCCTCTTCTGTGGAACCAGCTTCCAGTTTGGATTCAGGAGACAGACACTATCTCTACTTTCTCATAGGAGATTATGATTGTTGGGTCTAGATTACAGTATTAAGGGCCTGAGGTGACTGCTGTAATATCTTTATTCAGAACACTGAAGTTTCACTCTGTCAGTGTAAAATTTGTATCTCTCTGTTTAATCCAACCTCATGTTGGTGTAGTGCCCTGAGTCACTGTCCTCTGAAACATATACATGAAAACAAAAACTTACAGTACCTTTTAGAACTTTTTGAAGACCATTGTTCTTTATAATTAATCGGCTCGTCGAGGGACCTGTCACTCTTTACAGACACAGAGCTGGGTTCATGTTCAGGTCCAGCAGAGTGTGATTTGAACCACAGCTTTGGTCTAACACAAACACAAACAGAGCTTTGAATGTGAATAATGATGGAGCAGTGATGTGAGTGCTGAGCTGTGACATGGAGAAGAGTCCTGATAGTCAGAGACGGTCCTCTCACCTCTGAGCTTTGGTCTGGCTCTCATGTTCCCCACACAGAGTGGCTGCAGAGGGAGGGACTCCCTCCTCTCTTTGCTCACACTGATCCATAGCAAAGCCCACACCTTCACACGGAAACAGCAAACTAATAGTTAACAGTGAAAGAAACATTGGTGAGACAAGCTGAGACAGGCTGGACAATTATGGACAAATGTATTAAACCCTCCAAAATAGGGCTAGCCAGCGTTGGGACCAGGAAGTAGAGTTGCAGTCTTACACGCCTCTCTGCAGCTTCTCTCCTCCTGTTACCCTCCCCAAAACCCATCTCCATAGAGACTGTGTCAGCTCCCAAACAGACAAAAAACAAACATAAAAAACACAAAGAAAGAACAATACAGCATCCACATCTGAACTAAAGAGTAAAACAGTGAAATGTGGATTATTAAACATTAGGTCTCTCTCTTCCAAGTCTCTGTTGGTACATGTCTTAATAATTGATCAATAAATCGATGTCATATGCCATGGGAGTGTCTGGTCGGATGTGGTCCAGGTTCCTGCGGTGGAGTTGGCCAGCTCATCACCTGCTTCCAATTTCCGGGCCTCCATCTGGAGGGTTTTTAAGCCAGCGTTTCCTGCCACTCCTTGCCAATTCATCCTGCTACCACTAGTGGTAAACTTGGCCTCCGCTGTGTTTGGACTCCGTTTGCCTGGATCGTGGGTTGATCCTGTGTTCTCCAGATGCATCACCCGTCGTGCTCATCAGCAGCGCTGGTTCTGTTTCCACTCCGTTCTCCAGTCTGCCTAGAACCCTAGGACTCACCATCTCCTCGGCCTGCCCTCCAGCCCGTACTTCAACGGTGAATTCCTCTCCCCTGGACACCCTGGAACCTGGACCAGCTTCCCCGCATTCTCAGCCATCCCTGGGACGCTCCCACGGCAACCCCTCCTCTGCCTAATAGCCGGTGTTTTCAAGTAAGCACAAGACTCTCCACTAGTACCACTCTAATTGTTTTCCAGATCAGTAAAACCTCGTGTTCTCCTTGTGTTCCACGTCCGTTTCTCCATCCTCTGGTCTCCCTCAGTTCCTGCGTATAGTTTCTGTTAGAATCAGCCTTGTTTAAGTACTTTTTTCCTACAAATAAATTGTACATAGTTCGAGCAATTGAGTCTGCTCTTGAGTCCACAGCATCCTTGTTTGAGACAATCAATTTACTTTACCTTACAGAAACCTGGTTGCAGCAGGATGATTATGTTAGTTTAAATGAATCAACACCCCAGAGTCATTCTAACTACCAGAAACCTCGAGGGGGCGGCCTGTGCTTTACCTCGCCATGTATGACACTGGATAAGGCCTCAAATCAGATGTGCTTGACTCCCTGTTTCAAGGTACTGGGTCGTGTGACCCAGTGTTTGAGTTTTTATGTATCTTACCTTTTGTATTCATTTGTGTTCTAGTTTAGCTCATCTAGTTAATTTCTAGGTTACAGTTTATTCCTTTGTTTCTTAGTTGTTTCTGTCATCTCCCCCTCTACTGTCTCCTGGGCCATGCGTCTACCTGTCATGTTTCATGTCTGTGTGGTCCTTGTTTTGAAGTTTGTGTCATGTCTATGTCTCAATGTTTCCTGTTTTATTTTGAAAGAGTCTGGTGTTCTTTGTTCATTGTATTTAGTTTTCACTTCCCCTATCCTGTCATTAGGTTCATGTGTGTCAGCTGTTCTTCCTCGTGTGTTTCCACTTCCCCTGATCATCCCTGTGGGTATTTAGTCTCTGTGTTTCATTCAGTCTGTGTTGCATTGTCTGTTATCATTCCTGTCACTCTAGCTACACGTCATGAGTCATAGTTTTTCGAACTCTGTTACTAGTCATGTTCATAGTAATCTGCTCCTGTCATGTTTTCATAGTCTTTCATGTACCAATCCAGAATTCTGTTCTTAGCTTTTTCATGTTGTGTTCATAGCTCATAGTTACAGTTCAAGTCAGAGTCTTAGTTTGTCTTAGTCTTTAGTTGTTTCCCAGTTTAGGCTCTTTGTTTAGGTCATTGCCTTAGTTTATTTTTGGCTATTTTTGCTTTAATGTTTACCGGCCCTAATAAAGGCTGGCTTTGAGTTTAGTAAAAGTTTTGCCTCCTTCGTCTGTGTCCGCACCTGGGTCCTCCAAACACCCTCCACATGGTCTGCCCCCGCTGACTGTGACATTCTGGTATAATTCTTAAACACGTAACCTAAAGCAGATAACTCGTAAGCTGGAGAGGAAATGGCGTGTCACACATTTAGAAGAGCATCATTTATCCTGGAGAAATAGTTTGCTGCTTTATAAGAAAGCCCTCCGTAAAGCTTACTATTCGTCACTGATTGAAGAAAATAAGAACAACCCCAGGTTTCTCTTCAGCACTGTAGCCAGGCTGACAAAAAAGTCAGAGCACTGTTGAGCCTATTCCTTTTCCTTTAACATTAACTAGTAATTCTTGAACTTTTTCACAAATAAAATTTTAATCATTAGAGAAAAAATTACCTATAATCATCTCACAGATGTAATATTATCTACAGCTACTTTTAGTACCATTGATATTCATTTAGGCTCTTTTTGTCCAACTGATCTTTCTGAGTTAACTTCAATAATTACTTCCTCCAAACCATCAACGTGTCTTTTAGATCCCATTCCTACAAAACTGCTCAAAGAAGTCCTGCCATTAATTAATTCTTCGATCTTAAATATGATCAACCTATCTCTAATATGTACCACAGGCCTTCAAGCTGGCTGTAGTTAAACCTTTACTCAAAAAGCCATCTCTAGACCCAGCAGTCTTAGCTAATTATAGGCCAATCTCCAACCTTCCTTTCATATCAAAAATCCTTGAAAGAGTAGTTGTCAAACAGCTAACAGATCATCTGCAGAGGGATTGATTGATTGATTGATTGATTGAATCTTTATTTTGAACATGTTGAAAAAGTATAAAAAAAATAGAATTAAAAGAGACAAATGAACAAAGCAAACAAAAGGAAAACGAGCAACCACAACTCCAAATAACGTCCATGTTCAAAAAGGAGCAGGAAGAAGCATAAGCTTATTTAATCCCACCCCTTTTCCACTATCTAGTATCAATAGACTACAGAAATACCTCCTTGCAATTACATTATATGTTATGTGTAATTTTTAAAAAAAAATATATACACATATATGTTTCTATCTATCCATACATACGTATATACACACATACGCACATATACACATTTTCAATAACCCCATTAACACCTCAAGGATACACAACCTACAATTAT